>NW_024580671.1:20268287-20612247 GCF_017639235.1 Corvus kubaryi | reverse complement strand
GGAAGGAAGGAAGGAAGGAAGGAAGGAAGGAAGGAAGGAAGGAAGGACGGACACACACCAGTCACACTAGCTGGAAAACAATGTGCCATTTGCAGATGTGCTGGCCAATACAACCTGATATCTTTCTTATCAGCTGTTATGATGAGCTGTTTGCTCATCAGCAACTTCTTTTGAACTGCTTACTTCAAAATGGATTTACCACAGATACTTACTAGAGATAATGACCATGTTAAAACATTGCCCAAGGTGGTAATCCCAGCTCTCTGCAAAATCTGACTATTCCATCATCTGCTACTAATGTAGTTCTAACACAGTTCCACCTCTCTATCTCCATCCCAACAGCAGACTAAGAGACATGTTAAATTTACAGCAAAACTGGCCCATTTAGGGCTGCTGCAAAAGGAAGTCTCTCACAGCTCAGAGCAGACACAGGTATCAGTCCATGGACTTTTGCCTCCATGTGGGTTTAATTGCTAAGGAATGGTGAAAGCACAACTACTTTTTGTTCAAGCAAAGCTGCTTCAGAATTTACTGACAAAGCTATTTTTCAGTGAAAAATTAGGGGTTTGAATAATTTATGTTTTACTGCAGAACACATCTGTATGGATTTTTCATAGTAAACCCATAAACCACAGTCACTTTGCCATGATAAAAAAAACCCCTATGTTTTTCCTTTTTAGCCAACTGTTTTCCAGTTACCAAAACTCAAAATGGTTTTGGTTGGTTTGTAAGAAGTGAAAAATTTCCACTGAAGAAAACTATTCCCCTGATGTTTCTCCCTGACAGCAATGAATTCAACATAGTGCTGCAGCCCAGGTGTTGAGGACCTTTCTGGAAGATCAGTGTGCAGAGCTGTCACATTTGGGTTTCAAACACCAGCAGAATGGGTCCCAAAATTCTTAGCAGGCCAGCACAAAAAAAACCAGTTAGGAATGTTTTGTGGTGAATTTTTTTCCATATATGACTTCAGCTAGAGTCTTGGCTCTCAGCCATTCAAAACAAAAAATCCTTTCAAATTTAGAGTGAACTTTGAAAGCTACACGAGTAAGACAGTCTGCACAAAAAAATAAAAGCACCCGATAGAGCTGCTAAATAGTACCAAGTAATAAGGAATTACTCTTTTTATAGATTTTTCGCAGCACTCACATTCTGTGTTTCTCAGTTCATTATCTATATATTTTTAATTGAGGCCAAAGGAGCATATTTTTAATAAGTTATAACACTCCTGTTAGAAAAATATTATGCCAAAGCATAGCTCAAAATACTCTTCTCCAAAATAAGGAGTACCGTCCCTTCCAGAAGATTGAACTCCATCATCTACTGGGGAAGAAAATTAACTTTGAATGTAATTTGCTTAGCTGTAAGAAAAGATCATTGGGTTGGTATGTAGACATCCTCTTTTACTTTCTTCTTGTTTTTAAAACATAACATTAAAGCTAAGCACTTACATAACAGAGAATAGTTAAAGGCAGATTTATGCTGCCATGAAATAGAATTAGTAGAGTCTTACTCTTAGCTTTAAGTTGGCAAGCATTTGACTTTTTTACATACTCCAACATCTGCTGAAAGCTGTAGGATGTTCCTGGAAAATACCTAAGGCCTTTTCATTACTTTTTTTTATTATTACTGGGAAAATACTACAGGAAGTACTGGTTCTAGCCTGTAAAATATAAATATCCACAGTTCAGCTCATTTCTGCAGAGGTAATATTTGGAGTGTAAAAACTGTACAGGAGAACTTCAATCTGAACTCAGCACTGTAGGAAAATCTAGTACAGTCTTTTTTTTCTTTTTTTTTACAGGTTTCAACTGATTTTAGCATACCCACTTCCTTGGCCATTTGAAACAGAAGTATTTCACAGAGATGGTGCACACGGTCCCCAGAGACACCATCTTTTCTCTGCAGCCCATCTGACATTAGCAAAGCCTGCAGACATGGTGTGTTTTGTCACTTTCAGACGGAAAGTACTCAAGGCAAGGAATGGCTAAAAGGTGACTATAAAACTAGATTAAAGTAAGAGTGAGATGAAGACAATTTACTACTTCTTAGTACAGCCTGCCAAAGAAAACCACATGTACCTCATTTTCAAGAAAGTTTCTTAAAGAAACTTGAAATTAGCAATGGAATTTTGAGCAATCTCAAGCATGCTAAGTAATTGTAGTTTTCATCTATGAAATTATCTGGTTTGCTTAAAGCTCAAGCAAACCTGAGCTCTCTGGTAGCCCCAGAAGTGTATTGCAAGCCTGAATGACACAAACAGTACTCCCTTTAGCACGAGAAATATCTAACTACACCATTTTTCCTCTGATGGAAGTGCAGCCTGTGTATTTTTTTCAAAGCCTTCCAGTTCCCAAATTGACTTCCAAGACCAAATTGGCATCACAGTTTCAGTTCATACCTCAGAGGTGTCTAAGAACACTCAAACATGGTCATCACATATATAATTGGTGCCCAAGCTTCTCTATCAAGCACACTGTAGCTCTACACAATAAAGCTACAGTCCTTTGTGCAAGAGATCAGGATTCTTCAGTAGTCTGCTTTAACTGTGGATCAAATTTCAAGAGGAACCGAGAACCAACAGTAATCTATCCCAGATTCAACAGCAAGTGCAAAATTTACTTGTCCTATATTGTGTTCTTCAACAAGTTTACAGAACAATCAAAACATTACTAGAGGAAAAAGTACCTTCACACATACAACTTTTCTTTAGGAAAGAAAATGATAAGGAAACAAATGTAGCAGGTATGTGTTTTCTTATGAAACATTCTATTGAAAATCCCTCCGTTATATTGATGAAGTTCGTTTGAGAAGTTATCAGGAGCCAAACTGATCTGGTTTAGTTGTTAAGACTATGATGAACTACTCTGCTGCATTCTTTTTACAGAAGGATACCTAATAGAACTCTACCTAATAGAAGAATCACCTAATTGTGGAAGATTATCCACACAGCTGAGAAGGGCTAGAATTTAGTTGCTATCCTTACTTTTATCAGAGTTTATGCACTTTATGTTTGTGGAAGAACACTGGATCAATTCTACATTTAGTGATCACTCTTAGTAATTAACAAATCAACTAAGTCTAATTATTCTTACTGTGATAAGGGCCCTCATGTCCCAGATCTTCCGCCAGTCTCCTGTTTTCAAGAACTGTGACTGTATATCCATGTTTTGCCAGGATGCGCTGACAGAGCTGGCGGTCAGTTTCATGGTGAGCAGGAGGTGCATAGAGAACTGCTCTTCTCGTGTGGCTTCCAAAGTACTGGAGAATGGAGTCATGGATCTACAGCAAACACAGTGCAAAGACAATGGTTGTAAAGATAGGACTCCTCAACAGTATAAAATAAAGTTGTTTTTCACAAAAAGAAGCTAGTAACTTACTGTGACAACATGGGAAATAGTTCTAGTATAATTAAGAATTCTCTTTATATCAGGGACTTCAGACCACAAATTCTATTTTGTCTGCCTCTCCGTTTTTTCTATCTTCATTTTGGACTGATACTATAGAGGTTTGAAAGCTCTGGGTAGCACTGAAGGATCTTTAAACCATGGGCTTCCCTTCCTGGAAGCAACTTTTCCTGAAAACTGGGCTGCCCTGGTGAGCTGGTAACAGCAATTGCCGTCTGACTTTGACTTTGTGGCTGCAGTCACCTAAGCAGAGAGGGCTTGCTAGGTCCCATGTGAACTGTTCCATGGAATGTGGGTCCTATGCAGACAGTAAGTGCAGGAATCTGAGTTGGGCTATGCAGCATTATTAAGAAAAGTAAGAAGAGTACTGGGGTAAAATCATACACAGGAATCCTAAACAGTACTGGAGATTACTGTGCTCTAGAAAGTTAAATGTAACCTTGTCAGTACCTTATTGCCTTATCAGTCCAACATGATCTAGCCCATAGGAGGACTGGTAGAGAGACTTGTATATAGGAGCAAGTGGAAAGGTATCTGATGTCGCCAATGAATCCCAAGGAACATTTGCATTATCTACCACTTACTGTCTTCCCATATGGTGCCTAGGCACAATGGCATCTAGAGAAAATCCATCCTCTATAGCTACCCTGGGGCATGAGTTTCTTGAAAGAGAAAAATGGAGAAGAGGCACCCCAAACACACAGTCATAGAGCAAGCATAACATTAATTGCTGAAAAGGACAAATTACTGGGCCATTACCATCAGATCTTTGGGTAAGGGGGATATTTTATGTCTGAAATAAGTGTGGTGGGTTGACCCTGTCTGGAAGTCAGGTGCCCACCAAAGCCAGCCTATCATTCCCCTTTTCAACTGGACAGCAGGAAAAAGTAGAGTGAAATCTTGCGGGTAGAGATCAGAACAGGGAGAGATCATTCATTGATTACTGTCACAGGCAAAACAGACTCAGCTTGGGAAAACTGATTTTTATTGATAATAAATGGAATTAGAGTGAGATAATCAGAAATAAAACCAAACCTTAAAACACTTTTCCCCCACCCCCCTTCTTCCCAGGTTCAACTTCCCTCCCAAATTCTCTACCTCTCCCTCAGTGGAGCAGGGGGGCTGGGATCAGGGGCTTTCTCAGCTCATCACGCACTGTCTCTGCTGCTCCTTCCTCCTCAGGAGGAGGACTCCTCACACTCTTCCCCTGCTCCAGTGTGGGGTACCACCCATGGAAGACAGTCCTTCATTAACTTCTCCAACATGAGGTCTTCCTACAGGCTGCAGTTCTTCAAACTGTTCCAGAGTGGGCCTCTTCCATGGGGCCCAATCCATCAGGAACAGCATGGGTACTCCATGGCCTGCTGGTGGATCCCTACTCCACTGTGGACCTCCGTGGACTGCAGTGGACAGCCTGCCCCACCACAGTCTTCAACACATTCTGAAGTGGACTCTCTGCTCTGGTGCCTGAAGCACCTCCTCCGCCTCCTTCTTCACCGACCTGGTGTCTGCAGAGTTGTTCCTCCCATGCATCCTCACTCCTCCCTCTGGTTGCGGTTGCACAGTCGCTTTTTTCCCCTTTTTAAATCTGTTGTTCCAGAGCTGCTACCACCATCACTGATGGGCTCAGCCTTGGCCAGTGGCAGGTCTGTCTTGGAATTGGCTGGCATTGACTCTGTGGGACATGAGGGAAGCTTCTGGCAGCTTCTCACAGAAGCCACCATGGTAGCCATCCCCCCAATACCAAAACGTTGCTGTTCAAACCCCAATAAAATAAAGCATAAAAATAGGATGGTCCATGTGGGAATTAGGACACGAATATCTGCAACAGTCTAGTGTTGCAGAGCAGAATGAGTTAAACGACATGAACAGCATAGCTGACTTACTGAAGCTGGTCCAGCAGGAGTCATGAGAAATAAGAACTGCAGAAATCACATCCTTCTGCAAAGGACAGAACACTCTGCTGAAGATTATGGAACATCCTGCTGTGGTAAGCAATTGCGTAAAAGAAGAAGCAACATTGTGGCTTCCTGCATTAGCTAGCAGGTAGACAAAACAAGTGAAAATTGTTATGCAGAAGCTAAAACAGTATAAATATCAGTGCCTTTTACTAATACATGTCCTTACAGTATCACTGCTTGGTCCATGTTTCAATCACTGTCAGTCTAGCTGTTCTTTTGCAATAAAAACACCACTAAAACACAAGACTTTCTTTTGGCGAAACATAGTTGTCTTTAGGATTGAAACATACCAGCAGGGATTAAATTCAGGACATGAAATTAGTTCTTCGCAAGTTTGTGAATTTCAACCTGACAGTTGTCAGCAGTTTAAAAACTAAGTTATTCCATAACTTCTAATTTTAGTAGGCTTATCACTGAAGATAGGAAGCACTACACAAACAAGTCACCACCATTTTTTGCACAGTAGACTAGACTGAAAAGAGACAGATACTTTGATACAAAGAAATGTCATTCAAGATGTGTCCAGTTGTTTACAGGCCTGGGATCTAGTGCTAAAGTCACTCTTCTCAGCAGTGTGTCCCCTGAGTGTGGGATGCAGTTTTACATTGTGCTTGGCTGAAGTGTAAGCTTCTCTGCAGCAGTAAAGAGCACAAACTATTTCAGAGACCTTAGCTTCTAACACCACATCTTCTTTTGCTCCAGAGCACTTGGAAAGTGTTATCATCATTGATGAAGGGACCATGAAAAAATCTCAATACAACACTATCAGAGTATTCCACACATATTTGCTAAGTGTGCAACCCAAAACTAGTTTAGAAACTGAGACATTCAAGTAAAGGTTGCTGGCCAGAATAAGCACAAACAGCACAGGGTGAAGTAATCAGAATCGTGTTAGGTCACCTGTTTGATAGTGTTCCTGACGTCCCAGAATTTTTAAAACACATTAATCAGGTGGCAAGCACAGTGTTAGAGCCTCCGATGGCCCTTGCCCACCACAGCAACATCACTCTTGTCCCCCTTCTGCCTTTGCCCCTCCTTTCTCTACTCTTATCTTCTGTATTTCCTGTTCTCTTTCAGCGCCAGCAGCTGCTGGCAGCCCTTCCTCTTCATTTCCCTCCCTCCCTCCCTGTTCCTAAATCCAGCCCTTGTCCCAGCCCCCCTCTTCTGCTCTCTCCCTTCTCTTCCAGGCATTCCAGCCAGATACTTCCTACTTTCCATTTCACTTGCATCGTGGAAAAAACCCAGAAAATAGAGACACCTCTTGCTTTATTTTGCAAGAAAATTCCATTTCCCATCCCTCGTGTGCTGCAGGGGCCAGCGCTGTGGGGTGAACTGAGGACACATGAGGAGTATAGAGGGGCTGCAGACCAGGGCACATCCCTGATCCTGTTCCACTTCTGCAGGAGATTACGGCTTCTCCCACTCCCGTCCCTCCCAGCGCGGCGTGGGGCGAGGGTCCTGCCTTGGATGTGGGGTCACTTTGTGTGCCCCCCTCTTCACTAACAATTACCAACACTTCTGTTATGCCAGGAAAACACACCTTTCTTCGTGGAAGCAAAGCCTCCTGCAGTGCCACCTCTGAAGTATTTTGCTTCAATCATTAAGAGGTCCTGCCTCAGGCACCCATCAATGACTCCATTCCCCTACGGTCAATACTCCAAGGTCAGCATCCCAGGGCTCCCCCACTCGCACATCTGCTGCAACAGGGACGAGGCAAAGGGACGGGGACCAACCAGCCCCGGGGCGGCCCCAGGGGCTCAGCCCGCCCGCCGGCAGCGGGATCTGCCAGGGAAGATCCCGCCGCAACCCGTCAGCCTTGATGCAGAAGGCATCTTCCTCAGGTCCCTGGGGAAGGGCTGAAATGTTTACAGCGCTCTGGTTTGGCAGTGACGAATGTTCAACAGAACATCGACAGCGGCATAAAAAAAAAAAAAAGAAAGAAAAAAGAAAAAAAAAAAAAGAGGAAGTTCAGGCAGTGGCAGTGGCCTGGGTCATTTCCACAAAACACAAAGGAAATGGCCCCGAGCGGCTCCACGGGGCCCACGCAAGGACCGGCTCCCAGCGGGCGCCGTCCCCGGCATGGGTCATCAGAGGGCTTGCGGCAGCCCTCACAGACAGCACAGCACCAGCTTCTGCGGAGGGCTCTTCTTGGGACGCTCACTGCTCACTCCAGAGACACACAAAAGCCCCTGAGTCCCAAGCCTGCTGCCGCAGCGCCGAGAGGGACCGAGCAGGGCCACACACACTCGGCCGTGCCGCGGCCCCCGCCCCCGCCCGGCAGCCGGGTACCGGCACTTCCATCCACCAGCTTCCCGAAGAGCAACGGCGTCTCTGGGACACAGAGGCAATTCAAGGGCCTAAATTTAACAGCTTGACCTGATGTCTAATCTGGTACTATTAAATAATATTAAGTATCTCCACACCTTTTAGGGTACTTGCTTGAGATCCATGCATAGTGATGCCAAATTTATTTTCTCTGCCCTGTCCTTTAATAGCTATTTGCAGGCGAGGTTACAAGATGCAACGTGTCCTCTCTGTTTGCCAAGTCAGTGCAGTGTAGGGTGGGTTGTCAGCTACACAGAATTTAAAATAATCTGGCCAACTGCATGCTTGTAGCAAGTGATTCCATACTTTTTTCCAAAGCTCTATACAAAATGCCTTGCATCACTGGACATGCTGATCTAGTTACTACTGGATGTTTTTCAGAATTTCCAATATTATAGCAATAGCAGTCATGTTTATATATTTAAAGAGTCTGCTGGTTTTCATAAAATGTTTCTCAATCATAAAAATGAGGTCTGGGCAGAGAGTTGGTACAAGAGAAGCAGCGTCCAATAGATGAAAATAAGCTGTTCACATATTTCCACGTTTTATGGTTCTGATTTTTTGGCATCCCTGTGATTTTAATGTACAACAGACTCAGACACAAAAAAAATGGATCCATAACATTTTGAAAATTTGAGAATAATTGGTAAGTGGTCAAGTGTTCCCATGTCCCAACCATTTTTTGTAGCTCTTTCTCAGTTTGAAGGCTCAGACTATTTGTTAGCAGGCTCAGTTTATTACAGATTCAGTGTACCTTATGTGAAAGGGATTGGTAAAGAACATCTGCAGCCCATGTCATACCTAGAAAATTGTGTGTTTGTCTCCACAGAAATTAATGAGGCTTTACAGCAAGACTGAGATTTCCCATATGATTTTGGATGAGACCTATGTCAGCTTTGACATGATATACCTGCTCTTACAGCTTACAAAACACTGCACTTAGCTGAGTCACTGACCTCATTTTAGTGCAATTGGCTGTTACACAGATGATCCACAGCCTGAACAACTGGTCCAAACAAACCAGAATGGGCTGTAAAGTAAATAAAAATGCATAAAAAAGGATTTTGTAATTTTGTTTTCAGTTTACAAAATAACATGAAAAACACAAAAGAAAACAAATTGAGCTCCATTAAAATTAAAGATTCTTTAAAAAATATTGTATCAAATGTATATTCCTTTGATGTTTTAGCAAACAAGATAAAAGGCCCAGTTTATATAATATGAAAGCTGAAGAATTATGTAATCATCCTTGTGCAACTGAAAATAGACACCCATTACCAGAGTTGCAAGTCTTAGTTCTGTCTGTCTGCAACTTCCACATAGCTGTGAAGTTCTCTGTTAAAAAGAAAATGTTTTCACGTTTCCCTTGAAACCAGTATATCCAATTCTAGGTCATGAATGTGTAAGTATATAATTGATTCTACTAGTCTCTAATCTTTCCTCCCTTGCACAGAATTTCTGGGTTGTTCCAAAAACCTAGAATTTGGTCAGTAACTGAATCTTATGATGTATAATTACTGCTTTTGTAAGAAAATAGTGAAGATATTTCAAGTTGAAGAGAGCAAAACAGTTCCTCGGAAGTTCTTTCAGATTCCAAGATTACATAATTCCATAAATATTGATGCATTGTCTATGCCTGGAAAAGATGCAAATATACAGTTTGAACTGTTGCCATAGAATTTCACTGACCATCACTTCAACTGCAGGAACAAAATTCTTCATCCTAACATAATGGCCCAACTCATGTCAGCCTAAGCTTCTCTCAGGAAAGAACTCAAAAACTGTGAATCATCTTTTCAGCTACGCATTTCTGGTGTCATTAGTCCCTGTGTTGATTACAAGCAGCCACTTTTCACACTGAGCTAGCCAAGACTGTCAGAGACTTGGTGCAGTAGCTTCAAATAACTTGACTGCAGCTTACTTTAACCCCACTGCTTCCTGTAGGTACTGAGCAGCTGCAAAAGAGGTGTATGAGCCACAATGTAAACCAAAAGGCCTTTGCATGAAAGTGGAGTGCAACAAAAATACCACAAAATAGAACCAGCCTTATAAAAACAAGGCCGGCACTATTAGCAATATTCACAGGCAGTGAACAGCCTGAATTCCCATTTACCTAGCAAAGGAATTCAGCATCTATCTTTGCTACTACATACCACCTAGCAAAACATTACAAAAAAATACGTGAATGGGACTCCTAGAAAATACTGCACTATTATTAAACAGCATCAATCAGAAGAGTGATAATAAAAACTTAGCATGTGGTTCTAATGCCCCAAGCCATTCATTTATGGGACTATGCAGATGATTATTAGCTCCAAATGTGACTTCTAAATTCCTTTTTGTGTTTGCATAAAACTTCATAGAAATAGTAAGTTGTTCATGCTACCATTATATTTAAAGTGTGCATAGCTCCTGTATCAAGAAGTAAGAGAGAAGTTAATTTCCTGTTTCACTTTCTGGAGGATATTTAAATGTGTTAGCTTTATGTTCTGTTGGATTTCCTAATCAGAAAGGACTGGGTTGTAGAATGAAACGGCTGAAATGTAATTCTGCTTTGAATTATTTGTTGGATAAATACAGAACAAGCAATTAGATTATTGGCATTACTTTGATGGCTGTCTTCTGATGACTATAAATCCAAGAGCAAAACTGGAATTATTTGCACAGTCTTCACCAACACTGTGAGCAGGAAGCACAGAGCTATTTTATCAAAATGCTTTTTGTTTTATGCCTGCATGTAGTACGTGGTGTCAACTGCCCTGTCTTGAGAACAGACAATGAGCCAATCCCACCATCTTATCAAAACACCACATTTTGAAGGAAGTTCCAGTGAAGTATATGAGTAAGATTCTGCCTCCATTTGCTCTTCATGTGTCCCTCTCAAAGTCCCCTTCCTGCAAAGTCTCCACCCTGCCCCTCTTTCCTGACTGCTACCACAATAGCCTTGCCCTTTATCACCAGAATATCTCTAGCTATCTGCTCAGTAAAAATAGTTGTTTCCTCAGTGCTGTTTGCATTTTACACTTACATGTCCTGCTTTCATAGGGTGCAATGTGAATGTGGTATGATTCCAAGGAAACCAGTCACTGATACCATACCCTATGTTGATTGCTTTCTAGTAACAGCAGGTTTCATACCAGCAAAGTTCTTTATCCTTTTGTGAAAAGTTCTCATCCCCCTACTTATTCTATAAAATAAATACAGTTTTTAAGTTACATATACTTAAAAATGTATTAAACCTTATTATGCATAATGTAATCTTTTCTATCCAGAGCTCTCACCACGCTCCATCCTGCATAATAGCAAAAATCATCCCTTCTCATTCTGTCATCAAGCTTCAATTCTCCTTTTTCACATATTTACATTTCAAAAGTTCTCATTAGCTTTGTCTTCTTTTCTTTCCATTTCCATTCTCATCTCCCTTTCTCTTCCCTTGCACATATTTGACCGTCCCTGCACACAATCTCTTCTGTACCTTCTGAGGTTACTATTACTTTGCAACTGTAGTTCCCTACTCTCTTCCCACATCTGCTTTCTTTCCTCATGCCTTCTTCCATAACAGACTCTGCTCCTATCTACTTTGTTCCCTGCTTATTCTGTCTGAAGCAGGCATATTCCATCAAAAAAAAAAAAAATCAATAGAAAAGAAGTCTTTAGAGGATGAACTTCACTAGATTTGTTTTAAATGTCTGCATTAATTCACGATGAATTTTGCATTAGAGGTAGTAATTTCCATTGACTATGAAGCCCAGCTTTCTGCCTCTGACAGAGTGGAGCACTCAAGTAAAGAGAGGATAATTCCACTCTGGATGTCCAGAGTTCTAATGTTCTAGTAACATTTTCTCAGCTTTTCAGTAATTTGACTGCCAGTTTTCAAATACAGATGCCTGGGCCAGTAACCTATGCAAGATGCTCAACTGGATCTTCCTCTAGATGTTGGTTAAGACTAAATTGTGATGTTTCTCTTTTTTTTTTCTTTCTTTTTTTCCTTTATTTTTCTATAAAAATAGTATATTTGAGATATGGCCACATTAAGCTGTCATTATCTTGGATCTTTCACACTGTCCACTCCTAGGAAATTATATCCTCTCCTGTTTCTTCAGAATGAAGCCATAAAAACCCTTTTATTCCCTTCCTGTTTGCTCACTTCAATATAATTCCTCTTTGAGATACATCTTTTAGACAAAGCATAAGTGGCAGGTTCAGGGCCTTAAAAGGAAGACAGCTTTTTTTCACCACACCTGTGGTATTTCATTATTTGGATGCCAGCCTAACCTACTCATCAAGTTCTCATACAATCAGCTGTGTATCTTCTTTGTTTTCTTGTTCTCAGCTGGCCCTAAATGGTGTGGGGATGTGAAGCAAGAGTCTTGTGCATATCCATGAAATAATTAATCTCCTTCAAAACCCAATTTAAAATCTGAATTTCTTTTTTTTTAATACATTTGCAGTGGCTGGAGAGCTAGTATGCCAAAAAAGTGCCTATCACAGGAGTAAAAACTATAAAAGGTGATTAATAATTTCCTCCTCTTTTCTCTCCAGCTGTGGAAGAACTAAAGAGAGAATTTTGCTTTCCAGGATGAAACAGAAAATCCCATTGCCAATATGGTGAACCAGGCTCACAATTTCAACCTGGATGTAAAGCCTAATGGCTTGGGGACTGGGTCTTTTAAGAAAAAAGGAAAAGTGGTTGTGGCTCTTCTCTTACTGGGAAAGCAACTGAACACCAGGTATCTGCCCTCCTAATAGCAATATGGTCCATATTCCTTCTACTCAGCAGAGGTTCACCGTCTCCCTGGGCAAAATTACTCGTGTGCAGAGACATCTAAATTGCCTCTGGCTGACTTAATTCTGAGAGTGGAAACACAGCTTAACCAGATAATTAGCTCTTCTCAAAACTGGCTGAGAAGCACAGCTAAATTACTTTAGAGAAGTGTAACAGTATTACAGCTGGCTGGTACCAAAAGTATTTCTGGCACAATACCATGCCAGGCAAACAACACAGAGGGCTTGTATGGTTTTGGGTTTTTTTGTTGATACCTATTCCAGTTTTGGTGCTACAGCACCAGCTCTTCTCCTTACTATATATATTCACAAGTATTTTATCATTTGGGAGGTAAGAGGGCCCTGCTAAACCTGCAGACAGCTTGCTGCTAGATGTGATATCACTCTCTAATGCCTTTAATGCTCAAAATTCAGAAATGAGCCTTCTATTTTTCATGCTTCAGATATTAACATTTAATTTTGTACTAGAAAATGTTGACCTCTATTCCTGTGAATTTAAAGCCACAGGATAAGATCCCCAGCAGCTTTTAAAACTCCTGTAACGTGTGATACCTGAGAGAGGAGTACTAGGAGCTCTGTCTGGTTTCCCAGGCTATGAATGAAATCTGAATTTTTGCAATTTAAAGAAGACAGCTTGCACTATGTACCCAACAGGAAGGGCTCCATCCCAGAGCATCCTGGATGTAGTTAAAGACACTTTCACAGACGTAATTGGCAATGTCCATCCCCATGCTTCTTCCACACTTGTCTGTAACTGTCCAAAATGTTGATATCAGAGATCCATTGGCAAAGCTGGACTTTTCCTCAGATCTCTTCCTTTGCTTCCAAAAAATGACTCATAAAAGATGCCAGGGTTTTTTTTTGTTTTGTTTTGTTTAGTTTTATGGGGTTTTTTTGAGGCACTTAGTGCTATGCATACTCTGAAGTAAGAAATTATTGGGCTTTGAAAGGGGATTTTGCCCCTCTAATAACAATCAGAACCAAATTCTCACAACAGACTCAACATAATACTGGTTGTTTTTCTGAAGGAAGCAAGAACAAAACCTGCCCCTACCCAGAAGAGAATCTGCAGTGTGACATGCTATGGCTCAAAACCCATAAACACTATGTGTTACCTAAAGAATATTATCTCCAGCAGGGTCTTATTTTCCTTTAAATTTATTCATGAACTTTAATTTAATCAGACATGATGCAGTGTTTGCTTTAAGTCACTGTTTAACTGTATAATAGATTCTTTTTAATGCATTTAAATTTTCTTGCTGGACTATTTGTAGAATAAGAATACATGTATGACTAGTTAATTACCAATGTGAATAACTGTATTTTAAAGTATTTTTCCAGATTCATAAATGAAGATTTTAACCGGAGCTTTAATGAAAAGTTGTTTCCAAACTAGCTACCGTCGTGGGCATGTGACTGTAAAATAAAACAGTGTAAAGTTTCAACTGTGACATCTGTCTTAGATGTTACTGAGTGCCCAATAAAATCAAGCCAGATAACAGTTCAGCTATCTGAATATCAGCAGTGGATGAAAACACACAGTTCAAGAACACACTTTCAAAGCAAAGTAGCAGATATTTTTGGTGTTGTTTGTCTTTTCTGTTCTCTGAGATTATTATTCAGCCCACACAACCAGCAGAGAAAGTTGGGAAACAGAGAGCAACTTAGAGTAACGTCCCAACATGTGCAAGACATTTTGTTCATCATGCTGTAGAGGAAAAATTCAAGACAAATAGAGAGCCAGTTATGGGTGGTCCTAAGAACTTGAAAAGGAATGTGTTAAGGTAGCACAGCCCTGGAAAATATACCTCTAAGGGTTAATATACCCACATCTGTACTACAGGTCCAGGTCCAGCATGTGCATGTGATAGTCACATCCAACCACATATGCTGGAGAGCAATAAGTACAGCATGTTGTAAAAACAAAAGCTTTCTTCTCATTTCAAATGGCCAGCACTCCAAGTTTGATGTCAATCTGCATTTTTTTCTCAGGCAATTTGGAAAAGAAGATATTACAGATATTTTCAGCCAAACAGCATACTAGCAAAACTCTGCCATTATTTCACCAGTTCTTGCAGACATTAAGTAACCCAGGGTATGAAATGTTCTTTGTCATTACAATAGCAATGAGTAAAAAGGAATGCAGTGTACCTATAGACGTAACACAATGCAACCCACATATGTCAGCTGTGCTTATCTCCCTTTAAGATGAAATTATTTATGTCATATTGCAGATCAAATCTGAATCTGGGTACCTAGTGTACTAAAAGTTCATTAAAATATAAAATTATGACAAATGCAGCATGTGCTATAAGAAAAAAACCGGTATTTTAAGAGTTAAGGTTAAAGAGTTCATGCCACAGTTATTCCACATATCTGTTTTTGATTGTTGCAGAAGATGCACTTTACAGCTGCTCTCCTAAAATCAATATTGCTGACCTTTTAGACTGTGAACTCTGTCTAATCAAAGAAGCAGCCTTTTTTTTTTTTTTTTTTTTTTTTTTAATATGAACTGCTTTATGTGGTTGCTGTCCATAATCTGTGAGGTCACAGATTTTTTACAGTTCTGCTACAGTTGTATATAAAATGTTAGCATAATGATAATTTGACAGTGTGGTATTTGCTGCACTGTTAGCAGCTCCTCTGTAGGACTGAAGGAAACTTGAAACATTTGTGCTAGTGCTGATCACAGATTCCAGAGTAAAAATAACTACCTCAGTCTGGAGACCATTTAACAAACTACATTGCCCAACAAAAATAACAGTGTCTCCATTTGTTAGGTTTTAATACCCATCCTAGGACCCCTATACAAAATAAACATGAAGTCAGGTAACCTATGGACAAAGCAAAATTTGTGAGACAGAGATTCCGAAGTATATAGTGTGATTTGAAAATATAAAAAATGTTTCTTTTATTTCTCAAATGCAGTTAAATTTAGCTTCTCAGCAGAATCCAAATAAATTTCAGAGCTGACAAGCAGATAACTTTAATACAGGGCAGCTGCAGTCCCTGTGCCAATTAACAGCCTCAGTCACTTCCATGAAACCCCACTGGCTCCTGATTTACGTGCCTGTACTGTAAAGCCTCTAAACCAATTCCCAAAGCCAAAATAAAGTATGGTCTGTGCAGCAAACTGAAATCTTGCTGGAGTCACAGAGCAATGCCACATTTCAGTTGAAGATTTCAGGATTCCTGTGTTAATAACAGCACACTGAGGAGCTGGTAATGGGAATGTGCTTGCGCATATGCCGCTGTCATTAGATCACCCATTTGTTTGTATACAGATCCCAGACTTCCAACCTTAGGCTAATTTTAGCTGGACTCAGATGATCCTGCCAGACTTGCTATCCCTCGCTTTGCTAATTATTGCTCAGCACTCTGCTTCAGCTGACTTACCTTTTTCACTGTCTCTGAATTGCTGCCAGGGAGGAAGCAGTGAACAGTGCTTGGGGAGATCTCCTTGTATCTTCCTTGCTGTGTTTTAGTCAGTTTGTTGGGTGCAATCCCATTAACGACTGCTGAAAGGATGCTGCTGGTCATGAGAGGAGTCAGGGTCTGGCAGAACAGACAGAGGGCCACCACTAAGGCCAGAAGGAAGGGACGAGGGCGACAAAGCCTGCGGCATCTGGGGATGTGCCCACAAAGCATGGCCTCTTTGCCAACCTCACTTTGCCCTTTGCCACATTGCAGATGCAGTCCAAGTAGCCACGTCTTGCCAGAGTAAAATAAGTCAAAGGCACGCTTTACCCAAAACTAGCATGCATTTTCCCATTTCTGCTGCTGGGTATTTTCCTGGTGCCAAGCAAGAAGTCACAAATTCCAGAGGAGCACAGGTTTGGGGAACACCTTCCCATGGAGGTACTGGAATGACCTGCAAAAAAACAGCAAGTGAGCAGCAGCAAACTGCAGCATGCCATGTGGCATCCTGCAAGGAGCTGTGGAGAGCTCTTCCACTCCATGCTCTCAGGAAAACAAACCTGCCAGCAGACAGGTGAGGAGCAGAAATCTTCACCCCCTTTGCAAAAGGAACTACTTACTCAGCCAGACAATAGTATTCAAGAAAGCAAGAGGTTAAAGCTTAACATGTCCTGTCCACAGCTGAAAAAAGTAAGAGAGTGTACCAACTTTGTGAACAATCGTTTGCTGTTTTGTCTCTCTTGCATTCTCAATTCCCACTTTGTTTTTACAGTTTCCTTCATTCCAGTCCTTTTAAATTTCCTCCTTCCTGTTAGAATGCACAGCTTTCTCTCTAAAAGTGATAATTTATCTGAAAACTGACAGACTATGAAGATTTTCATTTGCATTTGTTTTGTCCAGATTGCAAGTTCAAAGTTAGGTTTACTTACTTGGTTCGTACCCTGTTTGAAGTTTTCCGTTCCCCTCTAATGGGCTGCTGATTAAAACCACTTGGAACAACCCTGGCTCATGATCCCAGCTCGTCTCACACACTCAGGAGGCAGGCACACGCACATACACACGACATCTGAAGCCAGTTGGACCACAGACTTCATATAAATAAGGGCTGGACTGCTGAGAGGGTGGAGCTAAACTGGCTCTGCTCGGAGCAGGCACAGGATTTGGAGACACAGCCTGAGGTCTGGATGGGGAGCGAGAGGTGTCCTTGCTCACACTGCATGCCTCGAAGCCACCATCACTGCAATTTTTAGAAAACTGCTGTTACAGAGATTAGCCTAATTGAAACAACATTAATATCTTTCAGAGAGAAGCACCTGCAATATTTTAATCCAGATTAACAAAAAATGTTGTAAAATAAGTAGATTTACTTGGACATAAGTGTCACTGACAAAGCAGTTGTCAGTAATTTTCCGTAGTAGATATAATAGCTCATAGCAGAATATAAATAAAACTTCTTGCTGATGTCAAAGAGGGATAGAAAGGAGGGTGGACAAAAATACTCCAATGAAAGCACTTAGTATCTAAACCACGGAAGGTCTTAGTTACTACTTCCCCCTACTGACACAGGACAGGGACAAGACAGATGGGAACAGTTGACAAACTCTGTTATCTTTATAGACTAGAACTTCTAATATAATCAAGTTTTTTTAGCTAAAAATATCTGTTTATAAATCATCTATTTTATCTTCCATCCTTAGTTAGCTATTTTTGAAAAGACAGTTCTTCCTACACTGACTCATATATAAGAAATGAATGTTGTTACAACAACTTTGAGCCAATCTACACAGTTTGGCAGCTGCAGCAGCACTACCAAATTAGAGGCCTATAAACAGCAAGGAAGGGTAGAGTATATATTTTTTGAAGTGCTGGTTTTTATTCAGCTTTAATTATTTTTTTTCCAAACTAAACCTATCAGTTTGTAGACAAAGAAAAATGCCGTCAAAGTGATTGAATACCTCATGCAGGACCTCAGTGGTCACACACACTGCATTTTAGTTTTATGTCTAGGATTGTAGTTGCCTAAATTAGACTCCTGGGTTATCCTGAGCAAGAAAAGAGTACTCCAACTGCCTGTACCCTGCTGTGATAGATGCTTATCAACCACAGAGGAACTCCCATCTTTGCGCTCTGGAGACATGCTGCTTGTGCCCCCTCCTTCCCAGCATACCAGTTTACATCCTCAGGCCCTGCTCCAGCCAGCCTGTGCTGCAAAACCTCTAGCAAGCCAACAAATCTGGCTAGAGGATGTCAGAAAACCATGGGTACTCCCTGCAGCTGTCTGTGGGGTAGGTCTCTTCCATCCGATGAAGAGGCATACTCAGGGAGCTGGTACATTCAAAGGAGGATTGCAGAGACACTACCACCAGCCTGGGAGCCACAGTGATGCCAACAACAGAAGAGGAGACTTGCTTTACTGTTATAAGGTATTGTCCTGTGGATTTTGGCATGCCCTGATTTCTGGGCCCACAACCACCAGCTGTGTTGGTGGCATTTGCATGGTTATCAACTTCTCTCAGATTCCTAGTGAGGGTATTTTAGTCAGAGTTTTATGTGCTATTCCTAGAAGACTTGATTAAAACAATTTTATAAAGATCTGGCTTAATGGTTGCATCATAATGTGGAGCTCATACCTCCTTGGAGAATCCCATACTAGAACAAAGTAATCTCCTCTGTCCCCACCCCCTGCTCCCTCAGTTACCTTCAGCACAGCAAGTAATCATGCTCTCCCTCCAGCCCAACATCATGTTCTCCTTTCAGGCATTTAAGTGGGGTCTTTATCCTCACATTTTCCCCAGTGTCTCAGAGTCAGTTCATCCTTCCTGCAACCCCAAAACCATTCATGGGTCCCAAGACTTCAGGACAAGTGGGCAACAGATGAAGGGGGGTATCAGCAGAGGGCAGGCAGATCACTCTGCCCCCTGTGTAGTCCTGGGAATGAGCCTTCTGTCCATCTGCTTTCCCCAGATGTTCTGAGGAGTGAGCTGGATTTTTCTCTACAATTTGTGGCTTCTTTTCATGACTATAGGATATAATGCCCATTTCTTAGGATGTAAATACTTTCTTCAATCACAGCTAGAGTGCAATGAACATGATTCCTGTTATCTTTTGAATCAGGATCCCACTACATTTCTGGGCTTACAGGTCTACTGACTTACCTGGTCACATTCTGACACTTCAGAAATTAAGGCAGGACTATTGCATATGGGGACTAATTCCTCTCTCATTAACTAGTCATTTAGGAAAAGGATATAGGTGGATAAAGTGTCAGGTATCCTGGGTCTCAAATTCACAAGAAAGATTCTTCAGTATATAATATTCAAATAACTATTGGTAGGATCAGAAACATCCAGCTAAGTATTTATATTCACAGGTATGCATGCGTATTTCAGAATTTCTAGCAGAAAGGTATAAATCTCCTCTTTCTGAAATACAAGTTTAGTATTGATTTCCTGTTTGAGATTCCCTGACCTGTTCCTTCAAGTGGCTGCTCCCATTGCATGAATTAAGGGCTCTCTACTCTGCTTACCTCTTCCTACTCCTCCCTCTCACTCAGGTATTCTTAACTGGCTGCTCCCTACAGCAGCCAGCTACTGTCCTGCTGAGCATGAGGCAAGGCCACGCAGGGATTGCGTCTGCCAAAAGTAGCAAGCCATGACTGTCAGGAGTGATCTTCAGTGCTTGCAGCCTGAATCCCAGTTCCATCTGCATCACCTGGAATAGACTAAAAGTGTTTACAGCTACCCTGACACAGAAAACGTGAGAGGAAAGTCACAAGACTTGCTCAAAATTGCCATGGACTGGGATTTGAAAGGACTTACCCAAGGTTCCGTGCAGGCATGTAATGTTCACTATTCATCAGCTCCCTGGGGTTTTAAGCAACTCGGCTCATACACACACAGCTTCCATTTTACATGAGTCTCCATGTTTTCAGTGGTCACTAGCTTCCACCACTGAACAAAATTATTTCCATGATCTAAACAGTAACTTGGAAGCGTAATTGCCAGGAGCAAGGAGAAAATATTAGGACAGTTAACATGAGTTTAGGATCAGCTGAATACATACATCTTATGCATGCTTAACTTCACTCAGAGATCTAACAAAAATCATAAATTAAGTCTAGGTATAAGTGCTTGTAAGATGAAGTCTTGATATAAGAAAACCATTTAGCATCAATAATGTCACTATAGAGAGGCTGCCAAAAAGAAAATATGTTCAAAAAACCTTTTTACAATTGCCCTTTTTCTGGAGAAAGTTTCAAATTTCAAAGCATAGCATCCTAGCAACCATTTCTGTGATAAATGAGATCACATGAAAAATAAGCACAAACTGATAATTTCTAAATTAACTGATAGTCAAGTGCCTGTAATCATCTGTCATCTTCACGGTGCAAACCTACATGCAATTTTCATTGTTTATGCTCAACTCTCCAATTTATTATTTTCTAGCATGCTAAATATTGTGCCAAGGGCCATAAATCCTCACTCACTTCAAAAATTAGTTAAAAGCTTCAGGAAGTATATGCCTCAATAGCACCGTAAATATTCAAGCAAAGCATCTTGTTAAACTGTGTTGGAGAAAGCCAGCTCAGCTGCACCCTCCATGATTTTTTACTTTTCCTTGAATTTAATCCAGTCTGCAATTAGATCTGTAGTGTCTTTAATCCTCTGCGTGGTCCCATTATAAGCAGTGAATGGGGAAGAATGGCACAAAATGAAGAAAACAGGAAAAATACATTACTGTTCTGCACATTAGAAGATTTGATACCACTGAAGTTAAAATCAATCCCAGAATAGTAAAAGCCCAGACTCTCTCTCCTTGTCCCATTCACAGAACCCTGTAAGCATTAGTGCTATTGTGATTTTGCTCCACTCCAGAGAACAAAGGTTCATGTCTTAATCCCATTTTAGCTCAGGTCTCTGATTTTGGCTCACAGTGAAAGCAGGCAAGCAGAGAATCACAGAACAGTATTGGAAGGGACCCATAAGGGTCATCGAATCCAACTCCTGCACAGCATCATACTCAGGAGTCACACCATGCGCCTGAGAGCATTGTCCAAACACTTCTTGAACTCTAGCAGGCTGGTGCTGTGACCACTTCCCTGGGGAGCCTGTTCCAGTGCCCGACCACCCTCTGGGTGAAGAACCTTTTTCTAATATCCAACCTAAACCTCCCTGACAGAACTTCAGGCCATTTCCTGAGGTCCTGTCACTGGTTACCACAGAGAAGAGATCAGTGTCTGCCCTTCCTCTTCCCCTCACGAGGAAGTTGTAACTGCAATGAGGTCCCCCCTCAGTCTCCTCCAGGCTGAACAGACCAAGTGACCTCAGCTGCTCCTCATACAGCTTCCCCTCAAGGCCCTTCACCATCTTTGTTGCCCTCCTTTGGATGCTCTCTAATAGTTTAATATCTTTCTTATACTGTGGCACCCAAACCTGCCCCCAGCACTCGAGGTGAGGCCGCCCGAGAGCAGAACAGAGAGGGACAATCCCCTCCCTTGCCTGGCTGGTGATGCTGTGCCTGATGAACCCCAGGACACGGTTGGCCCTCCTGGCTGCCAGGGCACTGCTGACTCAAATTCAACTTGCCACTGGCCAGGACCCCCAGATCCCTTTCTGTGGTGCTGCTTTCCAGTATCTCATTCCTCAGTCTGTCCGTGCATTCAGGGTTGCCCCATCCCAGGTGCAGAATCCGGCACTTTCCTCACCTCTGCTTCTGCTCTTTCCTCTCTTCCTAGTTGGTGGTGCTGCTCATTAGATCTTTCACGAGAAAGTGCACTGCTGGGTTGTTTTCTGCCACGTGAGGGAATTAAATTGACTCTTGGAGAGGTCCAGCAGGCCCTTGTGCTGGTACAGGTTAAGCAGCAGGAGAACATTAGTGAAAGAGAATGCAAACAGAGGAAAGGAACAGGACCTTTTAGGCAGTGGCAAATCTTGATACTCAGCTCACCAGATTACCAAACCAACCAGCTTCCCTAAAGTTTAGGTAGAATCTGGGCCAATTGGGTTATTTGTTCAGCCATGTATTCAACCATTTGTTCAACCATCTGTATCTCAGCCATGTTCTTCACTACTGTGTTTTGGCAGAAGTGTTACAGTGAAACAGTGGTATCTATTTATGAAGATATTAATTTATTAATATTGTTAATAATACAGCAGGTTGCTTGACATGAGGATACAGGAAAGCATTTGAAGACCAAAGTCTTGTAAATATACTGGTTCCTGCTTAAAAGGCAAATTTGAATGTCATGAGGAAGAAATCGATCAGCAAATTCTCTGCTTCTTCCTGTCTACAGTTATTTGCTGACATAACCCCCTTGCAGCAGTTATTCAGTGATAACAGGGATTTATGGATTTTGTAGCCAGTTTGATTGCTCAGACTCACTGGTTACTGCTGAGAAATGGATAAGAATCAGCAGTAATCAAAAAGTGCCCAGATAGGCTGCAAGAACACGGACATTTGTCTTTGGGTATGCTGAACAGGAACAAAGTGAAATACCTCGTGACCTCTGACAGCATCTCTGTTCCTTTTTACTTCAAGTAATTATTTTATTTTTTGATGCTTCACATAATTTCTCTGGCATCTTGCTGGTCCCCCTCTTCTTCATGCTTCAGATTAAAGCATTTGAACTTCCAGTCTCAGGTCTTCCTCTTCCTACCAACTTTTTCTAATTGTATCTCTGTTGTCTCTCAAGATCATTCTCTTATTTTAACACAGTGAATAATCTCTTTTTTTAGGTGATCAAGATCCTTCTTATTGTTTTTCAGTTACATTTTCTGGGTTTATCATACGAAAGGCATTTGCACAAATACTTTTCTACTTTCTCATGCACTTATGTTGCAAGCAGAGCTCTTCACTGCCTTGTACCTGCAGAAGGGCTCTGAATGCACTTTGAGTGCTGCAGAGTAGTATTTTCCTTGCAGTTCTTCCTAGCTGCATATATTCAGATGAAAATGTTATCAAAATGACCAACGGGAGTGCAAAGAACACGAGAATACCATTGTCATTGACTCTGTCCTAGCCACTCCATGCCTGCTCAAATGATGTCTGCAATGAGGGTGTCCGTACTCCTCACCAACTCTTCCATGTATGGGAACACCTGCCCCACACCAGGCCTGTGCCCTCCACCCTTAGCACCAGGTCAGAAAAGCTCCCATGAGAAGGAGATGGGCAGAGGGAGAGCAAGAGGTAAGTATACCAGTTGGGAGGCTACTGCAAAGGGGAAAGATCAATTCCTCAGTCAGACCTCCAGAGTGAGGGCAGGACAAACCCTAAATAGCGGCCTGTGCAGTGGGAAGGTATGATGCTTGCAAGCCAGCCATGGAGTTGTTTTTACAGCAGCAACAAACAAAGAAGAAAAGGATCATTCTGTAAGGGCATTTTGCATAGGGAGGAGAAGCATTTACAATCTTTTTTAATGCTAATGTTTAACGTTCTGCATTTTGTTTGTTTGTTTTTAAGGTTAATTGTTCTAGTTTCTGTTTCAATAAACTCCAAATATAGAATTGAAATGTCATAGTCCTCCAGGTCCTGTCACAAGATCTTTCCTCTTCTGTGTAAACTAAGTAATTTCATTGCCATGTTCCCTTTTCACTTTAGCCTGACCTTATTATACAGGTAGCCAAGACTAGTGGTGTGCTTACTTTTTTCTCCTGTTCTATGCATTAAGTGGATCCAAACCAGTCCAAAAATGAAGAAAGCCAAGGTCACCCAGAAATTCATGTCAGTCATCCCCAAGCACTGTTTTTTTATACAGTTGCCCCTCAGAAGCAGTGTTGGTTTCAAATAAACTCACTTTAAGAAGATGCAATAGAAAAATACAATTAGACTCCTCATTCCATAAACACTCATCTTCCAATTCATCCCCTAAGTTCCTTAAACTGTGTTTGATTCTGTCTCCTTACCTTTGGCTGCCTTTCTTCCTTTTCACTGCTTATATGATAAGGAACATCCTCTCTTTCTTTAGCAAAGTCATTGCTTTGCTGAGACCACTCACAGAGTTTTACAGGACTATCCCAGTGTCTTCCAGGTTCAGTGGTCCTCTGATGCTCCTTTGAAGCAAGGAAACAAATGAAAGTCTCCTACAAGCAAATTTTGTCACCTCTCTTGTGTCCATTACACAAAGGTGTAAGGCTCTCAGGTACTTAAGCTGTTTGTGCTGTCCTCTAGATGATTTAGTCTGTGCTGGTGCAGATGGGGTGCCTGCCACCAGCAGGCTTGACAAACAAGCTCTGTAGTTTTGGACCAATTTTTCCAGGTGCCAATCATTTCAGACATTTTGGTCATTACATTTAGTTCATCCCAGTACAGTAAATATCCATGCAAACATAAAAGTTAAACCACATCATGGCCTCCACTGAGTTCAGCGGATGAGTTCATATGTGTGGATGTTTTAGGCACAAGGGAACAAGAACTTGATTTTTTCCTATCAAAAGGCTTTGTGCTGATGGATATTTGTTTAACAGAGCTCTTCTGTTAGAAAGGAGAGTTTTAAGACAACCACATTACACAGAAATGTTGACTAAATGCTCAACTGTGCCTCTCATGGCACCCATGGATTTTACTAACCCCATCAAGGCCAGACATTATTGTATATAGCAGAGTATGTAACAGTTTGTAGCAGTTTGTTGCATTCTCATGGTGCTACCAGAATATACAGTAAGCCAGCACAGAAATATGTCACCTGGGGCATGTCACATATTGTGAACGTATATGAGAACTTATTGTACAAGCAAATAGAATACGGGAAGATGCAAGACATGCTATTTTGTTGTTCTTATGGCTAGGCAGGAAGAGATAACAGTATACTTCTGAACTTATCGATCTGATTATAACTGTACAGCTTCTCTCACAAGTCCAGCTGCCACAGCATGATTGCTGCAGAACAAGATAACAGCAACCACTGGGGCACAGAAGTTACTTTAGAAATACCCTTAAGTACATTACATCTTTTAAGCACTGACTTCTGACAACCTACTCAACATATTTCTGGAAGTAAAGCTGAAAATTAGATTTAACCATTTTTATATCTTACAAAGCCAGGTGGTGTGAATAAACGGAGTGAAGGAGGCCACACAGAACATCTGCATTGCAGCTGGCATGAGGTCTGATGAGTTCTTTGTGTCCTGCCCCATGCAGGGTCACTACACTGCCTCTCAGTTCTGGCTTCATGGGCTGCACAGCTTGCTCAAAACGCACCTGATGGGCTTGAAAGCTGAAACTGGGGAAGGACTTCATGCGGAACCGCTGTGACACGGCAGGCGGAACCGCCGTGGTACAGCTGGGAGGAAGCTGAACATCACACTGTCAGTGGGTGATCTTGACCACTTTGATTAAACAGGTCGTGTGTAAAACTAGCATTCCAGGCAAGGGTCTGTTGAAAACTCAAGGTTTAAGGAAGATATTTCTCAGGTCTGAGAGATCTTAAATGTTTTGCTGTCATTTTTCTATACTTCACGCATAATTTGAATTGTCTAGAGGAGATGAAAAGTGATAAAAGTGCTTTTGTTCATTGTCTCATTACTGGTTTCTTGGAGTCTGTCTCTTTTGTGGGTTGTTTTGTTATATTTTTTAATTATGGAGTTATGTTCTATGACTAGAGGTAGATGTAGATATACTCAGGATTTGATTTTGAAAAAAATTAAAATATAGCCAAAATATAACTAAATCAGAATTGCTCTGAAATACAGCATGAAGTAGCTGAATAATTTTTAAAATTTAATCACTATTTCTGTGTAACTATGTTTTGATGAACTTTTAAAACTAAAGCATATTAAAAGACTCTTTGCTTTGGAAAATGTAAAACCAGGTAGTGCCAACACTGAAGATTAATAAAATGTATATAAGGCTGATAACTAATTTGCTTGTTTTAAAACAGTCTTTGGAGAGAGAATTACAGACAATTTTTGGGACTGATTTAAAATCACACTATCATTAGCTAAATAGGAAATCAGTTTACAGTTTTATTATGCGATGATGTAATTATGAACAATATGTTTAGGTGTCTCCTTCCTTGATGAGTTTAAATATGACTGCTTAAGACTCAAACAACAGGGAAAACTGAATCTTTTCTATTATATGGCTTGTCAGCCTCCAGAGAGAGGCATTTTCAGTACATTCCTTTCACTCTCTTAACAGAAATCTTTAAGTAAATAGCTGTGAGTGAGTGTTTGGAAAGCACTTTCAAAGTGAAAAGTACTTCAGCATTGAAAAATCTTGAACATTAATGCAGATACTAACCAAAACACCTTAAAGTTGGTTTTTCATCTCTTTTCTGTTTTTGAGAATCCTCTTTCATTTTCCTGTCCTGGGCTAAAACTTCACTGAGATGTTTTCCCAGTGTGTATTTTAGGTTGTATTTATGTCTTACAGGAAGAACCAACAATGTTATAGAAGAGACAGGCAGAACTGTTGTGACACTCTCAAAGGTAATCATTACTTCTGAAATCATCACCTCTGTGTGCAAAAGCATGTAAACTCTAAGTCTTTGTGTAAGAAAATTTCTGCTCTGGATTAAAATGAATAATACATAATTTTATTTTTTTTAGGGCAATGTTAAAGTAACTCCTACCTTAACTTCTGCTTATTCCTCAGTTCCTTAGCCATTCCAGTAGCATTAGGCTATCAACAAGATCCCTGGGAAACGTATGGGATACCTTCCTAAATTAAAAGAAGGGATTGGTCAATACTGCTGACTGTAGCACTGTTTCATTTTCCAGACTTGACTAAGGAACACATGTTTTTATGGCCAGTTTGTTCAACTATTGGCTTATCCATTAATCTATAGAATGTGCTTTCTTTAAAAGCATGAGATTAATTTAGCCCCAAATAACATGACACAGAGATTAAACACACTTCTAAATAATTTAAGTCAAGATGAGCATATCCAACTGAATCCATCACAGCAGAAACACTCCAGCTTATCATCTTTTCAAGCAAGCTACGTAATTGAACATTTATTAGAACAATTTTTAAGTATGATGAGCACTTATTTTTACACACCAACCCCTAGTAACAATGTAATTTTAATCTCACAAAAAAAGAAGATAACAGATCTGTAAACAAAATTGCTTTTATTAACACAGGGAAAACTATTCCTGTATATCTAACAAAAAAGGATTCCCTAATTCCATAGCACTTCCCTGACTGACCCCTTGCAGCACTTAACTACACTTACGCTTGGAAAGTTTGTCCAAACATCTATCCCACATGTCCTTTTCTGAAAACAAATCATAAAACTTGCTTTGAAATTATAAGGCTACAACTTTGCAGGCAGAAGAAGTGTAAAATTATCTTCACATTGCTCCCTGTTTCTTTCACTAATCCTCATGTGTGCAAATACAGTATAACTGTTACTTATTCTTCTAGAAAAATAGGCTTACTACCACCTTAACTAGGTAGACCAAGCTAACTGTCAACTAACTAAATAAATAAATCTGTTCAGCAACAAAGATTCCTCAAAAATTTGACATTTTAAAAGAAATAGATATAAATTGTAGCTGAACAGCTGCATTTAATCCCCTCATTGTTCTCTTTAACTTGAATAAAACTTCTTCTAATTGTCAGTAGCCAATCAGAAGAAGGCACAAATAGGTATTAGGTCTTTAAAAATATGAACAGAGTTATGAATCCTAACATTGTTCATCATTTTCTACTGCATTAGGTAGATTTCTTGTACAGTAATGAGGCAAGTATTTCTCTAGTCTAGCTGTAATATGTAGGGTTTTTCTTTTCAATACCTTTAGGATTTTTTTTTGGGACTGAATAGGAATAAGGGAATTATTCCTATCCCTATAAAAAGAGAATGCAGTTAGCATGCAGTTAAAGTCATGTTTATAATAAAGACTTTATTATGAACTAATGTAGGAAATTACTGGGTTTTTAAAAATATAAGATGTATGGAAGGACAAGCCTGAAAGTAGTAGTCATGCAACTTGTTGACAACTTTTTCATGCTCAAATAGCTCTGAAATACAAGATTTATCTAGAGGGAAAAGCTGCTGTTTGTCTTTATTGAATACTATATGAATATAAAAGCAATATATGGATTTGAAAATGCTAAGAGGAATATTACTGTAAATTGCTATAGATACATTGAAGTGTGGCATTTTTCTTCTTTTAGTTACATTATTCTCAGAGCATTTTAGTCAAACCAGGGAGGAGTAACAAAACTGAAGAGACTATGTTCATACAGTGTGGCCTAAGTTTATTTGTCTATAACCTGAAGAGAGTGTAAAAACGCAGAGCCTTATTCCTCTTGCAATTCTGCTTCTCAGAGATTTTTAGTCTAAAAAAATTGAACTCTTTGCTGTCAAGGTGAAGGCCACCTCTGTTGCAGAAAAAGAAGTGTATAGTCCAAACATTCCAGCAGAATGAGGAGGGAGATGAAAAAACTTGCCAAGAAAAGCCAACTCACAGTGGAAAGTACCTCCCTGGTGAGGGAGAAAAGTGAAACAAACTTCAGAATTTCTGATCTTTACTGAGTGTGGTTGAATAACATTTTGCAAAGTTTGGTAAAGAAGAATGCAGATTATCCTGTGCTCTTCAGAGAGACAACCTAGTGGGATTTTCAGATTAGTATCCATTAATATATTTCCTCTCCCTTTTTCATTTTAGATCTAGAATAAACAAAACCTACAGCTCCCCAGTGCAAACAGACAATATTGTTTATGAAGAATAGACAATGTTTTGTTCCATTACAGCACTTAGCACATTGGTTCTCAGTTGGTGGTACTACAAATACCCCTCATCCCAAAAATTCACCCAAATGCTGGAACATTGATGTGAAACTAAAAGAAACTGCAGTGCCTAATGCTGAATGTTGCCTAACCTAGTCTCTGGTAGCAAATAGCATTCAGTGAATGCCAGAGGATTTTAGGACTGTCAGAGGCAACCTGGAACACTTGCCTCATTACAAACTCTCTTGACTTCTAGTGATCAGTCTTCAGTGAGTTCCTGATCCAAGTATCTTAGCTATATGTCCCATTTTGTAATGTAAGCATGCCACATGTGAAAAAATGTTGCTCATTTTTTTCATTTTGGAGTGGCTACCTCCATACCACTACTTCTATCAAAAACACACACCTTTTCCACATCACTACTGAATTTACAGATCCCTATTAACATCCTCATGGAGCTGCCTCTTTCCCACCCAGAAGAGTCCCAGACAATTCATCTGCTTCTCAGCTGTGTTGTCATTATACAGCTTTGACCCTTCAATTTGAGCCTTTTCCTAGCTTTGCTGCCTTTTCTTAAGAGCAGACCAGATTTTTACACTACATTGAACTAACTGCACCATCAATTTACACAGTGTAAAACTGTTTTCTGTTTTATTCTTTGTCTCCTACTGAGTCATTCTCAGCACTTACGTGACCTGCTGCTGAACAGTGAGCTGAGGTTTCCATAAAATTACTAGGTAACTTCAAAATCACTTTCCTATATAGCAATAGCTACTTCAGAGGACTCAGCTGCAGGTAAGGTGAGATCTAAGTATTATTTTATATATTATTTTATATTAGTTTAGCAAAATGTTGAAATACATTTTCCACTTTATCAGTCAGTCAGTGTCATGAGATTGGTCTGATGCTTTTAGTGCTTTCTGTTTTTATTATTTTTGAGAAAAAACCATACACACAAACACTATGCTACTATTTAGGTTTCTTTAACTGATCCCTTACGTACCTCTTGAGCTGCTCTTCTTTAGCAGCATGCGTTGGGGATACTGCCAATTTATTCCTTTACTCTTTATTACCCTATTTTGCAAATAGCAGTGTGGATGTCCCAGTTAAGGGATGCCCACTCTTCAACCAGTGCCTCACTGTTTTTTAAAGAAGCTCTAATGAGAGACTTTGCACCTGTACTTGTCTACTCAGGGAAGTGTCCAGCAACTCTACTGACCATGAGGCACGAACTCTCTCCATACATAACCACTCACACTGCTTGGGGCTAATCACGTCCTGACCTGTAAGCTTCTCTTGCAGGCTTCCTATTTAGAAAACAAAACAAGAGTATGTACAGGTTTTATTGTTCTACATCTTTGACTTAGGTATTGCATTTTTTCCCACGTTTTCCCATATGTCCATTTCTGTTTTCTTGACACAAAATAATAATTTGCTAGTAAGGACAAGGATAAGTTTTCTCCTCTTGTGAGTTCTCTAATTTCTCAATGAAAAAATAATTTATATTCTCCAATGAAACAGCGATCCAATGTTCACACTAAAAATTGAAATTTTAATTTGGATTTGTAGTCTTGGTACTATCTTAGGTATGTTTACCAGCAGTGTGAGAGATTTTGCTGTATACAGTCTTAATTCTCAAGAGACTTAGTTCATAGCTGTTGAGATAGACATTCAGTGTAAGGAGAGTTCAGATTACTGGTTGCTTATTTAATTTCAGTTTATAGCATGGCACCAGCTCCCCACAGAACAAACACTTTGTTATCTCCACTGTCTCAACAGCTTCACTTAAAACCAGATATTCTAGTCTTCAAGTGGGTTTTTTAGACTGAGATTTCCACAGAAATATATACACAGTGGGTTCAGTTCCAAGTTTCAAGGGAACCTTAGTTACTGCTCCTTGCTGTTTATTTTCACCAACTTCTATCCTATTCTTTTACCAAAGTCTATTTATCATCCATAATCACATTTTCCTTCTTACATATCTGCTTTTCCTGAGTCCATCGACTTTAAAAGCCTGCTTTTTTCATTCTGAAAAAAACCCATGCTGTGACAGAAGCCTGGTTTCACTCTCTGCACATACTCTTACTACTAATGGACCTGTTTCTATTTCCTTGACGTTATTTGCATGGTCATGCAATGGAACACTGCTTCTCTCTCTCTCTTCTCCTCCTCTTCATGGGTCTGGAAAGCTACCACATGACAGTCACAGAGTCTTTCAGCCTAACTCAGGGCTGAAGCAAAATCTTTATTCCAAAGGGAAAGCATATTTTTTTAATGGTGGAAAGAAGAAGGAAGGAAAAAATAGGCATAAACCTCATGTTTCTGTTGCATTAAAGAGACACAGAAAAAAAAAAAAAAAGGAAATTTGTTTGTGAAACCATTCCAGGGACAGACCTGTTTTGACAAATATACAGAAAACATTAATCTGAGGAGTTGAGATTCTTTTATTTTACACCTAATACAATTCAGATTTAAAGGATTACTTGCACAAAAAAATAAACACATTTGGTATAAAAATTTATCATCACTTTAACACCTTTTTTTCTTCTTATGGCCCCTGCCTTCTCTGGAGCAGAAACATATAAAGACTAATGGCACAAATTTGTTTTATTCTACAGCATTTTTTTTGTTTTTACATACTCAAGTACCCTAAAGGATGACAGCCCGCTGTATACAAGAACCATTTTCTTCAGCCTGCTGAATTAAGTTTCATAAAGAACCAAAGCTATAAAGGCATTTTAAAAACCACTGTCTGTTTTTCCTTTCAGAAGCACTGACTTTTTGCACTATTAATATACATAGTGTTACATAACAGCTCTTGAGTACAGTACATGCAGCAGAATATACCTGTTGTATATAAAACATACATTTAAAATCTTGACTTATCAGAGTTTTTGAAAGATTGAGTAATTGTAGAATGCCCACTGCTTAGAGAAAATGGTTTGGTAGTACAAATGTCTGCATATGTTGGCCACTGGCACAATCCAAGGCTCACTGGAGTAGTATCTGTAGCACATCAAGGTGCGTAAATAATTTACCTACAATATTAAAACACAACTTAGCAAAACCAATAGTTCAAGATCTCATGACTGGGGGCTGGAACCAGACAATCTTTACGGTCCTTTCCAACCATACCATTCTATGATTGCTATGTTACCCTTCAGTGGTTACAAGGAAGTGTGGTGAGAGCTGCCCCTCTCCTCCCAAGTCCTTTATAAAACCTTTAGTATGCAATTTGTTTTCCAGATGAAGAAACTTATTTATGTCTACTGCCTCTTCTCTTCATTGCAGCTGTACACTGTGGACAGTACCATTTCCCTTTTGGTGCTTCTGTCAGTCCAACACATCCATAGTGGAACCACTCAATAGGGCACTGTAAAAACAGAGTTAAAATAGAGGGTTTGGGACTTGGGCTTTTTTCAAAATGCCTATCACAAATACAATTCTATGAAAATGAAACATGAATGGAAAGCATAGATTCTGCGTTTCATACAAGTCATAGGACAAAACGAGGAGAGAGAGGGATCTGCAACATACACTCAGTACACTAAGGAAAATTATAAAAATTCTAGGAGTCATATATGGACTCAGAGCAAAGTAAGTATGTTATGCTTTGAAATACTTAGTTTGATGAAGTAATCTTATTACTCACTTCTGTTTAAATGTAGTATCTCAGTAAATATGTGACTACATTCAACTGTTCTTTTAAAACTTTTTATTTGAAAAGGACAACTGTTGTTAGTAGTGACATAGCTAAACATTCACAGAAATAAAGGATATTTTGAAGCAGGGCATTTTTGAACCTAGCAAAGGCTGAAGGTTTCGAAAAGAACCTGAGCTGTGTGGAGAGGTGAGGAGAAGTCTCCTGAAGGATGGTTCAAATCACATGCACTTTAATCTAAAAAATTCTACTCAAAAACAAACTGTAAAATAAAAGTAAGTCCTGCAAGCAATAGTTATATGCACAAGCCTCTCATGAATCTTCTGAATTTTGTTACTTACATCTTGGTTATCACAGCCTACCATCTCACCATAGGACACCTAGTAAAATAAGGGAAAAAACCACCCTTATTAATATTCATATTACTAGTTAAAAGCAATCAACATTTTGAAAGGGCCAACATTCAAATTTCTTCCTTTGAGGAGTTTTTCCATTAATAGCAGTAACAACATTTTCATTTTACTTTTGTTACACAACCCAAACACCATCATGTTCGTAGTGGATTGATTTTCAAAAATTGTTTATGCAAAAGAAGATACATCTGCATATTTCAGATTGGATAAAAAACTAAATTCATTGTGAACCCCCTCAATTTTTAATTTAATTATTCCTGAAGTCTCCATTACCAGATTTAAAACTCTCCAAGGATATCATATCACTCAAAAATTGACTGTTTTTAGTTTCAACAGTTGAGTTCATTATTCACATCAACAGTAAGCAAATAAAAACAGATCAGAACTTCAAGAGTAAAAATAGTTTTTTAAAATTAGCATTCAGAGAAGGAAGTTCAGCTATATCAAAACAGCAACTGTAGTTGTATTTCAATTTGGAGGCCATCCTTACCTGATTACAAATACAGTAACGTGGCTCATTTGGATCATAGGTCCAATCAACCTGGCTATTAGAATCAGACTCTGGTATTACTGTTGTTTGCTGAGACAGTTCCTGTGCCAGTGCAGATGAAGAAGAACATGATGATAGAGAGGAAGAAGAAGATGATGATGAGGACTGCTGACTTGAGGATTTGTTGTTGTTTCTGAGGAAGAGAAAAAAAAAAGGAAAAAAAATAGCATACATTATTTATTTCCTGCCAAGTGAAAGAATCACTGAACAAGTACTTCATTTACTCTGAAATACTGCAGTATGTAAATCCCAAAGCTATCATTCACTATCACATTTCATTCAACCACTGCAAGCACTGGAATGCACCCACTGAATGCTCTTAGAAAAGGAAACAAGTCATACCAGCTAACAAGTGCAAGACATGCTGTTTCAATCAATGGAATGTAACAGCTCTAAACTGTCTAGTGGCTTTAACAAATGCTTTTCTTCACAAAATTTTCCATCAACAGCCTTGGTGTCAAGTCCTTATAAAAATTATGCTACCAATAAAACAGGAATTTACATATAAGTAATGTCATACATCATGGCCAACAGATAACTGTTTTGAAGATGACTGACTCTCTGTTAATCTCCACTCAAGCATCAGCAATCACTCCATAGGAATGGTGCCGGAATAAAAATTATCTGCTTTTGCTTACAGGTCAGACCTGGCACCGAAGATATTCATAGATGAAAAATGCTTCTAAAACAGCATTATTAACTGAGCTGTGAACACACACAAATTTGAATGAAGAAAAAACTCAAGTCAATTTAAAAGGATAGGCATTTTGAGACAAATTCTTTCAAGTACAAGTTCTGACTGCTGTCATTATGTGTTGTGACATTGTGTTGTTTAAAATGTTTTAAAACTTCATTTCAATCAGAAATAAAATTCATTCCCTGTTGTAGATGATCAGCCATTAGAAAATGTCATGTTTACTTGAAACTGGCATCAAACAGATCTCCAGTTTATTTCAAAATCATCTACTAACCAATGCACAATAATTCCCAACATTTACTGTTAGATCAAATCTCTCCAAAATACAGAAAAATAAGGGAAGAAACTTGACCGTATCTCAGATAAAAAAGGAAATCAAGACATTTACTTAAAAATGGAGTGAGTCTGCCTAAAGAAAAAGAAGTGGGAGGCCTAAAGAACACAGCCCTGAACAAAAAAGGGCCAACGGGCAGTAACTACCTTCTCCTGTTCCCCCTCACAGATATTAAATACAATGTATTTCTAATATGGCCCATGACCTTTTAAAAGAAAGTTTAGCTGCCTTAAAAGTTGTAATTGCAGTCAACAAGTAAGAAAACCTACTTGCTTTTTCTGCCACTTCGTGAATCTGTGGTTGACGAACTTAACGTCTGAGTTAATGTAGATGCCAGAGCTGATGACGAATATCCAGCTGAATCTCTGGACAATGAAAATTCTCTTCCAAGCTGAAAATCATTGTTCTTAAATGCTTCATAGCTGGCTTTTAGACTGGATGTTCGTCTTCCCTCCTTCATCTGAAAGGAATACTGATATTGTATCAGATTACACAGTAAAGCTCCTACGTAAGAAATACCAGGCTGCTAACTGCTAATGATTTGCACAGGTTCACTCGTCACCTTGTTAATGAACTTACGGATAGAAAGCAGTTAAATGTGTGAGAATATCCTCCAGGAAAGGCCAGAAAACAAGCTGTCCCTTTAGGCAAGTTATAGAGGATAAAACTGTGGCATATAAATAAAATTCTAATATAGGAACTGTATAGCAGTCACTAGCCTTTCTTCGTAATCTTAAGTGGATGGCAGAATGACAAGAATATTTTGACATTACCTGTGCCGTGGCTTGCACTGCTTGAGCTGCTGCCATGGTAATTGCACCGGCCCCGGATCCTGAAGATAATGAGCCCAGGTTATATGATGCCAATGGTTGAGAAGAGTTTGTATTGTATGCATTGTTTGAAGAGGATGATGAATTACTGTTTCGACACCCTTGATGAATAGAACACATTTATGAAATTCAAAATGAAACTAAATTCCTTTGCATTTTAAGAAGAGTTATATGACAACCAGTGAAAGAGTAGGAACCCTGTTTATGCATCAGAGTAGTCTAATCATTTGGAAAAAAGGTTTTAGAAGTATTTAGATACAGCCAGTATTTGTTTATGGGGGAAAAAAAAAGAAGTTTGTTCCCTATCCTCATGTGCAAGGAGTCCTTTTAGAAAGACAGCTCTCACTATCATACTCAGCTATTGAAGAACAGATGCAGCTGCTATACCTATGCCTATATTGAAACAATGCTCACTACTATAACCATCAAGAGAGGGTAAGAATTTGACTATGTACCTATACTGTTTCTGAAGTAGAACTTTCAACAATCTTAATTCTAAAAACTACAGATCAGTTTTAATGCAACACAATTTCCAGTGTCATCTGCAGAATGTCAGCTGCTCAAATATACTACATTTTATTTGCAGCCTCATGTGAAGTTTCTTCAAAAGAAAATTGAAATAGACATGACTGAAACTACTTAAAACTGACAAACATTACTGAATTCCAAAACATAAGGTAGTTGACTTACTGTAACTCCCTAGTCTTTTATTTTCAGAAAAGAAACTATGGAACACCTTAATACTGAGAATAGGCAGAAAGGTTTAGGTTTTTTTAGTCCCTATTCAAAAAGACTTCTCTCCTCTTTTGACATAGATAACACATGAAAGAATTTTATTTTGAGACCAACTCTTAAAAAAAAAAGGTGTGCAAATTCTTTTCCCTTACTTTGGAAATTGTTGTATACGTTTTTTTCCCAAAATAATGCATTGACCTTTTATATTTCTACTACTGGGTGAATGAAACTGTACTGTTATCTTCTTCAAACTGTAAATAAAAAGAAACAGCCAACATACAGCTGTTAAATGACAACAAATCAGACCCGCTTCATGGACAACACAGATGAGTAACAATGCCTGCAATTTCTCATGTTTCAAGTGACTGAAAATCCCAGGGGAAAGGGTATGAGCCTCTGACTGAGGACTGGCTGAATGGCAGATCCCAGAAGGTCATTATCCATGGCACAGGGTCTAGAAATTCCACAAAGGGAAGTGCAGTGCACCAGGGAGGAATAACCCCATGCACCAGCACAGGCTGTGGTCTGACCTGCTGAAAAGCCGCCCTGTGGAGAAGGACCTCAGGGCCCCGGTGGACAAAAAACTCTGTGAGCCAGCAGTGTGTCCTAGGGGCCAAGAAGGCCACTGGTGTCCTGGGATGCATTAGGAGGAGCATTGCCAGCAGGTTGAGGGAGGTGATCCTGACCCTCTACTCAGCCCTAGCAAAGCTGCATCTGGAGTGCTGTGTCCAGTTCTGGGCTCCTCAAGACAGGAGAGACATAGAGCTCCTGGAGTGGGTCCAGTGGAGTGAAAAAAAGATGATTACGGTACTGGAGCATCTCACTTAGGAAAAGCTGAGGGAAGCTGAGCCTGCTCAGCCTCAAGAAGACTGTGAGGGGACCTCATCACTGTCTAAGACTATCTGAAGGGAGGGTGTCAAGGGGATGGAGTCGGGCTCTGCTCAGTGGTCTGAGCAATAGGACAAGAGACAATGAGCAGAACCTGATGCGCAGAAGTCCCACCTGAACATGAGGAAGAACTTCTTTACTGCGCAGGTGGCCACGCACAGAACAGGTTGCCCAGAGAAGCTGTGGAGTTTCCTGCACTGGAGATACTCAAGAACTGTATGGACACAATTCTGTCCCACGTGCTCTGCGATGACCCTGCTTGAGCAGGGAGGCTGCACCAGATGACCCACTGGGGTCCCTTCCAACCTTACCTATTCCATGATTTTGTGCTTTCAAAAGACTAACTCAAATATAATTAAGTTTCTCTTCTTCTGATTAAAAAGCAATGAAATGAAGGACAATTAGGATTACCTGGTGTATTTTCTTTAGAAGCATCTGAAGTCAGGGTAGATAGAAGAGCTTCAGATTTAAACTTCTTTTCAGGAACATGATCTGTTGTACTATGGTGAGAAGATGGATTGTGTTTCCTTTCTAAATGAAACAAATGAAGGGAACTTAAATGTAAAACCTATTCAGCTTGAAAGTCAAACTATGCTAGCACTTTCAACTAATTCCCACCAGCAAAATCTATTTCATTCTTGAACTTCTTCTTAACAAACATTATTAGCATTTATTATGCCTTTTTTTCTTCCTGCAATGATGGAGGAAAAAAGTTCTGAACCTTTTTTTCCTGATACTAATCAACAAAAAAACCCAAAGGAAACATAAAAAGTGGGCATCTTCATAAGTTTCAAATACTTACTCTCTACTGGAGTGTGAGAATGGGAGTGATGGTTATTCACAGGCTGTGCTGGTGTATCCAGCTCCAGAGACCCTAAGAGGGAGGTAAGAAGGACAGGAAAATTTCGGAGTTGGCACTGTTTTGACTTTTACATACTAAATGATTCTTTAAAATATTAACCAAATTACAGTGCAGTTATATTTATTTTATCGGAAGAATTTTTGCTCAAGTTGAAAGCCATTCTACAGTACAAACAGAAGCCAGTGAGATTAGCTTTCAAATAAAAAGTGGTGACTGCTACTCTTCGACTCTTGAAATCAAGCACTTAAAATCAAGGCAAATAAGAAGAACCAACAACACTGCCCTCAACATGCCACTTACTCAAATGAATTGCAGAATGGCTGCGCCAAAAGTACTGACAATCTACACCAATATGAACTGAAGACATGTAAACTGTATAAATAAGGCATCTTGTCCCACTGAGTCCACCTTGTCACATTCAGTCCAAACTCAAGAAATAGCAGTGTCTTTCAAGAGGATTTAACATTCAAAAGAAAGGGCTGCAGATCATTATCCAGATTTTGTTAACATTCAAAATACACAGAGCAACAATACAAATAAAAACAAAACAAACAAAAAAACTCCACAAAACCAACAAAACAACGACAACAACAAACTCCCCCCCCGGCCCCCCCCCCCAAAAAAGGAAAAAGTCGGACGGGCACAAATCCAAGTCTACATCTAATAACATTTATTGTAATATGAGACTAAATAATCACAGCATAAGAGAGACTGACTATGAATTTAGAACAATATACAGTATTTTGTGCATCAATCTCTAACAAAAAGATTTTGAAGTAGCTGCAATACCTACCAACTTACATTTACACAGAACACAAAACAAGAAAGCAATTCACATGCATTTTTCAAAATCTGTGGCTTCAACGTTTCTTTACCTCTTCCACTGCTTTCAAAAAGCACTGAAATGCAAGAGTATATGAGTAATACCTAAGTGTATTACAAAAGTTTAATTATTCTAGAAGAGGTTCAAAGCATAAGGAGCTATTTTGGCTGAGCGAACTTCTACCACATTATGAACTTGCCCAAAGGCTGCCCTCTGGCGGGACTTCAACCATATGTATTTACTCTGAAAGCTAAAAATTTTAGTCTTCTACCTTTAGCTTTATTTAAAAACAAAGAAAGAAAACCCTCAAACCAAACAAACCTTAAAGATGCAACATGCAGTCTAGTACTTCTGTATTTTGAGTTCTTGAAATCCTGTCTAGCAACTTCTCCAAACACACAGTTCAACAGAAGGTAGCATCACATCCAAAAACCAGCTGGGATTTAAACTAAAAGAAACTATTCCTTTTCTGTAATTGCTAGTTAATTAATAGCACTTAATTTACAGTTTTCTTTTTTTTGTGCCTGTTACTTGTAATAGCAGTTGAAAATAAAATAGCCCCAAACTCCCAGCTTAAACAACACAGCCACAAAAAAGTTCCAAGAAAGGATACTTATTCTTAATATCCCCAAGTGACTTAAGTCACTTTTCACTATTTTTGGCTATGAGGACAGCCACTCCCTCACAGTAGTTAAATCAACTTAGAAATTTATCACAATCACATTTGAATTTGATGTCTACATGCTGATGAGTGCAGAAAAGCCAGCTTCTTCTACACCAAGCTGGCAAAAAGCTGACACTTTACATTTTTATTCACATTCTAAATACCAGCAGGGTTGTATTTAACATGCCGGTTTCTTACCTAAAATGCTTTTTCTTCACTAGCCCATTACAGAACAACCCATTCTCACCCCTTTAAAAAAAGAAAACCACCAAGTACATGGAAAACAAAAATAATGAGCCTCCACAGTTTGGTGGCAATCAATTCAAGGAATAAATGTTACACCTGCAACTGGGTAGGTCGCAGGCTTAGGCCAAAGTACTTGGCTGAATACCTAAAATCACTAAAACCAGGTTTAAAGAATTATGTATCTTACTGTAGCAATCCACAAGGACAAGAGTTCTATGAAAAAATTACTCAGTTGTATTTTGATTTCACTATTCTAAATTGAGGTTGAAACTAGAATTTGAGAATCACTGATGAAAAGTGGGTTAAAACACAGGTGAAAATACTGGCAGCCACTAATTTTGCAAATTGACAGAAGGTCTGTCAGTTTCTTAAAAGAAAATCATGCATACTTACGTCTCTCTAATATTTCTGTAATTCCAGCATTATCTGCTTCAAGTTCCATTTTAAATTTAGCGAGTTCCTGGTCCAATTTTCTCAAATGACGGTCTACCTGTTTGTTAGATGAAGCAAAAATAAATAGCATCCAGTTCTGGAACATGAATATCTAAGTCCTTAATCTCAAGCTTGCTAAGTATTTCCCTTCCAGCAGTTTTGTGACACGCAGCACTAAGCACAATAATGCACAGAAATGCATCTTCTTGGTCACCTCCACTTCCCTCACTCAGCAGAGACACTACTGTTAACACCAAAACAGTGTAGGCTAAGCTCCAAGACACTTCTTTTCAGAAATAAAGATGAAGAAGACTTGGAAGTGCTCTGGTTATGCAAACAGAAAGGGGAAGAGAAAGAACAGTACATGACACGGACTTTAGTAGAGATTGGGCTGCTTTGGGGAAATTGCAAGTTCTGAACTGAAACTTGTGTGCAATTTGTGTGCCACTATCAACATCAGTAAACTTGGTGTGTATTGAATCTTAACTGAAAAGTGGAGACTCCTGTGTGTTTCAGCAAACTATGATGTGCTCTTGGGTACTAAAAATTAACAAAAAAAATTCTCAACTCACTATCATGAAAAAAACCATGACGCTCCAAATGCTTTCTAGATCTGTATTCATACAGCAAAATTTACCTGTCTTTATTAAAACCTGGGAGATTTTCCCAGTTACTAGCTAAGCAAAAGAGAAGGGGCAAGTTCCAACTTCTAAACTAACTTTTGCTTAGTTGAAGTGAAACTAGATCAGTTGTCTTCTACATTTGAGTGTAGTCTGACTTGCAAGTTCTATTGTCTGAGAAAATGTAAAATAAATAAACTTTATACTTTAAATCATGTGCCACCCCTCTCTGGGTCTGGCCATCCATCCAGTTTTTTACCCAATGAATAGTGCACCTGTCCAAGGCATGAGCAGCCAGTTTCTCCAGGAGAGTGCTGTAGGAAACAGCGTCAAAGGCTTTACTAAAGTCCAGGTAGGCAACATCCACAGCCTCTTCCTCATTCACTACACAGGTCACTTCATCACTGAAGATCAGGTCAGTCAAGCAAGACCTGCCTTCCTAAACCCATGCTGCCTGGGCCTAATCACCTGGTTGTCCTGCTTGTGCTGTGTCATGACACTCAAGATGATCTGCTCCATGACCTTCCCCAGCACTGAAGTCAGGCTGACAGGCCCGTACTTCCCTGGATGCTCTTTCTGATCCTTCTTGTACGTGGCCATTACATTTGCTAATTCCCAGTCATTTGGGATGTCTGGTAAGTGCCTGAAAGTGGCTTAGTGACCTCTTCCACCATCTCCCTCAGTGCTGTGGGGTGGATCCCATTAGGGCCCTAGACCTGTGTGTGTCTAAGTGGCACAGCAGGTTGCTGACCTTTTCCCTTGGATTACAGGGACTTCATTCTGCTCCCCACCCACTTCTTCCAGCTCAGCGGGCTGGGTACCCTGAGAACAACCAGTCTTGTTATTACAGATTGAGGCAATGAAGGCATTAAGTACCTCTGCCTTTTCTTCATCCTCCATCACTGTTTACCTCTGTATCCAATAAAGGATGGAGATTTTTCACAGCCCTTCTTTTACTGCTGATATATTTTTAAAAATATTGTTAGTCTTTTACAGCAGTAACCAGATTCAGTTCTGCTTGGACCCTGGCCCTTCTAATTACCTCCCTGCAATAACCTCACAAAATTCTTGTAGCCCTCTCAAGCTGCCTGCCCATTCTTCCAAAGGTGATACACTTTCTTTTTTTTTCCTGAGTTGAAGCCAAAGCTCTGTATTTAGCCAGGCTCGTCTTCTTCCCTGCTGGCTTCTCTTTTGGCACATGGGGATGGCCTGCTCCTATACATTTAAGATTTTCTTCCTGAAGAATGTCCAGCCTTCCTGGACTCCTCAACACTGCATCCCAAGGGATTCTCTAAACCAATCTCCTAAACAAGCCAAAAACATGCATTAAAACCTCATGATTTCTAATACTATTGCTTTGTTTTATATTTAAGTGACACTTACTACCTAAAAAACCAAAATTCTTAAGTCAGTAAGATGTTAAATTTTTTTTCACCAGCAAAACATCTGTATGTAGATGACATAAAAATACAAGTAGCACAGCTGCAGTGCTTATCAAAATGCTTAGAACTCCTTAGGGTATAAATTTAGGTAATTGACCACAAGTCTTGTGTCCACTTACCAGATCATATATTTGATTAGCCAGTTGCACTTTTTCATCTGCATCTTCCAAAGCCTTATAATAATCCTGTCATGAATAGAATTTTTTAAAATTATGAATGTAACTGATCTAATTTCAGTAAGTTTAAGCTACTGTTATGAAGCACAAAATATTAGTCAAAAGGACAAATTTTAAGTCAGTTTTCAGAAAGGCTGTGAAATTTTACTGTAAACAACAATCATCTGAATTTTGAATGAGAGATACAATATATATATATATCAATTTATTTTCTCTGTGTTAGAAAAAGCCAAACTACAAGATGGGGACACTTCTTCCTAGAGTGATATTTAGATTTCCGCAAGAAATGCTACACGAAATGAAACAATCTTGGATTTATTTTATATTACACAGCATCATGTTATGGGCTTAAAACAAGGTTATGTCCTTTACTTCAGGACCACCACAAATCCTACTGCTCTTCAAAACGATGCTGAAATACTCTGTGCCTTTCTGGCACGCTAGTTAAACAGAGATAATATTGTATATAATTTACATTGCTTTAAAGTAAGTTTCTCTAACTCTAAGTGTATTCTAAATAATTTGACTAAAGCAATCCAAAAGTCTCCTCTAGCCAATGAAAATTCACAGACAAAACTTTCTTTTAAAAACAAGTGTGTTTTCAAATGCTTTGACTTTAGATTCGAACAGATTTTACTGCCTTTCAATTCTCAATTTCCACTGAATAGTATCTTATGTGAAAACTACTTCAAATTTTGGTTCAACTAAAGTCAAAAGCAAATTTTTCATTTACTCTAGTGAAGTCAGAGCTCTTATTTTTTTTCTTTTTTAAAAATTTAAAAATCTTTTTGCATTAATTAAAGAAGAAAATAACCCCTACCCAAATAAGTGACTGAAGCAGCCAGTGTAGGAGACTACAAAGGAGTTTCTCCTGACAAAATGATGGACTACATTGCTATCAATACCACCACCACTGTTCAAGTGTTGAAGGATAACACAGAACACATTCATCTTCTTACTCTTCCCTCTCTCAAGCTACATGTACCACATGTGTAACGTGTAAAAGGACACAGGCAGAAGATCAAGAGAAATGCTGAATCTAAGCTTGAAATATATCCTCTAAAAGAAAGCAAATTAACTTGGGTAACTTCATGTCACACAAACAGAAACAAAAAAATCCGAGCTCAAAATTTAGTACTAGGTTTCCTCACCATTTCAGGATTACATTTTTTTAAATGCCAGAAGTGCTCAGTAAAACTTGAGAGAAATCCTTGATGAAAGAAACTTTTCACTCACTTTTCTCCTCCAAGGTAGTTCTATCCACCTTTTATGAAAGCCCAAGGGAAGGCACAGTTGTGAACACTTAAATCTCCCATCAATCATAAACTATTTTTTTCTAAGGTTGTCTTAGTTTGCAAAAGAAAAATCTGACCCTCTCCTGTGATATCCTTACTTTTTTGATTGACGTCATTTGTTCTTCTCTCCATTCAGGTTTGTTTTTCTTTGCATTCATAAAAAATTCATTTACCCTCTGCTCAAGCTGATCCATTGCATCTGTAGCATAGGAAAAGATTGAGACAAATGTTATCTTCTCATGTCCATAAACATTAGGAAATAAGGGGAAGTTTTTTTCTCAAACAAAGTTGACAGGACTGAGGTGCAAACTATTAGAGAGGAAAAAAAAGAAAAAACCAAAACAACCAAGCGACAGTGGACAGCGGAGGGAAATATTTACCTTAATTTCCAAGAAGCAGAATTGCATTCTGGTAGGATTCTCATCAAGGTTCTTGTGCTCTCCAGCATGGGACAGGCAGGACTCCAAGTTCTAAAGGTTTTTTGTCCCTAAGAGCAGTGGTAGTGACTTAAAGAATGCCCCAAACTCCTCACCCAGGGCTCTAGACTGCTGACTTTGGAACATTCTAGCCAGTTACAAACTGAGCAGGAAACAAAATGTTCTCCTAAGAGAAACAGTCAAATACAAAACCAAATAATTGAAAAAAATTAGTGTCTCAAAAAGGTAGACCAACTGAAGAGTAAAGTCACTGCCTTTAAGTCCAGGCCCTCTCCGTTGTTTGCTAGGAAGGGCCAGGGCAAATTGAAAGCACTCACAAATTATTCCCTCCACCCCCACAGGAGAAAATGCACTGATGAAAAATTATTTGGACAGGATTCTCACTTTCGTGAAGTTGAGAAATATCGTAAGGGGGAAAAAAATAAAACCACCCATTTTCTAACATTAACTGTCTCTAGAAAGGAAAATGTCAACCACAAGTTATTTTTTTCATTGTTTACTGAGACAGGAACAGGGATTCCCTTCCCTTTCCCCTCCACCCTTCTCCCACTGAGTTTACTATTTCAACAGCTGGACACTAGTGCACTCAACAGCTTGCAGATTTCCAAAAACATGCAGCTGCTTCAGTCAAACTAGATTTGACAGCCTTTCTAGTGTCAGGATAGATGACAGTAGTGAGGTTTTTTTTCACAGCATTCTTAGTGACACTGCCCAGCTATCAGTTTTAAATTAAATGCGACAATGCACGAGTCACCTACAAACTTCAGGCTCTGGGTGCAAAACACCTAAGAAACTTTCCAGAAACCACCATTAAAATTGGATCACATCTTGCCAAAACAAAATGAAAATTAATTAATTAGTTCAAGAAGCTCATGAATCCCTAAGTATGATTTACTCTTAAAATCCAAGAGGCCAAGGGTCTTCTTAACTCTGTGAAAATTCACAGCTAGAACTGTTTACATAAATAACCAAAAATCATTCATACTAAATGGTCAAAAACATTTATCAGTTGTCCTTATGCTGGGAACATTCAGCATCAAACCCAACAGGAACCTAACAACTGACTGGACAGAGCACCATTAATCCCAAGCCGTAACAGTTGTGACACAAGTTCACATCAACTTTATTTATTTATTTAGACCCAGACAAACAAAGTAGTTGAACAGTTTAGGAGTAGAACAGGCTAAAGGGAGAGAACCTGTACAATGAGCATTTTCCACTTGCACCATGTAGAGATTAAGAAGCCTGAGAGGCAAGCAAGAAGCACACACTTTGTATGGAGGCTTCTAAAATCTTTGCTCTTTGACCAGATGACTGTAATTCGGTCCATAAAGCCAACAGACAAAATGTTCTATGTCCTATCCTCAGAGCACAAACTCCTTAAGCGATTGTTACTCTAGAGCTTCCATAAACAAGAAATGACAAAAAGTATCTTTCCTCTTCACGTTTTATTAAGGACATGCTAACAGTCTGTGTGAAACTTCCTAGGGGAAAATATCCACAGAAATTTGGTCTCTCCTGAAAGGGCAGAAAAGGCAAAGGGGAGTACAGGTCAGAGCTATCAAATTATATGGAAAGTTCTCTCTCTGCTACACTCAAGTTCCTCCACTTTTTCTCATGATACTGTATTCTGAGATACTAATTTCTTAGATCAAATTTCCCCAAGAGAATTGCCAAAACTTCTATGAGGAGAGAGTCCTTTTTCCAGATTCTGACATTTTACCATGAAAACCTGGTAATCCATGATTTTAACTTAAACAGAGAAACACATTTTATGCTTCATCTGGAGCTCAGTTAAAGCTCAAAAGTCAAGTCCCAACTCAGATGGTCTTTGCTTTTCCCACGGCAATCTTATCAGAATATATAACAGATAGACCCAGTTTATTATTTCTTCCAACAACAAACAGCAGCACATGCCTCATTAGGAGTCAATGTGGTCCAAACAGGACAGAATACAAAGCCAACAATTTCACTAAAACAGAGCAGCAGAGATATCTCTGAATTAAAAATCATGTAGATTTCTGGGACAGCATCACTCATCAAAGTATTGTTTTCAAGTACTTCTGAGACACCAAACAACCTCCAGGTTCGCATGTAGCGTTCATCAGGCAGTTAGGCAAGTGATGCTGAAGAGGTGCTAGTCCAGAAGTTTCATAAATGTCTTTGGATACCCTGCCAATCATTGCACAAGAATTACGGAAGTACCAAGGTCTGAGAGAATTTTTCACTACACCTAAGGTTAGTCCTAGTATACAATATTCAGTGTCATTTACTACTTCCAGTAATACAACGTGGAGTTGTTACTTGTCATTTTCAGTTAAAGCAGAGGAAATGACATTCCTGCTACCTTGGCATTGCTAGCTGCCTCAGTTCTCGAACACACCTAAAAAAACCCCCTACTATCTTCTTTGCCTTCTTAGGGAACAGAAATGAAATTTGTGCACTTACTCCAAACTATCAAGTCAGGCAGCTGCTCACTCCCTCTCATGGTGCTCCCTGGTGATAGCAACTTCAGAGGTGTTATCTCCCAGAAGGAGCCATGACTGTTCCCAGAACTTTAAGCGCTGAACCCAAGACAGCACTTAGGCCATAATATACAAAAAAATTCTATAGACGGTTCTACATGAGTCAATAAGGCCTGTTAAACAGACCTGCTAAGTCAAATAAAGTAAATATCCAAGGGAAAGCCAGAGACTGCACTTCAAAGTATTATAGGTTGAACTGTTTTCAAGAACTGCTCCCACTTAGTGTCGCATTTTGTATTCCTATACAGTATTCCCTTTTTTATTTCAATCTCTGCTCTTTTTCTTATTCCCATTTACAATAGCCCAGCCCTTCCATATCGATGATTGCTCTCATCTTTTGTGCAGTACAGTTTCACTTTTGGATCACAGTTATGGATAACCATATTCATTGTGTGGTAAATGACTGCAACAGCTATCCAGGGTGTTACAGGACACCTAAGTCCCAGATGAGATTGCATTAGAAAAGATGAAATGACAGTGCATCCTGAAAACAGCCTAAGGCAGTCTATTACATCAGCATATAAGCAGAGATACAAAAAGTGATGTACAAACAAACCTGAAGCGTATTTACAAATATACTTTGTATAACATAACATATATATTTACACAAGAGTAGACATTTATACAAAATGTAATTTGTATAAAACCTGAAGTATTTTTATAAAGGATATTTGGCTGCTTGTCAGCTAGGGCACAAGGGGCCCAGCAAATAGCACCTTCCCAAATTCTGTTATGAGGGAGCTGGCTGGAAAGTTTCAGGGAGAGCATGCCGCTGCCTACTGGAAGGAGTGGGACATAACTTATGTTCCAAACCACCATCACTGCTCTTAGGGATCAAAAATCTAAAGAGTTTGGGACGTGCCACCGAAAATGCCTTTGGGAGCAGCACAAGCCCATGAACGCAGCTCCGCCAAGACCCTTCTTGCGCCGAGGCCCTGCGGGCGGGGGCTGGGGCGGGGGCTGCTGCGACAACGCCAGGGGCGTGCGCCCCGCTCCTCGCCTCGTCGCCTCCGCAGCGCCTTCGCCCGCGAGAGACGACGAGACGCCCCCGGGCCCGAGCGGCGGTGCCGGAGAGCCGGGCAGGGCTGGGGAGGGGGCGCGACCGCCCCACGGCAGCGCGGGGGAGCGGGCGGAGCTGCCGGCGCGGGCCGGAGCGGCGCCGCTTCCCCTCCTTCCTTCCGTCCCCGGTCGGCCTTCTCGCCCCTCCCGCCCTGCGGTGGGGGCGCGGCGGTGGGGCCGGTGCCCGCGGGGCGGAGCGGGGCGGGCGCAGAGGGGGCGGGCGGAGGCGGAGGGGGCGGGACTCACGTACTCTGCACCTGCAGGTCCATCTCGCGCATCTCGGTGAACCTGTCGCGCAGATCCATGGGAAGCTGCTCGATCACTGCGGGGACACGGGGGAGCGGGAGAGAGGGGGGAGGGAGGGAGCCAGTCAGTCACTCGCTGCCGTGGGGGAGGGGGGGCGCCGCCTCCTCGCCGCGGCTTCCCCCGGCTCCCCCGCACCGGCCGTGCCCGGCCGCCCGGCGCCCCCGCCGCGCACACACTCACTCTCCAGATAGTCCTCCAGGTACAGCATGGCGGCGGCCGGGCCCGCGCCCAGGGGCTGCTCGAGAGCGGGCGCTCGTCCCTTCCAATATGGCGCCGCCGCCAACAACACCAGCGCCTCGACTCAGCGAAAACAACATTGGCGGCGGACGGCGCTCGCCCCGGCCGCGCCGCGATTGGCTGCCCGTGCCGCTGACGCACACCGCGCTCTGCCGCACGGCCTCATGGGAAACGTAGTCTGTGCTGGGCGAGTCGGCTGGAGACTGCGCGTCCCGCCAGGCTTCGTCGTTCTGGCTGGTCCGCGGGCATTCCCGCGATCCTGGGGGCATTCCCGCGATCCTGGGGGCACTCCCGCCTTGCTCGGGCCGCGGGACTCTCCTCCGGGAGCAGCTTTCGGCTCCCTTCGGCTGCCGGCCCTCCGGAGCGTTCCCGGAGCGAGCGTAGCGCCGCAAGTCAGGAGAATGGAAAGGGGAAACTTGGACCTTCTTGACCAAACTCGAGGCTTTTGTTTGTCCGTTGTTGTTTTAAATGCTCGCAGCCGGCAATAGTTCATTAAAAGCGTAAGAAATGGCAAAACTAACGAGATTGCTTCAGTGCGTGACCTCTCACGGCGCAAGGTAAAAAAGCTGCTCCGTTAAGCACAGGTCACAGGCACAGCCAGCCTTACGAGAGCAGAAACGTACGTGGACTTTAGAATTGCTGTTCAGAGTGCGAAACCAAAATTGGCTGACAGCATTGATTGCCACCCAGTTACAGTATTCTTTGCAGTAATTCACTTCTACATGTTTGGGGCTGAGGATTTTCGCACAGTTTCATTCCCCCAAATAGTCTATTTCATCACTCTTGTATTGCTGTTACTTACTGCTTTAAGGCTGGAGTGATGCAATTATCCAGATGTGGTTTTTGCCTGGAGAAAGAAACTTCTGGGGCTTGCAGGATGTCAGGTGTAAGTACAGGCATAAGAATTGTGGTAGCACATCAGGTTTGCTCTCCACCATGCTTTTTGTTTCCATGTCTTCATCTGTGCCAGATGTATCCAAGCAAAGAGGAAGTGTATGCTTCAGACAAGTGTGAGTAAGACTTGAATGCGATGTTTCTGAGTGTCAAGACCAATGGAAGGTGGTAGTCTGAAGTTCATGTATTGTGAGTAGTTAGTTAAAGATGACTGGATTTTGGGAAGTGAAGCATAAATTTTGTATGTAGCCTTTATGGAGACCGACGGTAGTAATGTGTTGAATACACACGGTATAGCAAGCAAGTTGGGGGTTGGGTTAATTCCTGTGTTATTAAAGATGGGGGAGAATGAAAAGGGTATAACAATAAACTCTCTGTAACTTTTCAACTTTGTGAAAAAAGTGCTGAGCCAAAGTCGCTTTCCATACTCACTCCATCATTAGCCATGTAGTCTGCACTCCCAAACCAGAAATACCATACTCATAAATACAAATGAACAGAGTTTAGATGGCCATTAAACTCAGTTAGCCTTAGTTGAAATAATCTCTATACTATTGCTCATACTTTGATGCACAACTGACACCCTGGTGTAGGCATAACAGTATTTTTAAAGTTTTGTGTGAGAAATTGCTTGGCTCTATTTTGATGTGTAAAAGACAAGATTGACCCTTCATGGGAAGAGAAATGCCTGCACTTACTGAAGGGAAAGGGTTTGATGCAGCAAGAGAGATTAACCCATGCAAAAACACAGCAAAGTAATGACATCCTATATTCATTAGGAGAAAAGCTAGGTGAATTTAGGGAAAATCTGAATTGTTGGCATCACTTACTTTTATGCTTAATTGTGGCTTTAATTATTTTTAAAGAAAAAAAAATGTTGTAGGCATGCTTGGGAGCTCATTTCATGCAGCAGAAGTGTAAGAGAACATATTGTAAACAAAGACACCACTATTAGAACCACAACTGAAATACGGTCATACAGTAAGTCCTTACCATTTGCTTCATGACCAAAATCCCAGGACAGCACAGACATTGGGACATTGTGACTTCTCCTGTTCTCATCTTTGCAAGCTTGGGGATAGCCAGCAAAATTCTCAATGAGGGCTACTGCGCAAGGGTATTTTCTGTGTGTTGTAGTGCCCAGACCAAGGAAACCGAGGAACACAGCTCCTGGGCCTGTGTCTCTGTCATTTCCATTAATAATGGCATGTGCCCTGTGTGTATTAGTGAAACAGGAAAATGAAACTCGGCTATGCCAACAGAATGACAAAGTACTAGTGGGGCTAGCTGCTCTCTTCAAGGTGTAAGTTCCCCCTATTTATGTTTTCTGGTTTATTGTAACATGTAAGAGGCTCTTACAGAAATACAGACCTGATCAAAAAACTGTTCGCTGTAGTGCTTTACAGTAAGGGGTGGTAGGGGATTGTGAGGTAGAATACAAATGAAAATACAATTCACTTTGTTCGCAATCTATTGAAGAGAAAACTTGTTTATCTACCTGTAATCTTCTTTAGTATTTTTTAGACAAATGAAGAAGCTCATATTTTTCATTTCTGCCCATATTAATTCATGTTGTATAGTCAAATGAGTACCCACACCAACTTCAGTAGGATTGCTTGTGTAAGTGTTGCTATTCATGACATACTAATGGCACTGAGTTTAAACTGACATTTAAGAAGTGATAAGCCTGAACAGACCATAAAAAAGAAACTGTTTTTACAATAGAAAACTTCCTGTTGTTTATAAATGCAAAGAATTAACTCTATTAACTTAACTTTTAGAACAGCCTGATTAGAACAGCTCCTGATAAGGAAACACAGATTAATGACCGTTTATTGGAATGCAAATACAGTGAAAAAGAACAAAACACCAGCTGTGAACTCAAGGTAAAAAGAAATTCAATTTGTGAATTACAATCAGCATTGCTCAAAAAACCTCCTTTGCAACGACAGAGCTGCTTAGCACAGGAAGCGAAGGGAGGCCACAGGAGCTGCTGTTTTCTCCTGTTTATATAATGTTATTAATGTTGATGGCATTTCTCCAGGAAATGTTTCACATAAATCATGTTTCATCACTGTGATGGAGTGATGGCATAAAGGAATATTACGGATGCCCTATGATCTACCTAAAGCTAATTGCTTCCTTAGGTTTCATTAGTTTTCAACTGATAAGGAAAAAAGCTGATTAAAAACATGAATTTATGTTCTGATGTATGCTTCTCAGATGGGGGTTAAGATTTTCAAATCTCCCTCTCTTCTGCACTTACCCACTCCATATCTCTGTAACGTCCTTTTTCTATTACAATTTCTTCTATATCTTCCCATGTGTAGGGCTGTTTGACACATCTAACTCCATCATTTCCATCTTTGTGTTTCACCTGCTGTCTATCTGTTGATACCTCCCTTTCTTTCTTCCTTCCAAATCCGTTCTATCTTCTGAGCTGTGTGATTGCTGGGCTTTCTGTATCCATTTACGACTGTCACAATTCTGTATTTACTTCAGTACTCTAATATTTAACTCTTGTCTAATCCAGTGTTTCTGGACTTAGAGTCTGTATGTTTGGCTTCTTCATTTTCGAGGACACATTTCTAATGATTTGATTTGAAAAAAAACAGGAAAGACCTACCTAGCCCATCCCTAGACTGATATTCCAGGTCTCAGCTACTGCTAGTAGGTTCCTGTGCTTTGGTTTCTCATATGGGAGCCTTCCTGCCTGTGGCACACAGAGGTTGCAGATGTACACCTGTATGTTTCTGAGGGCTCTCGCAGAAGAACTTCAAGACAGAGTGACAGCTAAGTAGCATCCACTAAGAGCCTACACAAAACTGCAAGCCTGGGGTAGCTCTTAGACTACTAGAAATGAGCAGTTTGCTTTTCTTTGGCACCTGCTCTTGCTGCACTACAGCAGTCCTGTGTGGCAGGCCGGAATCCATTCACCATGGTGCACTGCTGCGAGCATGTGTTGTGGATCACAGCGTTCCCAGCAGTTCTGGCTGCCAGTGTCAGTATCAGGCCTGCTGGTCTCCTCACATGCTTCCAACTATTTTATTGTAATTCCTCCTCATATCCTGTTTGTTGCCTGCTATTTTTCTGCTGTTGCAGCTGTTTTTTCCATTCTTTCCAGTCCTCCCAGTTTCGCAGTCCAGCTGTCCCTCCCAGCTGCCATGGACTCCACCATCTCCCAGATTCCACCCTTTCTGCTGCTGCAGGGGCATCACCCACAGCCTCACTCTCCCTCTGCAGGAAATAACTATCATTCCTGCTATACTGCACACCATGGCTATTGGAGGACATTAGTTAAATAACTGAATTGTCTTGAGACTGAGCACCATGTAAGGGTTACAGCATGATCGTATTTTTTCTGAGCAATCAACTTTATGTAATGGGAAACTCCATCCAAAGTTGGATCCTCGGAAAAAACTGTGTCAGAGTTTTAAGTACATAATGTTACCCTAGTCTCGTGCAGCACTGTGCAGGAACTTCACACTTCCTTGAAACAATCCTCAAAAGGGCAAATTTGGCCCAGGACTATTGTGTCTGCATGGTAATATCTCTTGAGAAATCAGTTTCCTTTTCTGCGTATTACGAACTCTCTTGGATTCTGAGATTCACATTCTTTTTTCTGGAAGCAAATCCATGACCCCAGATAATTAATTTGCTTTAACAGTCAACAGGAAAATGGAACTGCCATTTATCTTTCAGCTTGACTTTGTGTACAAACTCAGGCAATTATATTTCCATCTTTTAGTTAATTTTATCTGCTACAGACTCAGTTAAATCTGCTTGCAGATTTCAGTTATTTCCTGAAAATCTGCAGGATATGAGCAATTGCTGTTTATGTATTAATCACTGAAATGTTTTATCCTGACTTCCTAAGGAAATAAAGCTTACATGAGCAATCCATATGTTTGTGTGCATACTTTATCTGTTTTTTCACTCTGCTCTGTCTCTAAATAATTGACTAATTTCTACCTTACTGGAAAAAAAAAGTTGTTCTTCAGAGATTGTGTACTTATTAGATGCTTGCTGCTGCTAATAGTTTTGGATTTTCTCCCTTTGACAGAGGAGAAGGTTGAAATGTGAACCTTCCATGTATTAGATTCAAGAAAATCTACACTCAAAAGCAATGAGTACCCAAGCCATAAAAAAATCTTCTGCTGATGAACATAACTTACGCACAAAGAACGAACATAAAGCAGTTTTGCTGCTCACAGAACGTCCAGGTTTGTTTGCTTGATTTTTTTGCTGTCCTGAATGCTGGATCACATGGCAATAAGTTGGAAAGTAATTATCTTAGTGATTATTTAAACACTTTCAGTAAAAGTTGAAGTTTCAAATGCCTTTAAGTATTTATCTGTGAAAGACATTTTTTGCCTTTTTCTTTTCAGATTTATACACGTATTTTTTCAATGAGGCCAGTACATTTTCATGCCTGGAATTGGCTCATAGCTACTAGTTTCCAACAAGAAATGCTATAAATGTCTGCTATGCCACCAGTAGCAGAGAAGAATGTGGGATATGACACCATCTATGCCCTGTGCTGCTCAGAAGATGTGTCCTCTGAGAATTGAGGTCTATAGATGGAGCAGGTAAAAAAATAAAACAGCTGAAAACTTGGAGATGACAATGCAGTTGTATTACTCTCCACTTGAATTTGTGCTCTTGTAGCCTTCTTTGTCCCTGGAGCAAATTTACAGAAGTTGAAAGTGGCAGCAGGGGAAGGAAGTAACTGAGAAATTTGCCAAAGTAATGACATTATGATTGACTGAAGGAGCACGGCTGACCCAGGAGAGGATACAGACTTTGAGGGCAGGCATGAATCTTCACTGCCTCTGTGCTTACGCTGTCAGATACGTGAGGATAACCCAGGAATCACCTCTTTCACGATCTCAAGAGCTGTGGAGAGATTGAGGCACCCAAGAAACTGGAGTTGAGACTCAGAGGAGTTGCAGGATAGAACAGTCATTGTGACAGAAAGCAAATACCGTAACTTCTTACCAGGGAGAGATGTACTGCAATCTAGCATAAGAATGAGTCTACCTCTTTGGTTTTGATAATGTAAGGTGAAACATGGGGGGGAAAAAAAAGGAGAACAACTGAGTTCCTTGAAATTTTATTACCGTATATAATCAAGGTAGTAATCACATTGTAGCTATGATACTCTCAAAGATACAGGCAAGTGCTCTTTCTGGGGAAGCTAACTTAGATGATAATTATTTCATTAAGATGTATACAATTGATGAAAATACAGACAACGTGGAGAGCACAGAAGTTCTCCAAGTGACTTACTGGCTTTTGTTGTGTGATTCTTTTTTAACTTTCACAAATATTTCACGTGATCTAAATGTACCTATTTTATATATCCTTGGTGAAATTTGCATTACAATTAGGCATATGTATTAACTTACAAATTAACTAATCCTATTCCTTACTGGCTTGCATCAGCATACTTTAAAGTTGTTATTGTTTATTATTTTTGTTCTGAAATGCAAATTCATGGTCCCACATGTGGTGAGCCCTGTCGTGTTAGTTCCCTCAGAAATAAATAATAAAATGTAGTGGCAGGCTAAGTTAATACCTAATTTGTTTTTCATCTCATGCACTGGGGGAGTAACCTTACCATCTTTTTAGATGAGTTCTAAAGGTTTGCAATCAGCACGTACCGTAATGATGTAACAAATTGCCTCATTTTTGCATATATGCAAAAATCCCTAATGTAAGCATGCACAAAGTTACTTGAAAATGCACTGTGAAAGCAGAAGAGGCAGTAAGTGCCATTTCAGTGCACTTTAGAAGGATTGCTCTTGTTTCAAGTTTTCAAACATCTCCACTATTCTGATGTATTTCTTTCCAAAAAAGAGATCTAAATCCTAAGCTTTCAATATTTTTTTAGTGCACACGGAGAGTTTGCCTGTTAGACATCTCACTTGTGTCAGTATTGTATTTCAACAAAATCTGAAGAGAATTACACAGTCACTTTGGACTTCACTGGCATAATAATAGTTGAAATGAACAGCCTACTTTCAGGGTAGCAAGTGACAGGAATGCCACAGCTTTTCTAAAATGAACAGAAGATCTTACTAACAAAAGAGTTAATTTTGGTGAAGAGGTTCTAATTGAGACATTTTTCACCTCTCATTTTCATGCATATTGTTGCAGAACTGTCTGGTTTTTTGTATTTGCATACATTATATCTATTAAATTTGTTTGTATCCCAGAAATTATAAGAAATGAGCGTTTTACCAGAAAAGAGAGCTACTTTGCAGGAGGCCGCAAGTTGGTTTTACAGAAACTCTAAGCTAACGTGGCAGGGGAACATAGTTTTTAAAGGAAAAAACTCCCTATTGATAATTATCTGTCAATAATTTATAAGGAAAGTAATAAAGTCACTGCAATGTTTTATACCAATTCAATTTGAAAACAAAGAGTTAGTCTTTTTTCCTGTTAATAAAAACCCTGTATTCCACTTAGTTAGGACCTCAGATCTTCTTGGCTCTTCTATGTGTCTTGGCCCTTAAAGATTAATGCAAAACACTTGGGAATGCAGCTGACTGGGAACTCTTCAGTGAAACAGTTTTTTTAGCTGGAAAATACTCAGTATAGACTAACACACTTGCAAGAACCTAAGTGCTCCAACAGGGCTTTTACTGAAATGCAATACCCTAGAGAGTGAGAGGTATAATAGGTAATAGCCTTGTGGTCATGAAACTCTTGGGAGTTAAGCAACAAACTCACGAGTGTCTTCTGTCTGGTTTAGGTGTTGGCCCTGAGATTTTTTTCTTCTTGATCTGCCTGGATGTTACTGCCAGGTGTGAGAGAAACCACTATGGAGCTAGTCCAATATTCTGTCTAGTTGTGATGCTGGGTACTCAGCTTCACAGCTTTGTTGCAGAGAATTTGAGCAAAATACACAAATACAGAAAGTCATAATCAATCTCTAGGAAAACCACTGTAGGGTTTATTTCCTGGTGTCTGGAGCATATTTCTGGGACAGGAAGAAATGGCAGACCTGCAGACTGAATCTGAGCCTTTCACATCCTAGGTAAATTCCTCTAATTGCCAAGCTATTATCTGTGCATTCATTAAATTGAAAGTGTTTAGTGATATTCAATAAAGACAAGGAACATTTAAGAAACCTTAAAAAGTTTTACAGGATCAACAAACCTCATTTCCTAGTCTAACCCTGATACTGAGTATCTTTCCTCGACAGGGAACAGATTTAATTAAAAAAATCTTATAAATAATTAAAAACTCATTTCAGTTTAACTGTGATTATATTTATATTCTGATACAATTAACAATAAGAATTACTTTTGTTAGTAGTGAAATCTGGTACTCCATGATTGACAGTGTTCTCTACATAAAAAGGAAGAATCTCTCTTGAAAAAATTGACAGAAAATGTGAAGAACTTCATATATCTTGCAAGACAACGTTCTATACATTTTTGAGAAAAGTCCAGTGGCTCCTAGATTATGTGCCTAAACTGTAATTTTAAAACTACCAGGTCATACAATGTTGTAATTTAATAACAACTTTTAGCTGCTAATTAACATAGTAGCAGATAAATGTTTGGTGAAGGTAGAAATAGGTCTTAATTTTTTTTATTGTGGATGTCAACCTTTCTTTGCTGCAATTATGTCTGGGCTGTTTTTCCGTTTTGAGGCTAAATGCAAATTCAGATTATAAATGATTCCTTCTAAAGAATACTTACTGGATAAAGAAAAGCCTAAAAATAGTATGTCTTAGCAGTTCTTTTCTTTTGTAAACAGGATCAACACAAACAGTGCTGCCAGACAATGATGATTAATGGTTCAAAACACTATAGATCTGCATTATGTAATGCATCTCATATCCTTGAAATGAGGATTGTAATTTGTCATTGTTGTCTAGTGCTAAAATTACAACAGGTAATTTGCAAGAATAGATTGTAGTGTTTTATAATTGCTTTTTAAAATTCATATGGTCTTACATTTGAATAAATATTAGATCTCAGAGCAATGCATTAATTTTCTGTGTAGTGACATGCAATGGCTGGATAATCAATTATACCTTTTTTTTTTTAGCTAAAATGACCTCTATTACATTTCTCATATGGTGTGGTACCCTATAAGTAGTACCAGAATAAAAGCACACTCCTCCCACCAAGAAGCACTCATTTTCTACTTTTATTTCTTTATCTCTACTCAGCCATGTGACTGGCAGGGTTCACAGCTAGCCCTTCAGGTTAGAGCACATTCTGACTGCTCACAGGAATTACTTTCTAGTCTCTTGTCAGCATGCCCTTACAGGGGCCTGTTTTCTCGTGGGCACTTCCCAGCACCTCTCCTTGCCACTGCTGCATGCCCCCCTTTCAGAAAACGGCCTTGGCTCATATCAGATACATGGTTTATGGTAGGCTGTGGAGCTCATTAAAAGGCACATGATAATTCATATTCAAAGAATTTCTCTCTCTGAATCTTTCTGTACTCAATTACACAACTGCAAAAAAAAAATTATGTAAGAGATGCCAGACAGAAAAACCTGATTCACGGCAGTTTGTTTGTTTGTTTGGGGTTTTTCTGTTGGTGGTGGAGGTGGTGTGTGATTGCACTAAGAATCCAGCATTTTATGTTGTGATATGGTCAAATGTGCCATAATTGTCTGAATGGGGAATTCCATTAAATCACTGACTTGTGGTTCTGGAATTGCTCAGTGACCTCAAGTGCTGGAGGACAGCTGTAGCCTGCCTTCTTTATTTACTGATGCTGGCTCATAAATGTATCTTGCTAGCTTGGACAACAGAGACAGGTCTCTTGTGGTTCACTTTGTTGAACTTGACTGAGGAATGTCTGCCCCTGGAAAGAAAAATATTTGGTTTCCAACAGAGAACTTTCTGAAGTAAAAGTTTCTGTGCCAAATGGGACAATGTTTGGAACAAGCTAGAACAGAATGGAAAGAAGATTAAATTATCATGCTAGGACTGAAAGTTATTATATAGATACCTAAAACTAAAATACACCTATACAGGTATTTGTTTACTGTGAATGTTCTCCCTTTTCTATTTTCAATCAGTGTTAGCTGCATAAAGCTAATGCATAGTCATTCCTTGGTATTTCCTTTCAAAAATACAGGCCCATTTTCTTAAATAGGCAGCAAGTGATATGGTCACATCAAACCGTTTAAAAGAAGACAAGTGCAGGTCACATCAGTCTTCAAAGACTTTACACGGTCCTGCAAAAATTCATAGTAGCCAGAGCTAAATGTCTTTGTATGTAGTGTCACATGCAATTAAAGTACAGTTTGGTGGTATTTTGTGTCTGTTGCCTGTTTCAGAGATGTAAGAACTTATTCACTATTAAGAATAAATATATTTTATGGATTTTTAGTTCAGCACATACGAATCAAGGACAGCTGTTGTCATCTGATGTTGAGTTCAGCTTTAATCACTCATTCAGAACTGAATTTTAATGACCCTCTTTCAAACACACATCCACTCTATATATGTATATATGTGTGTGTGAATGCACATGTATATGTACATGTGCTGCTGTGGCAGTGGTACTCAGCACTTGTTCATAATACTATTTTTCATTATCTGTCCCTGCATAATTCATTTCAGTTGACACAATATAGACTTACAGATTCAGAAATTGAAAGGGATAGGAAAAGAAAAGAACGCTTATTTTCAGTGAAGACATCTGTGTGGTTTTGTACAAAATTTTTATATGACTGAGTTGAAAAAGAACAAAGAGAACATCAAAGAGGTAAGCTATAGAATTTAATGGAATGTTATAACTTTGTTGTAGTTTTTTAATTTATCTTAGAGATTACATGAGGAAGTAATAGTCACACTATGTAATCTTGTGAGATAGTGTCAAAAAATAAAAAACACACATATAAGTTCTGTTAGTTTTAAAGTAATTTCTGTAGAACCCTGCTAATCTCCTCACCTCTGGCAAGTTCTGAGGGATTTTCTGTAGAGACTGCTCCACAGTATGTTCACAGGAAGGCTGAACGCATGGATACAGATGGATAAGACACATCCCTTATTCAGTGAATTACTGGTAGCTATCATTTACTGCCTTACTACAGCAGTGACAAAATAGTAACAGAGAGCAGAACTCCCATATCAGGTAACATACACACACCAGCTGTCCCTTTAACCCACTGCTCTCCTCCTTTCTCACAAAACCTTTTTCCCCCATCTTTAAATATTATGTTTTCCCCTTGTGAATTATAGTTTGTTTACAATGTCACATCTTAAATACCCAGTGAATTATGGAAAATTCTGTTATTATAATAGAAATAAAAAACTCACTTCACACTGATAAAAGATACACAAGTTTGCCTCTCATGTTAATTAGTATTTGTGCAACTTTAAGAAATGTCTTTGCATCATATACACAGGTGCCATATGATGCAAGGAGTTATTATGGACACAACATTGAATGGCAAAATCAGGCTTTGTAATAGCTTTATCTTAATCACCTTCAATTTTCCCATATGTTCCAAGTATTTTACAGCATGCAGTGAACATGAAGCATAACATCTGTGGATTGAAGGATGATAAGCTTCACTTGCACAACTTTTCAATCATTTCCATCCTGTTTTAGTAATAAAACTCTTTCATTCCTATCATTACTTGTATAGAAAAAAGTAAAGTAAGACACAAAGTATGTATGTACTTTTTCTACATATCTTCAGAAGATAATGCGAGGCAAATATCTCCCAGTGGAGACTTTACTACTTAAGACTCTGCATAAATAATGGTAATCCCATAAAAGGTCCATCACTGATGCCACACTGTGTTTTATGGAAGAAAGCTACTGTAGAAAATGGTTAGTTTGAGAGGGGACTCAAGGTAGCACAGAACCTGTTACTTGTCATTTGAGCATGGCCACTACTCTGTTGCATTCAGACTGCTATCAAATGATGCTTCCTTCAGTGAACATAAATTTCATCATATGAAAGAGCTTTTATTTCATTCTTTGTATTATAAAATTTTCTTGAAAGAAAAATGTACAAGATATAGTGCTGTTCATAAAGAACATAAACCTTGTAACAATTCAGATTATAATTTTCATAAAATTTTATCATTCAAGCTTAGTGACCAGCTAACAGCATTAACAAAAAATTCTTAAACCTTCATGCTCTCAGGTTTAGGAAAGAGTAACAAACAATGGTGACAAAGTGTCAATGTGTAAGAGTAGACCATGTAAGTATATAGGTTATATATAAGACTGACAACAGCATGAAAAAACACCAACACAACTGTAAATAATCAGATATACATTTAAACTGGGATCATGTCTAACATAACTTCCTCTTTGTTGTTCAGCCACCTAAATTTTTATTTTGTTATTTGGACAGCCGGGAAGGTTTCCTTCTTCCCATGTAGCTAAGTAAAGTACGTTCTTAACAGTTTATATATAATGGTTTGAAAAATCCTGCTCAGTTCCAGCTGCAAGTTAATCATCTCATGACTTCAGAGAAGGAAGGCACCAGTGTGGACTGCAAATGGGCAAATATAGAAAGAGAGGAGTTTTTAGGAGATGATTCCTCTTACATGAAGAAGCATGTGGTGGTAGAAGCAAAGTTTTACTGAGGAGTGCTTACTGGAAAATTAAAGAATTATTTAACCTTCTGAAAAAATAAAGACAGATAACATAAAAACTGTCAATATGAGAAATAAAAGAAGAATGGAAAAGCGTACATTGAGGATCCCTAAGTTGCCGTAAGATTTGTCTAGTGGAATTCAGGATACAGAAAATGAAAGGAAATTGTTGATTATAACACTGGGGGAAGAATAAAAATAGATTTATAGGTATGAAAGAGAAGAGGGGAAACATGGCACAGAATAACACAAGTAGACATGAAAGAAGACTGAAAAGAGAGTACTGAAAAGTCATGGTCACTCATGAAAAGCCAACATAAAGCCAGTAAGCATGTTGGAAACAGCAGTGACTGGTCAAAAATAGTTTGAATGGTCATCTCCTAGACTGATCAGAGTTTTAATGAAGAGAAACTGAATGGATGTTTTGGCAAGAAATGCGATGACTAGCTTTAACATGTTTTTTCAGATTCTTTTTTTTCTGAAGTGATTGCTGTCTTCCTTCATACTTAAAAAATTAAAATGTGTTACTCTACTGTTGAAATTGTACTTCCACTCCCCTTTACCTCTAGTCTTCTCAAAATTTGTTGCCAGTGCAGCTTTTCCCTCTCAAGAAAATGTTCTGTGCTTCTCTTGGCTTGCTAATAGTCAAACATAACATCTGGCATTAGATTTTGACATGGGTGTGGACTCATTAGTTTATAGAGCCATATAAAAAAATTTCATTGTCCTGTAGTTAGTTACTATTTAGGACATGGATTTTATAGGCAACAGAGGATTTTTTATGACAACAGAGTTGAACATGCTGCAATGAAACTGCCATCCCAAGTTCCAGAAACTGGAAAGCATATTCTTGATGCTCAGTGCAAGGCTGTGGCCAGCCCTAATCATTGTAGCACCAGTACAAAGAAGGTGTTGTTATGATGAGACACAGATGAAGTTCTTTTTGCCTATCTCCCAGATCCTGTAACTCCTTAGAAATCGAGATGTCCCCAGATGTGTCCCCGAAAGGTCTATTACTATTTTAATCAGTTTTGTGTCTAAAATACTGCTGCGTATAAAATTTGTTCTGCTTCTGAATTTAATGTATTACTGGATTGAATTAAATATTTTTCAATAATTAGGAAGCATGAATACCAGTCTAGGTATTCAGCTGCTGATAAACCTGAAAATGAATTCTGACTTGGAAAACAGATTGACTTCTTTTTCGTTCATTTAAAAAAAAAAGAAAGAAAACACGGGCTAAAAAGGTTACCTGAGGCAGGTCTCATTTGCAAAAATAGCAGCAATATAAACATAAATATATTAAATATATTACATAAAAGCCAAAGCAATTTATATCTGTACAACGAAGTGCATAAAGAAGTAGTTCATACACAGCTATATAGCTATTAAACTAGCCTATTAATCTATAAAGCAAACTTTGTGATCAGTTAGCAATTTTTCAGTCTTGAATAAGACATTTTATGGGAGTCTAATTAGATCTGTGTTTCAGCTCTGGGAATACCACTGTGTGCACTTTTTCTACAGCTTTATAGGCCATAACAAGTTGTTCCCAAGACACTTAATAGACGAGTCACATTTTCATTACTCACTGGAGCCTTGAGTACATTTAGGACACGTCCTGCAGAGCTGTTCATTTTAGTGGTTCAAGGACACCTAGTGCTGTGGAACAAATGCTTTATTTACAAATATAGATTTAATGAGTTTCTGAAGCACAGTAAGATATCCTTTGATCCTGAAAGATCTGATACATACTAGTGTGGCACAAACAGAGAAGACAATTCAAATTAAAGCATGTCATAGCTATCAAAAGCATCGCAATGGTGTAGTAGCGAAGTAATAGTTCTTTGATAAGCAATCCCCTGGGACTGAAATGCCATTTTAATATCTTCCATAGAAAATCATGGATAAATGACAGTGGGTAAGTGTCCAAGTCACTGATACATTAGCTCAAAGCAGACAATTCTCTTTAATAATGGTGTTCTAGTGTTGCACAAAATTGAGCTTTAAGGCGTTTGGCTCTCTAACTGTATTTTTCAGAATTGCCTACAAAGTTGATTTATACTCATTCTGGCATTGCTCGGATGTTATACTAAAGTTTTACAGCAGTTCTGTAGCCCTGTTTGTGCCCAGTATATCTGTGTGGTGGATGATGTAGCTGTGATCAACCATGTCAGTGCCAAAGGGTGGTGGCACAAGAACGGATGATGTCCTGCACCACTGAGTGGCAGTCCAGTTCTGCATGCTTATGTCTGCATTGCAAATCCAGGACCATTCCTCAGTCCCTCACCGGGGTGTCGTCCATGGGAGTAATCCATCAACATTTCAATAACACATTGTTTACATGACAAGCAGCCAACTGACCCTTGAAAAATGGGCTACATTTAGGAAAGGTATTATAAAGAGACTCGTTGTGGTGGAATTTTAACCAAAAAATGCCATACATTCTCAGCTGCCTATTTAAAATTCAAAATACTTGAGAATTACAAGTACTTGAGAATATAATGAGGTTTTGTGTTCATTTGAAGCTGTACAATATTGCTGCTGTATCTATTTATTAAGTAATGCTGTTTGTCTTGCAGCAAGGGTATAGAGGCTTCACGGAAAAATCAGAACCTATGCAAAACTACTTAAAAAACACTAGCACAGAGATGGCTCAGATTTAGGGCACAAGCCACCTACTTCAGATAACTTGCAGGAAGTAGAAGGAAATGTCAAGGAAGTCACAGTCATCCACTGTCCTGTTAAAGATAATTTCTGATTCCAACTGTAATGAAAGCTAGTTACTTGCTGACTCTCGTGGCAGTAGCCTAATAACTCATTTGTACAGTCCTTCATATTGCAGAAATGTGAGACTGATTATAATGTGAAGGAAAAATATGGTAGTAACCCTGGTCTCACTCATCATTCTGTGGAGAAAAACAGTTTGAGCTTAGATACCTAACTATCTTCCACACATAAGTTCAAAGCAATTAAAACCTGCCATTTCACTGTTTAAGATACTCCATAAAGGAAAAGATGAATTGACAGGCATCCTTCTCATAAAGATTTTACATGCCTTTTATAAGTTTTTTGCTTAGATAAGCATCTTGGCAGGAGTATACCTTTTCTCCTACAGAGATCCAGTTATCACACATCAGAGTTAAAAAGCCATGGTAAAATCTGTGTCTTGTGATATGGAAAAGAGCTTCATTAGAATTAGAACAAAATTGTAGACAGACAACTTACTTTTCTTTCCTTCTATGAAGGACTTCAGTCTAAAGCATTTTCGCTTCATACTTCCTGCCAAACTTTGTAATAATAACAAAGTAATAGATAGTTCTTCATAAGAGATGTCTTCTTGTTTTCTTTTTCAAACCTCAACATCCCTCCATCATTCTCCAGATTTTTATTCTCCTTTGTCTTACCTATTCTTAATGTCTTTTAATCTCTACTTATTTCTACTTTAATCTCTACTTATTTATGTCATTTTTGTGTCCTGCTTTCACTGGCATCTCACTCAAGCCTCCAATTACAGTTTCAGCAGCAATTTTCATAGGAACTGTGAGCCAGCCAGGGGGACTTTTAGATCCAAGGAGAAAAGCACACCATTTGTGTTAAGGCATCTCAGGCATTGTCGCTCCAGGTTTGTCATCAGAAGACTTTGGTGCAAGTGATTGTCATGGTTTCAGCCAGGACAGGGTTAAGTTTTTGCGATAGCCGGGAAGGTGCGTGGCCAGACCCTACTGTTATTCCATACCACCCCCTGTCATTGCCGGGGTGGGGGAAAGGGACTCTGACTTCCCAGAAGGGCATTCCTTCTGGTGGAGAAAATATGGCCGATGGGTGCAACTGTCCAGTACTCATTTACTGTCAGGGGTTTCTCTGTGTTTTTGTTTCTTTGTCTTATACTTTCTGTTACTGATATTGTTGCTGCTACTGTTCATTTTCTTATCTCATTGCCGTTTCCAGTAAATTGTTCTTATCTCAGCCTGTGATCTTTGGCTTTTGGACCTGCCTTTGGAGGGAGGGAGAGGAGCAGTGTGTGGTCTTTTTAGGAGGAGTACTGAACTGGAGAATAACTTTCCTAAACCATGCAAGTGATCCAGAAACAGCCTCACCTCAGACATTTTTTAAAATGTATCCTGACTAACAATCTCAATGCAGAGAAGAATCTGGACAAGATACTAAAACTAAAAAGGAAAAACATATAGCAGTAGAGGATATTTAGAAGAGGAGAAGAAAAAAAGTGGAGATTAAAAGAAGGACAAGAAGAAAAAGGAAGAAGGAGAAACAAATGCAAAGAAGGGGAGACTTACCCCTTCCTTGTAAGGCTGCAAAGAAACTGATGATTACTTAAGTAACACCAGATTTGATTTCATCACAACTAGTAAGTTCTCTGCTACTTCTTAATCAGACTTGAGTTCTGAATCCTGTTAGCTCTGAATTCCAGCGTAGTTAGATGGAACAACAAGGTGTAAAAGGTGTACCGAAGACCAGCTATGTGCAGAGCAGCATATTCACTTTAGCTGGCAAGAGACTCTGCTATAAAAACCTATTTCATATGCACCTTCCCAAAGAAAAACTGCCCTAAGAGATAATTCATCAAACACTGAAAAATAAGTAAGTGTCAGAGTTAAAGATGTTTGTGAATCTTTATTCCCTTATTAAATTATGACACCAGCTTTATACAACCATACACATTTTTCTCGTTGACCCCTGCTTCATTATGTGCAAAGAATGAGCTTTTTAGTATATTCCTATAGTATATTGCTTTAGTTTCATTCAGCATGAGGTCTATATACTTTCCACTATTACGTGTTTAGCTGTTAGGACAGCTATACATTTCCTGCTGACCTGTTCTGTGACTTTCATAGCACACATTTCACAAGCATTCCTCCACGTTTCTCTGAAAGAACAGAGTTTCATCATCTCTTCCCCTATAGCTGGGAAATTCAAGCTTCACAACACAAGTATCTGAGAATTCAAGCTAATCCACCTGAGTAGTTCACAATGAGTTACATTTCCTATTTTTAAAGGGCAGTTCCCAGTAGCTTCAGATATAGTTGTGAATGTTTAAGCATTTCTCTGAACCAGCCTGTGAGATCTCAAGCCGGACAATGAAAAGAGAGAACAAAATAACCACCTGGTGAAAAATGTGATTAAAGAAATTTGCCACACAGGAACTTTGCAGTGGAGACTGACTACAGTTCTCCAAAGCGGCTACTGTCAAGTGATGGGATCTCCTTTGTATTTCCCTACAGTACCAGGGCTCTATGATAAGAAGTGTCAGCAACCTTGATAACTAGCAGTGCTGTTGACACATCACAGATAATAAAATGTGCTCTTTGCTCACATAAAATCCTCTGTTGTGCCCGAAAAGGAAGTGTGGACTATAATCCACAGGACTCTGAAGATCTCTGGCAAGGAACTGAAATTTAGGAGACTTCAGAGGTGGGCCTGTGCAAACCTCATGCAGTTCAACAAGGCCAAGTGCAAGGTCCTGCACGTTGGTTGGGGAAATCACAAGCATAAATAGAGGCTGGGAAGAGAATGAATTGAGAGCAGCCCTGAAAAGAAGGACTTTGGGGTGCTGATGGACAAGAAGCTCAACATGACCTGGTACGCTCACAGCCCAGAAAGCCAAATGTATCCTGGGCTGCATCAGCAGTGTGGGCAGCAAGGCTGAGGAAGGGGATTCTGCCCCTCTGCTCTGCTCTGGTGAGACCCCATCCATAGTATCACATGCAGATCTGGGGTCCCCACCATAAGGACACTTGTTTGCCTTGTCACTGCTAAGTTCTCCAGTTAAGTAAGAAGGAGGATATTGCTCCCCAGTCAAAGTGTGACCCAGAGGTGATTCTCGAGGGATACCAATGGCCAGGACAGGAGAAAGAAAGGAAATAGGCAGAAACATAGGTTTAGAGAGTAACCTAGGTTTGCAGGGACCAGCTGTGAGGTCATGTTGCTCAGGGTTTTATTCATCTAGATCCCAGAAAAAAACCTGCTGAGGTGTTATTTCAATTCAGAGAGCCCAGGAAAGTTGCTGAGCTAGAAAGCAGGGAAGACCATTTGCAAGAGCCCATTAAGCCAATGTTCTCAAGACTATGATTTTAATTGCTTACTCTTGTTAATCTTCTGTATTTTATTTATTTCAAGTGCTGCCTTATTCCAGACTGTTGGTTACATGTTCAAGTAAAACCAAGCTCTAGAGACAGGAAGAAGTTGGTGCCTTTTGATGTCCTTATTTCAAAAGAAAGAAGGGAACTTTTACCTCATGGTAGCAATGCTGGGTCCTGTTACAAACATGCATTTACAAGACAGGTAATTCCTGAGCCAACTAGAACACCTTCAGTTTAAAAGACGTTTGTGTATCTGATAATTTTGCTCCTAAACAAACCTCCATCCTGCCCTTGATATTAAACGTGTCATTAGAGGGGGATATTCATTGGGCATACAGTCATAACCAGTGCTGATGACCAGACAAGAACCAAGTTTAAAAACAAGGTAAACCGGGCCCTGGAAAAGTTAAGAAAGGTACCAAGCAAAGAGCAGAAGAAGGGAAGCATACAGAGAAGTGTTCTAGAGAAAACAGCTAAAGGAACAAAGGAAAGGAAATTAAGTAAGTCTGAGTCTAGGCTAAGGAGCAAAGCTGAGAAAGAGCTAAGCTAAGCACATAGGACCAAAGTACACAGTATCATTATAATCAAGTAAAGGACTGAGAAAGCAAGACCAAGTGATGAGATGCCTACCTGAGACACTGACAAGCCACCAGCTAGCTTCAGAAATCCATCCTGAGCTCAGTGTTGGCACAGTCAGTCACACCAATTACTCACTGCAGACAGAGGGCAGTTTAGAACTTGCCTGCCCAGGCTATACCTGGCGGGGGCTTGGAATTTAAAAGCTATATGTAAAAAGGAATGACTTAAGCATCCTTGAAACTTTGCAAATATAATGAAAATTAAAGTGTTCACAGAATTTTCAGACATCTAACAGACAATGTGTCTGGAAAAAAATTATTAACTCATTAAGAACTGCCATGGTGTTACCAAACATATTTCTAGCTTATACTAAAATCTTGGAAATAAATTTGTCCATGAACAATTCGCTCATTGGAGTAGACCAAGTTGAGTAGATATATCACAGAATGTGCATCACATTCACATGTGCATGGTCCTCCATTCAATGCTCATCTGAGTAATTTTAAATGTTATGGTGGCATATAAAAGGTCATTACTTTAACTCGTTGCTTTTTCAGTGATGAAGTTTCCTGCCAAATATTAACAGGTAATTATCAGCTATAAATTTACATGTATGCCTAATGCTATCCCACTTGATCACATAGTTTAAATTAAAGACACTTTCAGCTATGTGCTGGATGGGTGTCTTTAATACCCACTTCTCTTTTATTCAGTTTTCCTCATGAGGAAGGGCTTACAAGACCATACTGTTGTATTCATGCACACTTAGTATCTGCCAATCCACACTCTTCTAGTAGCTTTTGAACTTGTCGGCCAATTTCAAGCACATTTGACAAAGAGGAGCTAACTTACAGATACTGAGTTTCCATACATCGAATTAAAATAGGCAGATAAGCAGAGGAAAAAGAGATTATTGGACCTAATTGAATTTCCATTCCCCTCCTCTGTCATTGATGGAAAGACTGTATCATTAACATTTTATTTAAATCTAGAGAATTCATATTAGAAAGCTATTGTGGATGCCCTGTGACAGAAAAGAAAGCTTCTCAGACTGTAGTTTATTAGGCATCAGAGAATCCAAGCAAAAAATACCAGTCAACAAGGCTTTCCATGTTCATAAGTCTCTGTGCTTTAAATAAGCATTACTTGCTAACAGCAAACACTTATTTCAAGAAGTTGTAAGGAGCTTCACCATTACACTTCTGTTTGTAAAAAATGCTCTCTTGTCTTGCTTTAAATAAACAGGTTACTTTTTAGAATGTATGGGAACTGCCTCTGTATTTCTTTCCCGGTGTTGACGTCAAGGAAATTTCACAAAGCTTGACGGCCTGGTAGAAAGCAGTATTCCAAAGAGACCTTGCTCTTGCCCCTATAGTGTTTAGCAGACATTCATAAATAGGACCTGTTTTCCTTCGGTTTTGAGCAAAATCTCTTTTGGACAGCTAATGATTTAGCTAACAACAGAATGACAGAAAAATTGTTGAACCAACTAGGGGACCCTCTTTATATTTGTGACGAAGTTGTTGCAACAGAATTTTTAAAAATTAGTCTGAGAGTGTTTTATGACCAAAGACCTCAAAGAATGAAGACTCAGAGACACAAAATCTTGAAGTTTTAGCATTTAATTTTTAGCAGAATTTTTAACATGTAAGATGTCTAAGAGACTGTTTTTCTTTTTCCTTAATTTCCTTATCACACTTTAGGAATAGTTTCACATTAAGCCAAAAATATATGAAACAAGTAAGAGAAATTCTTGTATGCTATTTTAGGCATGTTTAAAGAAAAATCACTTAGTGTAAGATAAATAAATATTTTTGTAGTGCATATTTTATAAAATTTTGCTCATGCAATTGCTGTCTTCCCAGGAACAATCAATAACACAAACACAACCTCAGTTATTTTTATGTTGGTTTAGATCAGATTGGATTGTTCTCAGCCAAGGCTGGAGCTTTGTTGTAAACTGACACTGTTTTTGTAAAGTGGCATAGGTTCACTGAAAATACCATACCTGTTCAAGATCTAACTGACTGTGTTCATGTGAAGTCTTTAGTAACAAAAAGAATGAATGGTATGTAAACAGCAGAATGAATGTACAATGTCACCTTTTAACTGTATCTGTTGCAGCTCAATTTGCCGTATTTAGGTATGGAATTATGAACATTCACTGAAGATTTTAAATGTGGATACTACACTTCCCAGAGAGGCTCTTGATTTCACAGAGGATCAAAATAGCAGTTAAAACTTAGCAAATTTCAAGGAAGAAAAATCTTCACACACATTTCTGTAATATTCTAAACTATTTTTATCTTTACTACCATTTTCACTTCTATAAATTTGTCATAAAATCCTTGTTGCATGGGATTTTATGTCCTTCCATGTCCATTTTACTTTCTTTTTAAGGAGGAGCAAATACACCTGAAGAGTCTGTCTGCTCCAGTTCACTACTAATGGCATGAAACAGTGAAATTAAAACTGAATTAGGATTCCACCAGCAACTTCAATGATAAGCATTTGAATATCTGGACTTTGTGTGGTTTTTTCCAAGTCATTGTTTCTTCAAGAAACAGATTTTTCTTTGGCCTTACAAGAGCTAGATTTTATCCATTACATCCTTTTTCCTATTTCTCAGCTTTCACTAGCAGTTGTTAAAACAATCTTTATTTAACATGAACTCAAGAGTATTTTCCTGTTCTGGTTACAAAATATTTTTCAGTATATTTTCTTCTAATTTTTGTGATGGTGGCACTGCAACACCTTTATATGTATTAATGGAAAATTTGCTGCTAATCTGCATGTAACTCTTGTATTTTAAACTGTAATTCTTAATTTTGAAATATGCCTATATATACACACATTGTAACAATACTGACATCAGTAACAAATAAAGAGAGAAGGTTTAGATTGGATATTAGCAAAAAAATTCATTACTATGAAGGCAGTGAGGCACTGGAATAGGTTGCCAGAGAAGCTGTGGATATCCCATCCCTGGAGGTGTTCAAGGCCAGGCTGGATGGAGCTCTGAGCAACCTGGTAGAAGGTGTTTGCTGCCCATGGCAGGGGGGTTGGAACTAGATCAGCTGCAAGGTCCCTTTCAACCCAACCCATCCTGTGATTCTATACAATTTCTACCCTGATCACCAGATGCACACACACTAATGCATTTCAGAGGAAGGATGACTTTTTCCAGCTCAGTTGTGGCATCTGTAAGTACCATGCACATTACGGGGCAAATCAACGGCCATTTTTCCTAAGTAATAATTGCAGATTTTGACCGTTGCTGGAATAATATATCTCCAATACGGTTGCTTTTCTAAATTTGCTGTTTAGCAGTGGGACTGGCTGCTGGGTTGTTAATGACGAGATTCAGGTTTGATGTTGGCAAAGTTTAATTTCCGGTGCAAAGACCCTGAGACTTTGTGAGACGCCTCTGAAAGGTTGCGATGGTGTTTCGTGTGGCATTTGCCGCCCTGGGCCAGCATGCCACAAGAGAGGGGGTTTCGTGACATTCAACTCCATTGCTTAACATCTCTCCTGAAGGAAAAAAGGCCACCAGCCCCGACGGCCCGCCACAACGAGGGTACCGGGCAGAAGGCTGTGTGCCAGCGGCACGGCCCTGCCGGGGCAGAGCCCTGCCCGGGAACCAGCGGCACGGCCCTGCCGGGGGTAGAGCCCTGCCCGGGAACCAGCGGCACGGCCCTGCCGGGGGTAGAGCCCTGCCCGGGAACCAGCGGCACGGCCCTGCCCGGGTACAGCCCTGCCCGGGAACCAGCGGCACGGCCCTGCCGGAGGTTGCCCGCTCCGGGATCGCGCTGGCGGCGGCGCTAGGACCGGGCGGGCAGCGGCGCATGCGCGGGGTGCGGGGCCGCGGGCCGGCGGAGCGCTGCGGGCGGGGCGGAGGGGCCGGGGCAGGCGCGGGGCCGGGCCGGACCTTCCCCCGGACCGGACCTTCCCCCGCGCCCGCCGCAGGGCATGGGCGCCGCGGCTCCGTGCTGCGCTGCCGCGCCCGGGCCCCATGAGTCCTTGCCGGAGCAAGTGAGTGCGGGAGGTGCCCGGGCGGTAAGTGGCAGCTGTCCCCCGGTCGCCCTCCCTCCCCAAGGCAGCGCGTCCATCCTGGTCTGGGAGGGACCCGGCGCCCCCGGGCCGTGCCTCCGTTGCCCTCGGCTCAGCTCCGCTGTGCCTCTGGGGTAGCCCGCGGCTTCTCCTTGCCCGGGGATTTGTTATTTTTATGAGAACAGCTGGCCCATCGCTGTCTCCGGGCGGGGCGGGAGGGGAAGGGAGGCTGCCGAGGGTCTCCGCGGGGCGCGCCCGGTCCGGGGTCGGCGCGGCTCCACCGCCTCCACCTGCAGGTTGGTCCCTCTACAAGGCGGACTCGCCCATCCCTCTTCCCCTGCAGGGCGCCGGCGGCCCGGCCTCGGGAGGGAGGATGTGGTGAGAGGATGGGGCTGTGTCCCGCGGGGGCTCGCCATGGCCAGGGAGGACTCGGTGAAGTGCCTGCGCTGCCTGCTCTACGCCCTCAACCTGCTCTTCTGGGTGAGTGCAGCGGCGCGGGCAGGTGCCGTCCCGGAGGCGCAGGGCGGGCACGGCCGCGGGCTGCCCGCACGGTGCCGGGGGGCAGGAGGTACCGCCCTGGTGCCCTTGGCCCCGTGCCAGACAGCTCCCGCAAGGGAGTACTGTTTACTGGGGGGAAAAAAATGCCTCTGGAAACCAGTGGGAAGTGAAATTGAATTAGGGTTACACGTGGGAATTTGTGTACTTGTTATATGTAGAGAGGGGAATATTCACGGGCGGGTTCTTGACTGGGTGAGTTTCAGAGCATCCTGTGACCCAAGATGAACTCCAGTCTCTCTCAGGTATTTGAGTAGTCTGCCCAGAGTTTTTTGTGCGTTCGGTGGCCAGATCCTAACTGGCAGGCAAGGGCCCTTTTGTTTTGAGGATTTCAGTAAAAGCTGTGTTTATAGCAGCAGGGTTTCTCACTCTCAGCACAAGTGGGTGTGATGAACTCTTGTTGCTTAAACTTTCGGAGCTCTGGAGAAACAGCAGGATAGATATTTTCAGAGTCCTGACTCACTTACAACAAATGAAATCTCTTTGACGTGAATAGATGAGATTTGTGCATGACAAGGGTAAGACAACAAAAGGGATGATGTCCCATACCTGTTCATAAGGGCTGGCTCCTGAGGTCTGTAGACTTGACTGATGCAGGGATAATACATGGGCTGGGACCAAACCTAGTTTATATCTGTTTTTTTTTTTTCCACCTGTATTCAGCTCTGGATGGACAGGAAGGACATTGACCTGTTGGAGTGGGTCCTGAGGAGGGCCACCAAGATGTTTAGAAGGGTGGAGCACTCATCCTGGGAGGAAAGGCAGAGAGGATTGGGATTTTTCAGCCTGGAAGAGAGAAGGCTTTGAGGTTGCCTAATTGTGGCCTTCCAGGGCCTGAAGGGAGTCTACAAGGAAGGTGAAGAGGGACTATTTACTGGAGCATGTAGTGACAGGACAAGGGGGGATGGCTTCAAACTGGAAGAGAGTAGGTTTACATTACATATTACAAAGGAAGAAATTCTTTAGTGTGATAGTAGTGAGTCACTGGGACAGGTTGCCCAGAGAAATTTTGTCTGGCCATCCCTGGAAGTGTTCAAGCTTTGAGCAACCCACCTGTTCTAGTGAAAGGTGTCCCTGTAAAGCAGGGGGTTTGGAATTGAGATAAAGTTCCATGATTACAGAAAACTAAGTGAAAATCAGAATATGAATGAGAGAGAAAACTCTTCAACATCATTTGGAACATAATGGTACTTTTTGTGTAATGAAAGTGATCTGAAAATCTGTTGAAAGTATGTAACTTTGTATATTGTATTTAGTAGAGATGAAAAATAAATTATTTCCTTAGTCTGTGTAGGAATAAAATCTTTTAATAGAAGATGAGGAAAACTTTCTGAAGAAAAAAAATGTAATTGTTTCTAGCATTATCATGATTTTTGCTGGACTCTGTACAAAATATAAACTCCTGTGTTTTCTTTTAAGATGAAGGTTGCCTGGCCTCAGCTGCCCTGAGTTCAGCTTCGGATTTTTATACACGTACTATGAGAGTTGTTCACTTGTATTCACGTGAACATTGACATGGTTGAAAATATTATGTCCTGCTGTTTGCCTGTTGGCTGTTTTCCTCTGGTTTCCATAATTCCTGCTTTGAGCTGTCCTCAACAGTTCCTACTTGCACCTTAACTCACTGCTTTGTCCCCCTTGCTCTCCGTTCTTGTTGCCTACTATGTCACAATCAGATTTATTATTCAGGAACAGCTCTTTGTAGTTCAAGTGGACATTTAGGTGGTACCCACATTGCACGTGAGGCTATGCCTTCATGCCGTGTCAGTTACATGTCATGTGGCAATGGGAGGCTTGTTGCTGGAGCTGAGTGCTTCGTTTTTCAGTCCTGAAATGCTTTCTTTGTGTAGGAAGGCCTGCCCTTCTCTTTGGAGGGGGCTGGTGTGTGATGCTGCAGTACCTCTCTAGGGAGATCAAGGTCTCACCTAGGAGATTTAAATGTGTCTGGCCACTTCGCTCAAATTTTAAGTTCCTTTCCATGTCAGATTGCTCCTTCTCACTTTTCATTGTTTCGTTCACATGTTTCTTTTGTGGACCTCAGGCATGGAGCTGTGCAGCGTCTTTGAGCTTGTCAGGGGAACAGCACTAACTGCATCTATCAAGTGGTCCTGTTGTTGGCTTTGTCCCTTTTTAAGTTATGTCTAGATTTGGTTTAAAGCATTAATTGCTAGAAACAATTTCCCATTCTTTTGATTTTGTTGCCCTTTTAATAACAATGTCCCCCTTACTAAGCAAATGCGATTTTTTTTTCCTTAGTCATAATAGGATAGAAGATCTTTTGAGTCTGTTATGGTATAACAAGTGATGGTAAATAAAATGGCAAGTTCTTAATCTTGTCTCCAAAGTACAAAAGTTGTCTTTAATTTATCTTTCTAGCTGTGGCCTGGACACTGGAAAATACACCCAAACAGTTAAGTGAAATCTGTATGGTGCTGAATCATGTCAAGATGTTATTAATATAATAATAAATAATAAAAATATTAAAAGTAAATAATAAATAATACATGCTAGCATAGCAGATGACTTGCACCACGGATATTGCAAAGAATTAAAGCTGTTTTCCATAATGTGTATAAAATTACAGGTGTTGGAACTCAAATGAAAAATTGGCCAGTCCATTTAGAGTCCTTGGGATTTTGCAAAGCAGATGAATGCATTGTTTTGGCTGAAACCAAATAAACAAATAAGCAAGAAAACCCTTGAGTCTTCCAGAACTGTGTGTTAAGGAGGGGTATGTGTGGTGGGTGGGTAGTTAAATGTATAGCAGTTACATCAGACTTCTTTGGACGAATGAACATGAACCTCTTTCCACTCCCTATCTGGTTCTGTTCAGATGTGTATTTAACAGCTAAATATAAATCTTCTGTCAGCTGCTTGTTGTAGTGAAATCTCCCATGTCTTTTCCTCTGTCAGAGCTTGACTTTTCTTCTGTTCGTATTAGTGGAAGTTTTGCTGCTGCCATTTCTGAGTGTCATAGCATGACCTACAGTGTACAGTTCTCCTGTGGAAAGTTCCCCTAGCAGCAGGTGCTTCTCCACTGGAATGGGCATGGCATTTGTGGTTTTCACTTGCTGTTGCCCGTCCTTCCATCTGCAAAGCTTTAGTTTGCTGGTTGCAAATAAATACCAACCTAGGTTATGGGCTGAATGTCAGGAAGTTTAGATTAGATTAGATTAGATGCAGCCATGTTCCTCCTGAGAACGGTGGGTTCTGTCCCGACAGGTAAACACAAGAGTGCTGCTGTGATTCCAAGGTCTGTATGGACCTCCTGATTTGCGACATAGACATGTAGTTCTCTCCAAGCTTGATCTTGAAGGGGTTTCTGCTTTCTCGTGCTTTCTTCCTTCCCAAGGGCCATTGTCTCCCAATTACTTCCAGCTTGTTGATAATGTGCCCAGTGGCTGTGTCAATTATCAGTGTTCAGCTGAAAACTGTGAAGATGTGCAAACGGCGTGTGTTGGCTTTTTAAAATCATGGTTTGATTACAGGTCCTGGCTGGAATAAGGAGATATTCTCTTCTTGTTTCACTGTGATGGTGTTCAGCAGTAGGTATAACCACACATTATGCAAAAAGGATTGCTTTCTTCAAGCTGAGAGCACGAAGCTTTTGAAGTCCTGAATAAAACTCTGCAAGAGTCAGTAGTCACTGTCTGGTAAGGTCTGACTGTCAAGCTCTTAGAAGAGAACATCTGAAGTAAGCTTCGAAGTGTGTTCAGTGTGCAGCCGTCCCAGTGTGTGTGACTTCAGCATTTGTCATTGCCAGCTTGGTGAGGATAGACTAGTGCATATGAAGCTCCTTAAGGTAACAGAACTGGCTAGTCTGATCATGAATACTGCTGAAAAACTGAAGGTGCAGATAGTGGTTGCAAAACACTGCTGTCTGCATTATTTGGTTGTTTTCAGTGCCTATGGAAGCAGAGAAGTGAGAGGTGAGAGAGCTTTTATCAGTCACTCTGCTGCTATCCTTGTAGGTTCTCCAGAGTATTAAGTGTACAGCTGTGTGCTCTGTTTGAAAATAAACTTTTTTTACTGGGCTCAGCTGATGAGCTGTGATGTACCTGTGTGTGCATGAGAGGGAGGCAAGCAGGAAGTGTTGTTCATAATACTTTGTCACTTTTGACCTAAAGTCTGTTTAGCTGTAAATAATCCATAAGCAGTCACCTGAAAGCCCAAGGCTCTGTTTTAGTGGTTCATCATTTTTTGTAATGGACCAGTAAATGTACTGCCTTTAGTGCTCCAGAAAAACACTGGTTTTGTGGAAGTGAGTGGATTGGTACTTCAGGAGCTGCAACTTGCAGAAAGCCTTTCTTCTTACAAGATGGACATAAATTTGTTTTCAGTGCTCTAACTGTTGTTGATTAAGTGACTGACGCTGGTGATAGACCTGATCTGGAAGCTTTTTCCATGGTCAATTGAATCATGCATCTGACTGCAAGATGTCTCTTTCATAGAGTGGAAGTTGCAAATTCAGGACTTCCTCAGTCTTCTAACTTTTTTGACAGTATTTTTTTTGACAGTGTCCTGTACAAGGATATCCTTCAGACTAAACCCTGCAGTTAACATTTGGTTTCATTCTTCTGCAATCCTCATACATACATGAATGGGCATCACTTTTTAGTGTAATTTGCAAGACTGAGGGATCCAACTTGATTCTGTGTTCTGTAACACTGCTATTTCCAGTATATTAAATTCTGGACAGCCAATAAAAGAGAAGACCTCCAAAAATGCATGATTTGGTGTTTTGTGGTCAAGACTTAGTGCTTAGCTAAGCAGCCTATCTTAGTGGTTCTTGAGGGAAGACGTATTCCTACTGATTACTATTTTTCTGTTCTCAGTGACAATACTGGTCTTTGTTATATCTAGATAGTTTGTGTGTCAGGTCTTGGAGAAACTTAGTTTTGAGCTTTGCAAATATATTTTATGCAGCTTATGAGACTGCAGGGTTTTTCCTTCTGGTGGGGCTTTACTGAATTGGCAAGCTCATGACACTGTCCCAGCTCAGTAGCATTCCTGGGTGTAACATGAGTATCTTCATTCATTTTGAGCACTTTATAACTTGTCCTCACAGAATCCCTCTTTGCCACACTTTGGGATGCTGCCATTGTTCTATATTTTGCTGTGGTCATTTTCCCAGTTAAACCACCTTTGCAAGCATTTATACTAGGCAGACCTTCAGTCACAGAACATTGTCAGCCTGTAATAATGGCACAGGCATAACACAGGAGATACCAGAGTGCAAGTATCCCATGTGGGTTGTGCTAGAACAGGAACCAGCAAATGGTGCTGAATACAGGGAAAATTCAGCCTCCTGGCTGCTTACAATTGTAGGGGATTAAGCAAAGCAATAGTTTTGAGACATACAAGGCTGTTCTACTTTCCTTTGCTGCTTAGCCATGTATGTTCTTTAAAAAAGTTATTAATAGTCGAAATAGATTAACTAGATAGTGATAGTAAATGCAACTAAAAGCAACACAGTAGTTTTATTAATTTTCTCAATTTTTTTAAAGAAAAGCAAAGTATAACTTGGAAGGAAGGGTGCAGGAAAAAGTCTGTATAGACTTTCTGTCTTGAGAAAACTGCCAAAATATTTTTTTTTTCTTCTGGTGAGCATGTGAGGCAGGAGCAGCTGCCGTTCTGTTGCTTGTAATTGAGGATGACTGTACTCTAGTGTTGCGGACAAATCAAGGTTGTAAGTTGCAGTTGACTGTGTCACAGGTGGTAAGGATCTCTTAACTGATGATTAATAGTGTCAGTGGATGTTTGAGCCAAGACAGCGATGTTGCCACTTTTCTTTCACCTTGTGAGCTTTTTTTGCCTAGAGATATGCTGTTTCTGTTGAGCAATGTTTAAGATTTCCTTCAACAGTACCATCTAATTTCACTTGTGCAGTTGCAGCCAATAAACACTTCTGGCAGGTAGTGGAAATTGTTTGCATCTATCTCGAGCTTGTGTTTGTGAGCAAAGTTAGAAAAAAAAATCACGTAAAATGAAAGTGGAGCAAATTTCCAATTAGTTTTCCATTTGAGTGCTTTGCACGCTTACATCTAGTTTTGCCTATGTGTACTACTTGAGAATTCAGAGCAAGTGAATATGAGCGTTGTGCTAGGAAGTAACTAAGGATGGTTGGAAACAGTGGTATTTTATTTCCTGTTTTCTCCAACTTCAAATGCATGTGTTGAATCTTGTAATTTTTTTTGCTTTATTTTTCAAGTCTGTTGTGACGTGAGAAAGAAATCAGTCTATCCTGCCTTCTGTGAAACCATATTCTGCACAGAGGTTGTTTCTGCTGTGTTTTGACTTCCACTCTTGTTGGTGGTATTTGTAGATACTTGGAATGAAAAGTTTGGGTCAATGTTTTAAGTTTAAATGGCAAATAATATCCATTGAAATGAACACTGCCTGGCCAGGTACCTGTAGCACTGTAAATTATTCTAGGCTAATATACTCTGATTTTAGAGACTGCACTTTAGACATGCGTAATTAAAACCTTATTTTCTTAGCATTCTTTGTATAAAGAAAATAACTGTGGCTTCTGTGGGAATATGCTGTCTTTTTAAAGGAATGCATTCAGTAGAGGAAGCTATAGGAGGAGTTTTAAAAGACCAGAAGTACTTCTAATTCTGGCATTGGAGAAATCTTTTACTTTTTGCTGTCTTTAGGCTGTATTATTTATACAACATTGTTACATTACCAGACTATGTCCTAACAAAGTAGAGTTTAGCCCTAAATCAACTTTGTCTACCTCTACATAACCTTTTATCCCAAGTATCTTTGTACGTGATGTGTCTCACCCTGAGTGGCATGTCAGCTATGGATTGCTGGATGAGTTTCTGGAAAACTGTCCTGAAAAACAGTGGTTGGATGTGGTGATGGAAAGGAAAAAAGCCAAACCCAAGATCCCACCCCAATGTTAGAAATTGCATTAATATGCTTTTTAGTTGGCATTCAGGAATAAGTGAACCACAGACATTTTTTGGGTAATACTCACAATTAACTTGTGGAACTTGTTGCATCAACCTTGATGAATCACGAACCTGTGCTGATAAGATTTGAGCCTGTAGCTCAAGGGGAAGGAAATCTTCGAAACTATGTGCTTATACTGGTAAACCACAATCTGCAGCAAACTGGAAAGGTCCATCTGACTTGTAGGTACTTGTACATTTTTCCTTCCTTTAAATTCACATCTCCTTTTGTAGAAGGTAGCTATCCAATTATTCGTGAATCTCCAATACCCTGTACCCAGTACAATTCTGTGCCCTGAAGCTTCTCTATCATCTTGAATCTGTGGTAGGCTCTAGACAAGGCTCATAGGAATAACAATTTTTAAAATATCTTGTAGCTATTTCACAAGGTATAGGGGACAGTTTAATTTTGTGCATTTTTATAGGAATATGTGATTTAAATAAAAATGCAGGTTCATTTTGATCATCTTTGTGTGCTCATGGGTATTCATGTGTAAAACAGGAAAGTTAGGTGATAAACCCACAAACGGCTAAGATGTAGTCCTGTGGATCATAGGAAATACATGCTCCTTTCTTTGTGTTGCTCTTCCAGTTAAATAAATATATATATATGGTGAATTTAAAAATAATTTGCCTGTATCTCTGAGATTGACTACTGTCCATGAATAAAAGCAAACTCTTAGAGAAACAAAATTAAGAGTATATTGTGTATATGTGAAGGCATATCATCTTGATGGTGATGTGTGGATTGTGATATGGATTGGGATGCTTGAGCTGGGATGCTTGAGCTGTGATCATTGCTCTGGATTACCTGCGATGAACAGCACATGCCTGCACTTCTGCAGAGCAAAAGACATCCTGACAGTGAGATGGTTACTTTTGAGGGAAAAGTGGCACAAGTCATGTCCTGACAAGAAGTGCAGTGCTTGAGTAGTCATAGAGAGGGTGGTTAAAGAAATGCATGGACTTCCTCATCCCTCTTTGCTTTTAATGTACCCTTGTGCTACACAGGCCAGAGGCTGATGCGGGTCTGACACAGTAGAACTGTACCTCAGCATTGTTTGCGTGGTTGGGCTCTTGCTGTGCTTTCTCTGGGCGCCTTGAACAGCCACCTGCTGGAAAACTTGCTCGTGTTCCCTGGGAGGGTGACCTCTCAGCAGCCTGTCAGTGCTCCAGCAGTTGCCTTATTGCAAAGTGTGCGAGTTCCAGCCCGTGCCAAATGTGGAGCAGGTTGCTAACTCACTGTTGCAGCTGTGCAAGCAAACCCAGATTGAAAGTGCAAATATGAACGTGCTTCAGCTGTTTACTGAGGTGGGAGTGGACCAAGGCATAACCTTGTAGGAAGCTTAGCGAAAACAAAATATTGGAATATCTATCGAATTAAAGGTCCTTTTTTAGGAAATGGGGGATTTCCCTTTTTTGTAGGCAATTCTTCTTTCTCAAAACATTTCAATGGTTTTGCTAGGTACTACAGAAACACAAGGCCTCTTGTCCCCCCTCCTCCACCCTTATGTCCCTCTGACCCAAAAAATGTAGCTGTCTGTTTATCCATGGACATGAGTTATCTGTGTTTGTTCAGTGATCTGAATGTTGAATCTAATAGTGAAAATCCTGTGAAAAGCATTGCAGCATACTCTGTTCACGACCTTGTAATGATGTATCCCCCTGCCCCCTTGGTAAGGGTAAATCATAGGTCAGATTACCCAAACCAATTTTAACAGGAAGATTTTCACAAGGTTTGGTTGGTGTGTTTGTTTGTTTGTGGTTTAGTTTGGTTTGTTTTTTTATTTTTAACTAAAATTAGAGGACATATTCTGATGAATGTTGTCATATGTTGGAAGTCATTTCCTTGGAGCCAGAAACCTTTTCATGCAAAGCAGGTTGCTCTGTAATGCTGCTAGTCAGCATTTCATTATGGATATCAAAGCATGGCCTGAAGTTGTTTACCCCATCTGTTAAAATAAAAACGATCATGTGTGATTTTTGGTATGGAAGATACTTTTAATCTTTCTCCAGTTTAATAGGTAAGAAAAACCCTTTCTCAAATTTGAGCACAGTAAAATGAACATGTTAGAATGTTTGAATGAAAAAAAAATGATGAGGGGGTGAACACAGGTGTGCAAATAGCAATATAAATTGGACTTGTTCCCTTAAAGACAGAAATCCATGTTCATTTATTAATTGAAAATGCAGATTTATTTTCCAGTTTAGGTATGGCCTCAAAGGCAGTGGGAGTAGAACTTTCCAAAAAACAGCTAAAAATATATACTTAATGAATTACAGATGATTTTATATTTTCATTTTGCTATCTAATTTATGTAAGAGTTCCAAAGGCAATTTAAACTATGCTTGGAAATGATTGCTCCTAATAGCTGAAGTCTGTTGTTGGATGGTGTAATTCAGTTGTCTGAGAAAACCTTAGTAGCTTTAGAAACTTTGTTAGAAATTCATTTGCAAATTTAATGTGTTATTGTGTGCATATTGCTCATATATAAAAATTGAATTTATTACCTTGGTTTAATCAGTGTGAAAATATATTTAAAATAGAGTATGACAGCAGGCATCGTTGTGGACTCGTCAGTGTCTTGTTGATGGCTATGCAACATACTGTGACAGTTCAGAATTAAACCCATAGTGACTTGTGCAGCCAGCTGCAACAAATGAACATGTTTTACTGCATACTATCACATTATATTTACAGCACAGCAGACTGGCTGTCATCAGAGAAGCTTGAATGAAAACTTTTTGGTGAAATGATGTTACTGCTAATGTGAGAATTATCGTAGCAGTTTTATTTGTCATAAACTTGTGTTCTTTCATCTGATTGCTTGGTACAGATTTTAACTGTATTTTACATATAAATTAGTTACAAAACAATGGCTGAAGTAGGGACTGCCAGTTTTTTGGGGTGACCTTTTTACCATCCTTCAAATGAATCAACAATAGCTGTAATCAGGACCTTGTCCCTGCCCATGACTTCTTGAAAATCACTTGGCAGTGAATTGCAGTGATGTGCCTGCTGATACTTGCTGGTGGGTTTGGATGCACACCAAGGTTTTTGGGGAGGCTGTTATTGTTCCTGCCTACTGAGTGCCTGAGCTGAGTTGTAGTGTTGGTGTTGATGGACTTCCTGTGCTGCTGGCTGAAGATCTGCATGTGCTGTAGGTAGTGTGAAGTGGTGGGTGCCTGGAGCTTTTTTGATGTCATCTGGCACTTGAGGATGTTTAGTGCTTTTACAGGGCAGCACATCTGCATGTTGAGTCAGCAGGAGGCTGTGGAGGTCAGACATGTGTGTTGTGTTCTTATTGTGATTCCCTTGTGGCTGTGGAGCAGGTGAGCAAGTGGACTGATGGATGGGAGCTAGTGCTTGATAATCTTTTGTCACTAAAATAAACATCAGTCATTATGCAGGGCAGTCCGGTGTTGCAAAGGCATCTTTCATCTGTCAGCGTGTTCCTGCCCTGAGGCTCACTTCTGCTGATCAGAAGGGATGCAACTTTTTCCCCATCACTTCCTTCTGTTAGTGAAGAGCTGCCAAGCACTTGCTGGCTTATGTGCTGTGAAATACACCTTTTGTAATCAACTTATTGCTGAATTGCTTTTTTATCAGTTTCTTTCACAGGCCTCCTTTTTTTCAAGAGGAGCCTGTTGTATTTGCCTTCACTTTCTGACCCATGCCTTTCTGCTGCCCCAGCTGGACACTGTTACTAACTTTCATGCCTGTGAATCGAGTGTGTCACAGTACTCTGGCTTTCAGGTCATTCAGAGTAATAATTCACTTTTGGACTTTCTTGAAAATACAGTGCCTAAAGGTGCCTCACTAGGAGTTTGATTGGCAGGAGGGTGTTGCACAGGTGATCTGTGTGTAACATCTGTGTAGCAGTGAGGTAAGGCATTGTACTTGCTCAGAGCAATGCTGACTGAGCTCTTGTGCATTGTAAGAGTAGCAGAAATCAGTAACACCTGAAGCAGTTAATGGTGGTGAGATCATGCCAGGCACAGGAGAGGTGGGTGGGTGAGCTGCAGCCTGGCTCTCACAGGCTCTATAGGTGGAATGTTTTTGCATGTAATTTACATCAGCAAGAAACAGTAGTAATTGTCTGTTAGCTATTTACACTAAGTGAGAGCACCCAGGGGAATCTAAATGGCTAAAATCTTTCTGAATGATGCAAGAGGCCTTTCATAGAGAGGTTGTTCTTACAAACTGAAATGGTGTTCATGTAGTTACATTATTTGTGAAGGTTATGTTTCCTAGGTTAAAGGGAGCAGTCCTTCTCTTCTTGTTCATAAGTGAAGAGGGAGTCACGTTCTCTGATGTCGTCATTGAGCATTTCTGTAGAAGTCACACAGCCATGTGTTGGCCTCAGCTTAGTAATGTATCTGCCTAGATTTTCCACAGATTTTATGTGGGTAAAAATACGTATCTAGGTAGAGAAGACTCAATTTAGGCAGGCAGAACAGAAATAAAAGTTCTTGTCCTTCCTGATTTGCCTTTGCATGCAAGTCCTTTCTTCTAGCAAGCTGAATGATTCTCTTAGTGACAGGCTCTGCTCAGTACTTTTGGTCTCCAGGGGGTCCTTTCTGTCCCCTCTGCCTTTAACCTGGTTGCTCTGTGATCTCCCTGTTGTCTGTGAATAACCTGCATGCTTCAATATGCTGCCAAATCTTACCTCTGCTGAAGGAGCAATCTTGCCTTCCTCGAAATCCACCTCCTCTCACTGCTGTGTACAATGTGTTGCCGCATGCTGAAGGCCGAAAGAAAATTTGTGCAGTCTGAGAGTTCCTAATGGACAGCAAGGAGTAGGCAGTCCACCAGTCTGGTGTTTGAGGAAGAATATTATTTAGAAAGCGATCATTTTTCTGGTACTGTTTTTGTAGCAGGACTATGTGGCTCTTACTAAAGTTACTGAGGAGTGTTTTGATGGACTTCTCACTTCTGAACACCACTGTGGTAACATGAAGCAACCCACTTTATCTGCAATATTTTACCATAAAGAGAGTGGTCATCTGAGTTAATGCTTTTCTGTGTGTATCAACAGGTCTTTCAGGGAAATGTGGAAGGTTAAAAACATTTTTATTGCCTTTTGACTACAAGAAAGTAGGCTGGCTGTTTGTAGTCTGCTTTACCTCTCTAGTGTTTTGACTGCATGTGTGGTATGTTTGCCTGATGCTTTCTTCCAAGTAGATAGGAATTTATTTAGGAGATTCCAGTCATCTTGTTGTCCTTGTTCCTGCAGCTTCCTGCAAATAAGACAACAGAAAATGTTCTTTACTGTTTTGCCAGCCAAAACAGATCCCACAGAGTGTAAAGAACATGAGTGAACATAGTTGAGCTGTAGCATGCACTAGCTTTCAGGGTATGCTTGCAGCATGCCAAGCACCCAGCCCTTGCTGGCAGCACCCAGACCCAGGGCAGTGCCTGTACTTTGTGCATCAGATCTGAAAACTAGGAAGAAGCTCTGGGATAGGTACTGGGAGTTCTGTGAAACTTTAAAGGCAGAAATAGTCTGCTGTGGGCATGCTGCAGGCAGGGGAGCCAGTAAGGACACAGAGTGACTTCTCCTGTTAGATTTGAACCACTTAACTTGTTCTTCAAAACAACTTCGGGGGAATATGAGGGCATATGAGAAGCTAGATGTTGAGGAAAACAGGAGATTAGCACTTCTTACTGATTTAAGAAACTGTAAGTATAATGCTGATGTGTCCTGCCATACCCCTATACAGCGCATGAAAACAGTAGTATTCAGGAGAGTCAGTATGCTTAGGTGTCCCTCCCCCAGCTAGACAGTGGTGCTTCTGAGGTCCTGTGTGTTCTGTGGTTCAGGTCTAGGTGCCCCCGTGAAACTGCGTGAGGAATGCCTTGTCCTCTGGCAGTACCTCTGCTACAGCAGCAGCAGAGCTGTGCTGTCACAGCATGGCAGGTTCTGAACATGTCGTTCAGGTTTGACTTCTGAACAGAATCAGAGGGCAGAGCTTCTCCTGGTAAGTTCCAGGTGTACTGAAGTGTATGATGGCATCAGGTGACCAAAATCCATCTGCTGAGGTGGTGGCAATTCTAGGTGGGCTCAGTCTTGGAGATTTGCTTGCTGTGGGAGCAGTCCTGGTAAAAGGGTAGTGGCTTTATGCCTCTGAAATGCCTGACAGGTTAGGTACCCAAATGCTTTATATGGTTTATAATTGAAATGCAGTTAGTTTTATTTTCATTTTATGGTTCAGGAAACTGAGACATAGTGTTCATGGTGTCACTCTATCTGCATGAGCAAGACAATCAGATTCTTCTAAATTTAACCCAAAGCTAAATCTCTTCTGTGTGTCAATGTATCAGTACTGTTCTGTCAGATTTTTCTTCACTAGCTGTGTACCTGAGCATAGCTTCATGATTTCATGCAGACTGATGTGTATCACTTCTGAGCCCTGAAAGAGTCTCTGATTTTTGTTGTTTCTATGGTATGTTGTGCAGTGGTGGGATAGGAGCCAGCAGTAGCATCCTAGGTGGAAAAGAAGATTATTTTCACTGGCTGCCTAATACTTGGGCAACAAACCAATTCTAAGCACACAGAAGTACAGTTTTGGGGACACTGTTCAAATAAATGAATGCATGAAAAATATTAGTGATGATTGATCCTCTACTTAAATTATGAATGATCTTGCAATTTGCTTTAAACACATGATAAATAACTTAATGTTTTTTTTTTAGTTGATGTCCATCAGCATATTAGGTGTTTCTGCTTGGCTGAGAGACTACTTGAATAATGTTCTCACTTTAACTGCAGAAACAAGGTAAAGCTTTAGTTAAACTTTTAATCTGTGTGAGTGACTGATTGTGGTAGATGTTGTTCATTCTGTATGGCAAGCTTCCTAATTAGGATTTGTAGAATTAAGAATCCTTCAGTTAAACTAATAATTTTTTTATTTAAAGGTGCATTTTTTTGCCACAATTTCAGGCATCAGTTGAAATTAGAAACGGGGAAAGGATAGGGTTTCAATCTTGTGCCTTTCTCTTCTGACAGGGTTCAATTTTTGGCCCTTTGACAACTTGTAATCATATTATATTACTATTTAGTTTTGAATACTTTATTCAGTCCAGGGATTTAGGAATTCTGTTAATTTTATTGCACCAGTGTTTATGAGCCCTAGTGATAAAACAGGGCCTCACTGTGCTACTTACTGTGCAAGTGCAGGACAGGAAGATTGCCTTTGCTCCAGAGAGGTTTTGGACAATGCATTACTTTTTGGTACTCAAATGCACCATTTGACCTTAAAACCACGTTGAAGAGATTTCTGTGAAATGTGTAAGGTGCTGGAAAGAACACATCTGCTAATCAACCATTTTCTTTTTAACGGCTGTATTTTTTTTCCTATGTATCATTTTTGTGTGATTATGCTTTTTTTGATTTTTGTTCTGATTGGTTTTAGGGTGGAGGAGGCTGTCATTTTGACTTACTTTCCTGTGGTCCACCCGGTTATGATTGCAGTCTGCTGTTTCCTCATCATAGTTGGAATGCTGGGGTACTGTGGAACGGTAAAAAGAAATCTGTTGCTCCTTGTCTGGGTATGTTTCATAACTTCTCTTTTGTTTCAGGAGTTAGAAAGGTTTTAATCCACAGGCACTTGATAAATACTGATTATTTTTTATTACCATGTTGAGTTATGGTATTGGTGAGGAATTGTAATTGCAAAGCACACAGTAGGAAATAATTTATTGCCTAGACTGCATTATGCTGTGACTGAAAGACAAGCAGTGTCTCAACTGCAAAAATCCACTTCATTTAGTAGAGGAGTTGGTGAAGGGAAAAATAACTCAAACTCTTAAGTACTAATAATTATAGGGACATGAGTCTCAGTACTCTGAAATAAACCCATATGCTACTGTTTTGACTCTTAGCTGTGCAATAGCTACCTAACCTAGGCTTTGCTTTATTCCACAATTGACTGTGTGTGTAAAGTAACAGCACTTGTAGCTGACAAAAGTTAATTCTGAGTGTGTTCAGAAGCTTTGTCTTCTCTTACATGGATGTGGAATTTTTCAGTTGCATTTGGTTGCAAGCAAGTTTTAAAATAAATTCCAAGTACTCATCTTTTTCCTTTGTTTGGAGAGTATATAACTGAGCTGGAAGCAGCTGAAGTGTAGTAGTCTTTCCTGCGCATGGCTCTGTGTACAGTTTAACTGTGACGTGGCTTTGACCGTCAAGGGAGCCAACTATTTTCTTCATCTGGAAGTCAGTGAATTTGAGGACAATAAAAGAAACAGTCAACCAAAAACCAACAAAAAAAATGCCATTCCAGCAAAAGCCCATCAAGTTCACACAAATTTTAAAGGTTTAGAGTTAAAATTTTTAGCCTGTTGGCAGTACTGAAATCCAAGAGTGCCACATACCTGTATGCTTCTTAAAAGTGTAGCTGTAGCTCTTTGCAGAATTGGACTCTGTTTTTTAACATGAGGATAAGCAGGATTCCAAGCAGTCTGTAAGTCCAAGAGAGCAGGAGCAATGGACGTGAAAGAGGTGTATCAGACTTGACTACTCTAATTACAGTAAGAGAAAGTGGGCAGATATGACCCTTCACCTCTTGAGGTTTTCGTAAGGTTATAAGATTACTTTCATAATCTGTTCTTTATTTTATAGTTGTGATAGTTTTTAATACTAATTAAACTAATTAACAGGTAAAAACAACTATACGATGTAGATCAATGCCATGTAGTATCTGGGGAAAGAAAACGTCATTTTCAGTATAAGCTTTGAAAAAGCCCACCTAACTATTTCAAGAGAAAATGAAGTTAAAACTAGTTTTGGCCTTCAGTTTATTTACACTGCAAGTGGAAAGAAAAAATCATTTATAGCCTTTAGTGCCATCTGGAAATAAATCAACTGAAGTGTGTTTAGGCAGTCAAGTTATACTAAATCAAAACAAGACATTTCTATCATTTTATGTTGCAATATTTCATTTTCAGCAGCTTGAGATTTGCTCTTGCTAAAAAAACTGATAAGCAAAACTAAATGATATCTTCCTAAGTATGTCATTGTCTTTGATTGATTGTTAAATGAATGCAGTTGTGTTATACCATAGAGAAGTATGCAGACATAAGTCAATGCTTCATTCATCAGACTAATCCAAAAACTGATGGATCAACAAAATGAGCTTTTGTTCAACCAGATGAACTAAAAGAAAAGAACCTTCATGTTAAACATTAACAACCTCTTCAATCATGCTTTTAATCTTCTTTTTGAAGTACATGAAAGCCATAATGATGGCATGCACAGATATTTGGATACAAGTCTTGACATCCTGGCAGCGTGCTCATTGCTAGTGCTGATGTTAATTGAAATGGATTTTTATAAAATGTAATAAAGTGTAAGGACAATAAAATAGAGATAGTGTTAGGTTTTAATACATTTGAATACATAATCATTTTCATTTGTTTTTGAAATTTTGTCTTGCAATTAAATGCTTGAAACCTTTCTGTCTTCACATGGGGGCATAAGTATAAATCAAACTCATGTTTGCTCAGCTTAATAGAAGGAAAATGTAAAACCACAGTCGTCTGAGGTGTATACTCTGGAGTTTTTGTAGAACCAGCCTTTTAAAGCTATGATCATTTAATTTCAATCACTTCAGAAATATGTCCTGAAGGGTAGTTGGTCTGAAGAGTCCATGTGTACCTTGAGTTTCTATATTTTTTTTGTGTGATTGACCAACCTCCTCATGTAGAAGTAGCTGTGATGCCAGCCTAAAGTGGAAGATCTGGGCTCTTCCAAGTCACTGACTTGGATGCATGAAAGTCCAAGGATGGGAAAGTAGAGTCCAGGTTTTATGGTGGTTGGTACAGTTCTTTCAAAAAGATTCGTTCTGGGTTTGGAAAAAAAATACTTTGCCTCTCTTCTTCTGAGGCCCTGTACATTTTGGATTGTTTTCGAAGTCTGCTGTGCACATTGCCTAACAAAAAATAACCCAATATATTCTTTAAGAATAGTAACCTTAAGTATGTTTTTGGGTTTTTTTTGTTTTTTTTAAGTTCATGTTTTATGAAAATAAGAAGAGTAAGCTCTGTTGCTTGACAAGAAGAGCTTAATGAAAATCCCACTGGAAAATACTTCCTGGCTGGCGTTTTCATTGCAAGTTCTTGTGTTTATAATCATGACTTTTCTGTAACTGCAGCATTCAAACAGCACAGGATTCAAATTCGTCTGCATATGTTTTCACAAAGGGAAAACTGTTAGAAATACTTGATGGTCAGTAGAACAAATCCTGTTACTGATTTTTATCATAAAGTTGACAGAGTAATAAATATTTCTCAGAGCTAAACATTGTTAGACCCTGTTGGTGTGTGGTCAAACCGCTTATTAATTCAGTTATGGTGGAACCTGGTTATAAATTGGACCCTGGCAGACTAAGCCATGTATTGCGTTGAAACACAACCAGACAAACCATCATTAAACTAGTGGTTTCTGTGAAGTCTATCTAAAGAATGATGAGATACTGTTGACCGTATCAACACTTGAGGCAAATTCTTCTGTCTGCATTCACCCACTTCAGTCCGTGTGGATGCAGAGGTGATAAGGGTGATTAAATTTGGACATCTGCTATGTTGCAAGATACCAATAACTGCTAATGTCTTCTTCCTAGAAAGCATTCTTACTCTGTGTGAAATGTTAGCTGCTCTACAGTACCACAGCCATCAACTATTCTGTAGTACTTATGACTACAGTTGGCAGGAATTAATATGAGCCTTCAGTGATAATAAATTTTGTTGTCTGTTTTCTTTTCGTTTTTGTGGCAGCAGTTGTATAGTTTGTTTGCTCTGTAGTAATAAAGAATATTTGTTCCTATCCATGTGGACTCTTAGCACAGTTACAGCTGCTCCAATACCTTGTACTAACATTTGGCACTGGAATTGTTATTTACCAACCAAAAGTATTTCTTCATTATTTAGATACCAAGCATTGAAGGGAATAAGTAACTAACAGGCATACTTGGTGTAAACCCGTGCAGTTTGGTATTAAGCTGGACAGACTGAGTTTGTATTTAGTGGCTTTTATCAACAGCCCATTTACAAATGTGGTATGAGTGGGAGGAGGACAGTGAGTAACAAGACAGGTTAGCCTGCCTGTTGGGGAAGATGAAACAGGAAAGCCTTATAAATATGATTGCCTGACAAAAGACTTTGGGAATATGAAAACTACAGGCGACATCGAAATGAAAGCCACTTTTGAAATACCAAATCTTAGTTACTGAACAACTGGAAAACAATGGTATGGCCGACTGAAGGTAATCCCCTCTTGATTGAACAATACCCTCTGCTTGCAGGCAGGTCCAAGGGTCAGAGCAGACCCTACTAGCTCAGCAGAGGGGGTCCAAAGAGTAGTTTTTAGAAGTTAAGATGTAACACTCTATGGTAATATAAGAACTCTTATAGGCTGTATGTAAATGCTATAGGATTTGTATCTTGTATTAGATTGGTTAGTGACAATTAGAATATTCAGTACAGAAGATGATTTATTGTATTGTAACCAGGACTTCACCATTCCATTCTATTCTATTCTCATCACTTCTTCTTCACTCTCATTCCTCTCGCTCGCTCTCTCTCTTACCCGCTTACTCTCTTGCTCTCTTGGGCCTGCTCAGAGCTGCCAGCTGCAGCTCTGAGCAGTGCCCCTATACCCACGCCCTTTGCAATAAACCGCATGTTCCGAGATCTGCCTATAGAGATCTCTCGTCACCGTCCGTCTACGCCCAGTCCAGACTGAACCACAAAGCTCCCACCAGTCTGGCGCCCATCGTGATTGCCGAACCCACACCCAGCACCTACAGTCTGGCGCACAACGTGATTGAAGGCCCGGTGCAGCTTTCTCCATCTGTGGGAGACTTCTCCATGGATGGTAACTAAAAGACCAGTTATAGCCACCTAGAACGTGTCGTGAGCACGGCATACCGTTGCTGCGCATCGTAAAAGCCGGAGCTCTATAATTCTGCTGAGGCAGCCCTCGAGCACGGGGATTACCTGGAGCTCTTGGAGGGAATTGCCTGGCAGTCCTCGAGCACAGGTGGCCACTGCTGCGCAGCGGCTCCCTGGAGCTCTTTGAGGAAGTTTGCGTGGCACCCCTTGAGCACGGACACCCTGCTAAGCAGCGCCGACCGGAGCTCTACAGAGGGACCCTGCCGCGCGCCCCGAGCACAGGCGAGTAGTGCTCAGCACCGCCCGCACTGGAGCTCAGTGTGGACCCACCCGTGAGGTCGTGAGCACGGAAAGCCGTTGCCAAGCGACGCCTAAAACTGGAGCTCTGAGAAAGGACCCAAAAGCAGCGTCCTGAGCGCCGAGTGGAGTGCCTGGCCAGCCCCCCACGACGGACCTCTGACTAAGGACACTGCTCCTGCGACATCATCTAAGTGAGTATCATACTGGTCTAATAATGGGACAAATCCACTCTGCCCATGACAGAGATCTCTATAAGCAACTTAAGCATTTACTTATAAGCTCTGGTTCAAGACAATTACCTAAACAGGAGCTAAAAAACCTCTTAGAATGGACTCTGATTAATTTCCCAAATGCTGACCGTTCAGCAGTCTACACCAGAGACTTTTGGGACTCAGTGGGAATCAAATTATTTAATGCCATATCACGCTGGGACAAGAGTACCGCAGAACTCATCCCGGCTTGTGCAGCGTTAATGGAACTATTCGCCGTGCCCCCCCCCACCGCCGCGCAGCTCCGCCCCGCCCCCTCGCCCGCCGCCGCCTCAATCGGCCGTGCCAGAGTCACGGAGCCAGTCCCCCGCGGCCCCGCCGCCTCCTCGCCCGCCGCCACCGAGATTGGCTGCGCCACTCCCGAGCTCTGCCGTGCCATCATCGCCCCTGCCGGGTCCCATCCCCGCGCCGCAGCCGCCCCCGCCGGGGTCCCCCGACACCGCACGGCCGTATCCCTCCGCGCAGCGCAGCCTCGCCTCAGAAGCCGCAAGCAGGGGGGGTATGGAGGGCAATGATGCAGCTCCAGTGGCAGGGGAGACGGAGAGCCCCTCTGCCGGAGCTGATGCTTTAAAACTAACACAAGTAGACTCTGAAAAGCAGCCAGATTTGTTTGCAATGAGCCCCAGAGCCCCGCCAGCGAGCGGCGGGGATCTTGCAACCCAGAAAGAGAAAATGAGTTCTGAGAGTTTGTCAGCGCTACCTTCTGAATCAAAAAATCCTCCAAAGTGCTCAGATTATTCTCAGTTAACAGATTGCCATGAAATAAGACCCCAAATCTATAAAGATGAAAGTCTTAGTCTGTTAACTAAGCCTGTGATAGCTAGCCAACAGCCTGACAGTCCTAAAACGTGGGCTGCTATCCACACTCTCGAAATTAAAGAACTAAAAAGTGCTGTAAGATACAGTGGTATTTGCTCACCGTATCTTAAACAACTGCTAAAAAGTACCCTAAAAGGAACACATCAAACTTTAAAACGCATTTTAAATCAACAGAAAAGGGGAAAAGCCTAGGCTACACCTCAAAGAAGGTTGAATAAAGCCTTGTATGTTTTTAATTTCTTGAACAGCTCTGCAGAAGAGCCTGACCCCCTCATTTTCAGACATTTCTTAAACAACAAAAAAGCAAAACTGAAAGAGCACCCCCCAGTTTTAATTAAGAATTTAGCATCAGGAAAAATAGAAAGACCATATGATCTTATAATGTGGGGAAAGGGATTTGCATGTCTCTCCACAGGTGAAGGAACCAAGTGGATTCCAGCAAAGAACGTGAAGCTGTACCACACATCAAAGCCCATTGTCGGTTCCACTTCAGCCAGTGACCCTGCAAGTGGAAGCCAGGAAGCAAGCACCCAGACCTGAAGTGCGCAGAATCACCAGAAGAAAGCGATCTGCCAAAAAACAGCTCAAGAAAAGAATGGAGTTTTAGTATTATTTATGTAGATGCATGTTGCTTTTAACCTTTTGTTTTTGTTTTTGCAGTGAAGCTTTACCTGTAAATCAACCAAAGACAAATGTCTGAGTTGCCTTAGCCAAATCTGCAGGCTCCGATACCATCTGTCTATCTGACACAAGCCCTGACAAACCTTTCTCAACTTATTGAGTGCCTTTCCCAGAAGGTTTTGGTAATGTTACTTTTGATAAATATTGGCCATATGATAATCATCACATTTCTCCAACTCCCAGCCATAGACACCAGACTTGCATTGATTATCTTTTATTAGCACATGGGCATGGCTGTGAAGATTTTGAAGGATTATGCTGTATGAACTTATCCGATCATTCTGTTTCCATCCACAAACAGTTACAAAACCTAAGGGACCTAGCTAACCAAATTACAACAGATGACCCGTCTTGGCTAGACAGCTTGTTTGATGGTTGGAGCTTTGCACCTTGGCTAAGGGAACTCTGTAAAATAGGCTTGATTATTCTAGCAGTAATAATTATAGTTTTAGTAGCAGTACCTTGTATACTTCAGTGTGTGCAAAAAATGACAAGTAGGACTGTGTCTAATATCTTAATTGTTCATCAGAACGGGGGAGATGTTGGGGAAGATGAAAACAGGAAAGCCTTATAAATATGATTGCCTGACAAAAGATTTTGGGAATATGAAAACTATAAGTGACATCGAAATGAAAGCCACCTTTGAATTACCAAGTCTTAGTTACTGAACAACTGGAAAACAATGGTATGGCCGACTGAAGGTAATCCCCTCTTGATTGAACAATACCCTCTGCTTGCAGGCAGGTCCAAGGGTCAGAGCAGACCCTACTAGCTCAGCAGAAGGGGTCCAAAGAGTAGTTTTTAGGAGTTAAGATGTAACACTCTATGGTAATATAAGAACTCTTATAGGCTGTATGTAAATGCTATAGGATTTGTATCTTGTATTAGATTGGTTAGTGACAATTAGAATATTCAGTACAGAAGATGATTTATTGTATTGTAACCAAGACTTCACCATTCCACTCTTCGCACACTCTTACTCTCTCACTCTCTCTCTTACTCTTACACACTCTTACTCTCTCTTCACACACACTTCTTCACTCTCATTCCTCTCGCTCTCTCTCTCTCTTACCCGCTTACTCTCTTGCTCTCTTGGGCCTGCTCAGAGCTGTCAGCTGCAGCTCTGAGCAGTGCCCCTATACCCACGCCCTTTGCAATAAACCGCATGTTCCGAGATCTGCCTATAGAGATCTCTCGTCCCTGTCTCCGTCTACGCCCAGTCCAGACTGAACCCCAAAAGAACCGACACCTGCCTTGTTTGAAAGACTGGTTTAAATGTGTTTATAATACTGTAGTTCAGGTTTGATGAGAAGCTAGTACTCTGCTAAAGCTCAGTTTCAGATAGTCAGTGGGTAACTAAGGGCTGGACATTTAGATTACATTCTGAGGTACTGCTGGTTTGATGTTCCACTGGTAAGAGTAAATACACTTAAAGTTCACCAATTTTTATTATACCCCAGTAGTTTCAAATATGAGTAACTTTCTCAGAAAAATAGAGTATTTTTGTTCTTGCTATATTTCTAATTTTGAATTCAAACGTAAACTGCTGGAGATGATGCCTGTACTAACTATTATGCATTTTTTTGCCTTGAAATGGAGAGCAAGATTCTTTCCTGTTTAGATCAGGATTTTTAAGGTTCAAACAAGTTGTTCGATTTTGAGATGGATTTTGGTGATGCCACAATGCCACCACAGTGCTAAGCCAAGCTTTGCAGGAACATGTGCACTCTGCAGGCTCCCAGCTCTGTGGAGCGGAGTACATTGGTCCTGGGGTTCAGTGCCAGCCTCTCTGTCTGCCTGTGGAAGCATGGTGCATTTTGTTGACCTTGCCTTCCCCAACATAAATAAATCCTTGCTGTGTATGTCCTTAAAAGACTTTTTCTAAGGCAAGTGCTTTGAAACAGTGCCGAATTTCCTTAAGTAGGAGAGGGAGCTCACAGAGGAGACATGAGTTGCTTGGCCATGTGGCATATTGGGAATTGTGCAGTGATGAAGGTGCTGCCTGCAGAACACACAGCAAGCAAGAGCAGCTATGTATTTGAGCAGCGTGGGGGAGCATGACAAGAATTGAACTGCTGGGAGTGTCCAGGTCTTCTTCCAAGTACTTGACTTAAATCCAAATATTTGCTGTGATCATGGTGATGATCTGCTGCTTTCATCCAGGCACTGAGCAGCTGCCTTGAATGCTTTGCAGTGTTGCAGAGGCTACACAGCACAATTTGGTGCAGTTATCCAGCAGCTCCAAGTAGCAAGAACTGCCTGGCCTCTTGAGGGCAACGCATTTGACTTAGGACAGTGGGATTGGATAGTGCCGTTAGGAGGCCATAAATTTTAATTCTTTTGTGTATATATCTTCAATAATGCTTTAGGAAAGAGGCACAGTGTTGAGACGGAAGTTAGATATCTATTGACAGTAGTCATTTCATGATTCCAGTATGTTTACTGCATGCTGTACTTTTAGGCGCGCCTGATGGGAGCTGACTACTTTGTTCTTGGGGACTTACATCCTGAATGTTCGTTTGATTGGGTGTCACTGTGTTTGGCCTCATGATCCTTTTGGAGCAAGCCTTGTTGCTCTTACCTTCCTTGTTCCTGTTTTCCCTCATTCCCACTTGTTACGCTGTCAGTACTGCTTCTTCCCTCCAAGTCTTACAAATCGTTGATACCCAGGGCAGTAGAAGAGAATGAAACAGCACCAGAACTGAAAAGGGCTCTGGAATAATGCTCTCAGGTCAAAAGAGGAGGGAAGATAGCAAAAAAAAGGTTGGTGAAGTGATGGATGTGGGTACCCCAAAACTATTGAAAAGACGGACTAATATGAGAGTAGGTTCCAGGCACTGGGGTTGTTGAGGGTAGAGAGTTGTGAGTGATACCAGGATGGGAATGAGGGCTGCTGCATCTTGACTGAGAAAAGATGGGGAGCTGCTGAGATATGTGGTCTTTCTGCTGTAGTTAGGTTTTTTTTCTCCCCTCTGTCCTTTCCAGCTCTTCTTTTCTCATTGCTTGTTTGCCCAGGTTTTTTTTATTTGCTGAAATGAAAAGGGAATGGGGGAAGTTCCTAAGAGCAAGGAAGAAGTGTATGAATCCACAAAGCCCAGCCAAATCTCTGTGTCCTGTCTGAGACACAGCCCAGCTCACTGATGGGGTCTGCTGATGCTGTGGTTCAGCTGCATTCTTGTTGCCACAAGCTGTGTATGGAGTGGATATCCTGTCAGGTAGATTAATCTTTTTCTTGTTGAAGCATACCCTTTTGACTGTTAAACCACAAAGGCAGTTTGCTTTGTGTACGGGGGCTGCAGTGTGGGTTTTATATCATAAGATCATTTCTTCACTCAAAATGGTGATTGTTTGAAGTGTCTTGGGGCATGCTGAAGCAGTCGTGTATAGCACCAAATGGATCTATTTTACAAGCAAAAAGGGTTTTCTTGACTAAGGAAACATTTTTATGGTGTGTAATTTCCTTGGTAGAAAATAAAGAGCAGGTAGACAAATGAAGGAAGCTGTGTTTTGAAAAATCTGTGCAGAAAAAGGAAACTTTAGGTTTTGATTTAAATCCTATGAAATAGGAGAAGAAAAAAGGAAAAGAGAATATGACAACCCATATGAAAATTGTGGTCTAATGTCTATCTTTACCTATATCATGTTTAGTACTTTACCATGACCTTGCAATAACCCTATTTCTGGAAGTTCACTGACTTGAGGTAATTGAACCCTTAGCAAGTAAATCCTAATAACTGTATGAAGTGTGCATTTGCTTATTTCCAAAGTAATACCAGTTTACTTATATAAGCAAAGATAACCATTAAAGTAAAAATTTACAACAGATGAAGAATATCCCACAGAAGAATCAAGGCTGTGAACAAAAATCTAATTATTCATAAATAATTTTATTTAGTTTTTAAAAAAACAAATGGCTTAATAAAATAACTTGGATACGTAGCTTCAAAAACTAGAAAGTTCATTGCCATAAAAAAAATTAATTTAAAACTTACTTACAAAGTTTTACAAAAAAGCAGTGGACTTTGTGAAGATCATAGACTTTAAGACATTTTGATAAAATTTTGTGATCTCAGAAACAAAATTTAAGATAATAGAGATATTTGATTATTTTTGTGTGAAATGTATTTATTTTGAAGAACTGGATGACATATTCAGTAGCTTGTGTTGCAAGTCGATGGTTTCAGCTCATTTCCGTGTTGACTTTTGGCTGCATCTCTCACAAATTTCTGTGTTGTCAAGCACATAAACTGAATTTAAAATCAAAATTACTGAATGGACTGTTAATTCCTACAGGGCAGGGCTGAGGGTGCAGGGGAAGATTTGTGCTGCTGAAGTGGATAAACAGGATATCAGTTTTCCATGCAGCTTGTCTGACTAGGTTTAGTGAGTGTTTGCTCCATTTTTGAAAAAGATAGCTGGATTAATCAGTAAAATAATCTTGTTAGTTTGTAAACTGACAAAGATAAAGGGAACCATAGCTTGCAAGTTATCGAAGGAGGAGGGACTTGGTAGATTTTACACAGAAAGATTCTGGTTCCTGTTGGTGATCCAGTGGTGATGGTCATCTGAGGTTTCCCTGGTGAGGGCAGAGAGATGTTTGGATGGCTTGCATCTCAGAAGATCAAGGCTGATGCACTTGGGCTGTTAGCCATTGGGAAATGCTATGCATAACTCTTAAATCTGCTGGCATTCACTTTACATACCAGATACTCTGGTCTTTTAGAGGTTATGGTAAGGTTTCATTCTGCAGTTGCCCTCTTGCAAGTTCCTTCAGCCGCTGCCCTTTCCAGAGCTTTCTTCACCTCTAATGCCATATGGAACATGTTGCTCAAGAAAGCAGTGTGAGACAGCAAGTCTGAGGAGGCTGGAGTTGTTCATCAGCTACTCTTTGTTTGCTCTGGCATAAGGACTGGGCTTTTTCTTGAGTCTGATGGGGGGAAAAAAAAGGTTTTATGTCTTCTGGGAGAAAAAGCTTGAAAAAAAAGATGTTTATGAAATAAAATACAGGTGATGTGAATAATGATTCATTAATAAGTACACCCATCCTTCAAAGAAAGGCGTATTTGGTCAGAAAATGAACGATTTCTACAGTCTTGTAGAACAAGTTCTCCAAAAGCTCTCCATGCTCTTGCTTTTCTTCACTTTCTTGCAACTTCTGACTCCAGTAGTTAGCCCCTGCCTGCCATTGCTATTTGCTTTCATACACAGAATGCACTCTTGCTTCACTGTCTGGAAGTGGGCTTAACAAGTCAGTATTCTGACTGTGTTGTGTGATGGGATATATTTGTTCTCTATGCATTATTTAAATAGATTCTGAAGTCTCCTTAGGTTGACAGTAGTTAACTAGGAAGCTGTCAGAACAGAAAAGCGCATGATGCAACGTAAAAACAATAAGGTCTGAGCAAGGAAAAAGATAAATTAAACCATTCTTGTGCCTTCCTACTTCTGATGAAATTTGAGTTGACACAGAGCCCTGTCTCTGTTCACATTCATGGCTCTTGCTTCTAAGTCGCACTTGCAAACTGCAAACAAAACGATCACTGGTATGAGCAGGCTCGAGGGAGCATGACTGCAGATGTGTTCAGGTCTTTCATTCTCCTTGTGCATAGGCTAACAGCCCAGTTTTACTGGTTATAGAAGCTGCTTGCTGATGAAGCATTTTGTAGGTCATTGGCAACAAATTACTGAAGCCATCAGTGGCAGAGTAAAAAAATCACGTGTGGAAAAAACCCATCACTTCCAGAATATACTTGGGTGCACTCAGCTTTGTAGGATGGCAGCCCTTATCTGCTTGGGCTGCTCGGCAGCAGAGTGCCATAGTGACTTGGTCACTAAATGCCAAAAGTCACCAAATTTCTGTAAGAGTTCCTGGTCTTAGCTTTGTTTCTGACATAATGTTTACACAGGGTTCAGAAGGGCATTCTCAGAGGACAGTCATGCTGATTTTGTATCATGATGATTTGTGGGATCATCATGGTGGCTGAAGGAGGGCACTGGCTGTTGATAATTGCCCTGGCTGTTGTGCTGAAGGAAACTACTGTAGGGCACTAGAGTTTTAACTCAAGTTTTCCTTTGCTAAATGTAGTTAGAATTCAGTATTTCTGCTGTGAAAAAATCTCTGAGAAGAACTGAAAATCTCTCTCCATGTACTGTGTTTTGTGAAGTCTCAGTTTCCTCTGTCATCCTGTTGCTATGTTGGTGACAGATTATTTGTCACCCGTTCTTTTTCACCTGTTGCCTGAAAAGCATAGACAAATTACATTAGGTTATTAACTGCAGAAATCACGTGGTGTGTTCAACACAAAATCTCTAGAAGAACTACAGTAAGAGTTTTATATTGCATCTCTGCAAAAGACATAAGACATTGTGCTTCATGCTTTACATCCTTCCCTAAGTTGCCCACAATTGCAGCAAAAAAATCCTGTACTCTGCAGGATGGAAGGCCATGAGGGAGAGATTTTATGTTGGGAGACACTTCATGTGTGTGCTCTTTGCTATTACTCTCTGAACAGAATGGGAGTTGTTGGAACAAACACCTTTTAAACAAATTTAAAATGCCTTAGATTCAGTAAGAGTGATTTTGTGCTTGCATTTAGTATTTTTATTCGTGTTTTCATCTAAGTGGTTGAGATGATCAAGAAAGAAATACATTCCTGGAATGTATTTGGTGGTGGTGGACATCAGCTTAGTTTGGTAGAAAAAATGTAATAGCAAAAAAGCCTGTTGTAATTTATTTAGGATTAACTAATTTTGTAGCTTAGTTTTTAGCCTTAGATGGAGAGATAGGAAGACATTTTGGGCCTATGCCAGAGCATATATGCTCCATGTATGGAGCGCTGGTGTACACTGGCATATAGGGAGCTTGAACCCTCTTGTGGGGGTGCCACTGTAGTGTGCAGAAATTTAATTCACACTAAAATTTTTGATTATATTTACACAGTCTATACAGATCTTTATAAAAATAGGTTTTAATTACATTGATTTTTTAATGCCTATCTGAAAATACCATGTATGGTTTTTAGTGCTTTATCATGGTCTGATAGCCTTTATGCAGATAACTATTTGAATTAGGACAAAACCTATTCAGTACTAGTCCCTGTTTTTTTTTTTTTTTTTGTTTGGTAGGTGTTGGTTTTGGTTTGGTTTGGTTTTTGTCTTTATTTACTTGATGGTTACCTCCCTTCTGTGGCTGAAATTATAGTAATGGGATTTGCATTCACTATCCCCCTGTCCTTTCCGTCTTATATATGAATTCCCTGTAGATGTGAGCTTGGGGTTGTTTGACTTGCACAGGAGCAAGAGCTCTGTGGAGGCTGTTGCAAGTTGCAGTAGGTGTTACAAGCTGGTAGCATCTCTGCACTAGTAGGTAGTATTTCAGTGGAGGGATTCCGTGCTGTTGTTGCGTGTGGGTATTGGAGGTTTCAGGATTTGAATATTGACTGTGGTCACTTCTGCACCTGTACCACATGAAGAGTATTCCAGCAGAACACGGCCTGGTGATTACGTAGGGGATATCTTTACTATCTTTCCTTGGTCCTTCATGTCTCTGTATCTCTGAAACTGATTTTCACAGTAATGACTTCAGTAATTCCCACTTCTTAAATGTTTAGTCTCTTGCACAAGAAAGGAAGGAGAACAGGATTCTCCTGAGCCCCCAGGTCCTTCACCTCTCTTTCAGGACTGATGTGCTGGAAAAAGAGTTGTGTAAGCCCCTGCAGTCTGTCAGTGCTGCAAATCCAAGTGCTTGTGCAATGTTCCAGGTATTAGATGTAACGTTCCTGTTGGAAAATGACTGCTTTACAGAGCTGCTGCCTGCCTCTCTTCTCTCTCCTTCCCTTCCACCATGTGACCTGTGCTAGAGGAAGCTTAACAAGGAGGTTGCAGGAGAACCAGCTCCTGCTGACTGAAAACATCCAGTTTACGTATACTGAAGTTTAGTATCTTGGCCACAAGCATGATGTATGGAGTAGTAAATGTCTAATGCTTTATTTATTTTTAAGTTGGCAAATAATTTTACTTTATTACTCTCTAAAGAGTGTTTTCTGCCAGCATTTCAGTCGTTCAGCTTCTCTCAAGGAAGCAACATTTTAGGTTTTTCACAGTTTTGCTGGAGGAAATCCTTCAGTGAAACTGATGGGTTCGTAACAGGATCAAGGCACCACTTCAATTTTCTGATTATTTTGCGTAGTCACAGTAAGGAGAGAATGATAGTGATTAGCAATTGCCTACAAAAGGGTGGTGTTATAAGTCTGTGGGATTTGCCCTGTAAAGGGTCTCCAGTTCTTAAAGTGGTCACAACTGTGGCTTTATTTCATCATAGCTTGTGGATGTCTTTGCAAAACTGTTCGCTCCCTTGTGTGCCTTCCCCGTCTTACCCTCTCTCTGCCAAAAAAAGAAAAAGAGAAACAAAGAAACAGTAAAAAAAAATCTCAGCAATGGCCAAGAGTACTCTGAGGGAGGTGTTCTGTAGAAGGTTATATCAGTGACCTCCTGGTGCAGTTTGAGTGTGATGTACAACCGTGCTCCTCAGTGAGTTACTCATCTTTACGACATGTAGCCACTCAACTCACAGGAAGAAATGTTAAGCCTGCTCTAAAACAAAGTCCCTGTTTTTGGCAAGAACCAGAAGCATGGAAATGCAGGAAGATGCATTTAGCATTCAGACTCTTGTGGGAATTTAATTGGGGACAAGGAATAAGCATTGAAGCCAGTAATAATTTCTAGATTTGGAAGATGGAAATTAGGGGTAATAAATCTAAATAATGGTTAGAGGATTTTTTTCTTCCCCACAAAACTTACTATGTAAGTATTTGTTTTGCAAACGATTACAAAGAGAGAGGTATAATATTCTCCTTCAGCAGCAGAGAGAAACAACCTCCGAGCACGGCCTTTCCTGTGTGTAAACTCATTGTGTATTTTCTCTTTTGTGTTATGGACAGATATGGTCTTTCTGAGGACAGAAAGCTTGATTCTGCAGTGCCCTGATGTGTCTAGATGTAGCTAGTCAGGAGTGCTCAGTCCCTGGCAGACCCAAAAGGGGTTTATGAGTGAATCTGGCTAAGTAGTTTTCTATCTTGGGCTGTATTCAGTAATGGGACGAAAATCTTGGGTTTGGCTTTTCTGTCTCCTACTACTACCACAAACATTCTTAACTTACATCCTGAGAAAGATGAGGAAGTTTCAAATGTTAAGCTTGATGAATGAATTAAATGTTGCAAAGAACTGCAAATTTAGAGTTTTGCAGAGAATGCCATATGTACACTCCCAGATATATTGCTTTCACCACAATCAGTGATTTTTGTATAAGATTCAGGGATAGCAGACAGTTCCACTCTTGTTATTCAGTTAGAGTATAAGCCCACTGAAATTTCTTTTGACAGCCAAGAAGTGAAAGGCGCTTTTCATTGAAACATTAAGCTGTTCTCCCTCTCAAAAATGTTGGTTTAAGAGTATCAGTCATAATATTTAAGGGGATTAGTCATAATGCCCTTAAACATTTTTTATTATAATTATTAATTAAAAGAGCATGTGGCACTAAAGTATGTGGTATTCTTTCCTGCTTTCAAAGTGAATACTTAGAAGTAGATTTCCATGTTTGGTTTTTTTAAAAGAACCCTTTGCATAGCTACTAGGCGCTGCAGTGATAGTAGATACATTGCATAGAAGCTTATGACTTTATTTCTTAGAGAGAGCACCATTGTTCTTGGAAGGTGTGATTCATGTTTTTCCTCTTTTGGATCTTTGGAGGATGAAGAACATATTGGTTATTGAAGACTTGTACTGGATCTGTGTGTGCTTACAGTGTTGATATGTAAGGAAATGCAGTGTGTTGTTCAGCTGGAATGACTGTTAAGATGCAATGTAACATGATGAAGACTAGTAAAACAGGAGTCCTTCTTTCAGTACCATATTTATTGGATAGACTTTTGCAGAGGGAGGGTATGGGTACAGATTTCTCTTAAAATTAACATGAGTATTTTTACATGCACTTCTTATATGTCTCTGTGTGCATCTACATCTCTAATTCAGGGAGTTAGATTTGTTGAGCAAGTAGAGATAAGCCAAGACCAGTAGCTGCCAAGGTATCTGAATTACTCAGTTCCAGACCAGATGAATGAAAAAGGTGTTATATAGATGACTGTTAAAGCCTAATATTTGTGGATTTATACTCTGTTTTAAACAATACATCTTATTAACCCTTTAAAAAAAAACCCCGTATCATCAGTTCATGTTTTGTGTCCTAAATAGATTCCTGAATGAAATAACTAAATTAGAAGCCATTTGTATCCTACCAATGGAATTGTATATTTATTCTATTTTATATTGTGATAGTGTTTCTTCGATTTTCAAATTAGATTAAAATCCGTGAAGATTGTGACCCTAAAGTCTTGAGTACCGAGAGCAAAGGGAAGCTCAGTCCACTGACATGGAAGTAAATTTGGAGTCAAGAATAAATGAGACTATACTTCTGCTTTAAATAAAGTATAAATAGGACACTTTTAATAGAGAACACCAGTTAAAATAGCTTTAAAGTCCATGTAGCTTTATCCTGCAGTTCAGAAAGGGTTTGTTGATGCTATATAGAAGAAACTCTCGCTCCTTCTAGTTAGAGCGGCCAGGTTTTTTTAAGCATCATTACCAAGGTCTCTACTTCTTAATTTATACTTGTATTTCCTATTTTTAAATAGTTCAAGGGTTATACCTTGTAATAAAAAAAGATACTTCAATTAATCTCTAAATATTACAGTTAGTACAGTTAGACCTGACCTCAAATACCTAATTCACTTTGATAAGAATGTACTTTTCAAGAAAGAAAAGTCCCATGATCTTAGCTTGCATAAAGTTTGCTGCCTGAATCTTTCATATTTTGGTTACAAAAATGCATTTCCATATCTATGTCTTCAGTCATGAAATTTTAATAATATTTTCAAAGTTCTTCAACTTTGAAAAAAAGACTTAACAATATCTAACTTTGAAAACTTTTTTATTTTGAAGAGATAAAAAATAGCTAAGACCATTCTGTTTTCTGCAGTATTTTGGAAGCTTGCTTGTAATATTCTGCATTGAACTGGCCTGTGGTGTTTGGACCTACGAGCAGGAAATAACGGTGAGTCAGAAAAGGAGGCTGCATTTTTTCAGCAGAAGAAAACTAAGTTTTCCATTAGCTAGCTGTTTTCTAATTGCTGTAGTGTTTATCTCTGTTCATTATTCTGACAGTTTAATTTCAGGTGACTGCCTTCATTTTAAACAGAGAATTCTCCTGGGAGAGCTTGTCTGTCTGGAAGGCCCTGTCTGGGTTTCTCCTTAACCCCTCTATATTTGAGAGCCAAATCAGTCATTCCCCCTTTTAAGAACTTAATTTTATGTTAATTCTTGCTTAGGCAGGTTCTCACTGAAGTCTTTGATATTTTTGAGGATAAATCATGAACTTCAAGCTTAAATAAGGATTTTGAGAGAGGAGATGAGAGAATTTGAAAGGATTTTGCCCCAAAAGTTCTTTGTGTTTTAAAGAATGTACTACATTGTAAACAGACAGCATATTCTTTCAATAGAGGACTTGCTGTCTGCTAAATTCTGCACACTGCCTCCACAAGCTATAAATGCCAGTTTTAAGCAAAACATGTCTTGACTATAAAACACTCTCCTGTAAACTTGTGAAGAGGCTTTTATCTCTGTCTGGTTTTTATAACTGCACCAACCTTTAATTTTCAAACTGAGGACTTGTAACCATCATGTAAGAAAATAGGTAAGTGTTGAACAAATTAAACTGAAATGTAACTGCTGGCTGCTATATCCTTACATCTTGTACTGAGTGTGGTACATTTTTATGAGTAGAGGGACAAATATTTTTCTCTCAACTGCCAAGATATGCCCAATATAATGGTCTTTCCAACAGTGAATGACAATTATATTGTAGTAAGATGTGAGGGAGCTTTCTTGATATTTACACAGTACTTGGACCAAAGGAATTTCTGGCAGATTTGAAGTCTGAAGTTACATGGCAGGACTTTGCATCAGAATTCATTCCCTAGCAGCACAGATTCCAGAGAGGTGTTCTAATATAATAACAATTAAAGCTATTTCTTTGCTTTAAATGTCAGCTTCCATTGATTCATTTTGAAATTGGGAATACAGACGAGGCATTCTTCATGTTATGGGCACAGCTGCCCTCTGCAGGGGTTTTGCCAAGGATGACTGTTACAGCTAACATCCATCTTTCCACAGAAATCTTGTCAGTGGAAACCTCCTGAAATTGCATAGCCTTCACAGCTCTGGAACATGCTTTTTCAGCCTTCACTATTCAGTTAGAAACCCTGAAGTTACGCTGTGTTTTAGTCTGACCCCCAAGCTTTTGTTTATCTGCTGTTCTACTGAAACCCAAACCTGGGACAGTTTGATAAAGGCTGGCAAAGCCGTACTATATGTTATGTCACTGGTCATGCTGTTTCCCTCCAGACGAAAATACTGCTGTCCCTTCAGCCCTTTGCTAAAGTAAGCAGCACTGGATTCCATGCCTGCATCTTCTGCAGTGGGTCACAGCAAACCCAGATGCCTTTTTTCTTGCTTTTCTTTGTCTGTTTTTTTCTCTCCCTATTTATGTGCATTTTTTTTTATTCCTTATCTCCTGAAATACTGTGTTGGCTTGGGTCTTTTCGTTTTTTGTTGTTGTTGTTGTTGTATTCTCTTTCTTGATTTCTTACTATTACTCCCTTTGTCCTAACACTGCTGCTCTTTGTGTGATGGTGTGGGTTTCTTGCTGCTGAGAACCATAGGGAATGTGGCAGTCTGGAAGAGAACAGTTATTTTTCAGTGGTTCTTCCATACCTGTGCAGGTCATTCCCTAGAATGTGCTTCCTCCTACTCGATAAAGATAAGATGATTCCCTCTTACAACCATAGGGGTATCTTGATGTCATACTGGTTTCAGTGTAGCATGAAATCACATGAGCCCCTGGTGGGTTTCAGAGATCAGTTGGCATTAGTGTAGGTGGGTGTGTAGTGTAGTGTGGGTGATATTGTCAGAAATGTTACTGAGGCATAACTGCCTCTGCTGATCCAGTATGGGCATTCCTTGGTGTGTGGACAACTTGCTCTAAGAGTCCTGGCATAAACAGCTTTCCTTCCAGCTCATGATAGCTCTCAGCATGTAGTGTGCCTCATGACTAATTTATTCCACCCACAAGATTGAAAAGCCAGTGTGGGTTCTTGGTTTATTTAGGTGTTGATCAAGCTTTGATAGTCATTAGAGAAATAATAATGAGTAATTAGATCTCAGTGGCAGACTGAACTTTATAGAACTTAGGTTAAAGTCAAACCAGCATCTCTAGTTTTTGTTTGTCTACACATGAGTATTGGTATATATATTAAGATACAAATGTATCTTAATCATGTATTATTGTGCACTACCACGTATATGAGCTGACAGAAAGATATTTAGTAGGTACATCAATATACCTATTACCTGTCCAGTTTTACCTGTTGGCATTCTTGCAGCAGTCAAAACACACAGATTCTGAAATGCCTCCTTAGCTCCAGCATTCATATTGCTTTCCTACAGTGGGGTTTAGATTGTTTTGCTTTGCTTTTAATTTCCTTCTCTCACCTCTTGAGGGTTTTTTTCCCCTGCCTTCCATTGATTTCGTGAAGAAGTTGGATGTATTGTGTTGCAGGCATAACCTTGGACTGTGTTTAACTCAAGTTAATAAAAAACAGTCTAGCAAGTAGGAGCTTAATTGCAGCACTGTCAACTATTATCCAAAAAAAGCAGAGTGCTAGCTTGCAATGCAGAGGAAAGATAAATGCATTGAGTACAAAAATAAATCAATTTATTATAGTGACCAGTGTAAATGTTCGTGACAGAAATATTCTGTGATCATGCTTTTACGTATCTTTAGTACGCTACTGATAACATATTTTTCATGTGAACAATAGTGAGTTCAATGCAAAAATCTGCTAAGTGAAAGGCATGTTAAATTTCTGGGACCTTATTAATATATTGATGATATGAAGCTTTGCTAGGGCATCTAAAATGTACCATAACTTAGCAGTGGTAATGAAACGTTATCAATTGTTCCTATTTGTATTGTGGGTTCAGGCAGGCAGTGGTAGTCCCTATATTTTTGTAAAGCATCTAGCACAATGAAGACCAGCTTCCTTGGGAAGTATTGTACAAATTTTCTTTCCTTAGATAACATTTGTTGCTACTTACAGAATGCCCTTACTGTTAGCTTCAAATTAAACAGGAGAGCAAAGTCACCGCTGCTTGAGGGGCTGGGCTCCCCTCCCATTCAAGTGACAGCTGATACTGCAGTTGTGGTTTCTTTTACCTTGACTGTTAAGGCTGATGGAAACAAGGCAAAACTCAGCATGGATGGTATGTGCTCCTAGAATGGTGACTGCAGTCTTCAGATCCTTGTTTTGTTTTGGCACACTGAAATTTGTGCTGCTGAATTGAAGTGAGGTTTTGATCTTTACTCATAACTTCACTGTATGTCAGGTGCCACAGCGCTTGCCTCTGCAATAAATTGCTAACTGAGGTGTTGTATTCAGACAATGGAGTGCACCAGCACCTCACTTCTGAGTTGTCACATTTGTAAGAAAAATCTTTCAGAATCCTTTCAGAAGAAAAATTTTCACAAGGCTGTGAGTGTGTTTGGGAAAAAAAGGTCATTTGGCCTTGTCTACTCTTCCTTGTTACAGTTTTTGAGCAAGTTACTGAAATGGAGCACATTCAGGATACCTGCATGCAGGACTCCAGACAAAGCCAGAAAATGGCTGAAAAAACTCCTGGGGTAGAATTCATCTCAATTAATTTTATATATGTAGAAATTAGACATTTAAATCAAAGTTCTTCACCTTAGTGAAGTGGATTTCAGACTTAAAGAGAATGATTCATCTGCTCTGTTTAAGTTATTTATCTTGAGATGAATTTCCCCATTTGGCTGCCTGTTTATTTCTATTATCTAAGACAACACCATGGGAATATCTAAAATGGGTCAAACAGATACCATCCCTGATAACTTGGATGGAACTCAGTCCAAGTTTTATGCCAGGTAAACAATCTGGTAATGATACAAATAAATTGTACCAAATCATCCCATAATCTCTCCAAAATGTAACTGCTTTTCAGTTTACATTAATTTGTAAGCAAAGGAAACAAATAACTTTTCCTTGATATTTTAAGAAGGTCTTGTAAAGTATTAGTATCATAAAAATTGCAACACTTGGTTTCCTGTTTTATTTGTATACAAAGTTATTTTAGTCATTGCACTGGAAAGATCTCAGTATAGATGGAACCTGTGGGTTTGGAGCCACAAGCCTTCTGATCCATTGTGTGAGTCACCTGTCTCTCCTTGCTCCAGGTTCCAGTGCAGTGGTCCGATATGATCACACTGAAAGCCAGGATGACCAATTATGGCCTACCTAGGTACCAGTGGCTGACCCATGCTTGGAATTTCTTCCAGAGGGAGGTAAGATGACAGTTAATTCATGAACTAAAGTAATACCTGCTCAGTGAGTGTTATTTATCTGCTAAGGAAAAAGGTTTGGTTTTAAGTGAATAGGCAAATAAATGCAAGTTCATTTGGTATGAAACACTGTGTAGTGATGCTGTCTTTTGACATCACTTGGTATCCAATTCTTTAGTTTGTAGGCCCTAAAGGTAATTAAACACCAAAACCAGAATGTTAATAAATTCATTTAAATTGCTAACATTCTCATATCCTTTTTCAGTAAGGTTAGGACACCATTACCTTTTAGGATTACTATAATGTTGAAGGATATGATATATATAAAATTAAAAATCTGCAGGTAAAGTAAAATGAATGTGTCTATATGTTGTTTTAATATTAAACTGTGCTCCCCTTCCCATAGGCTCTGTTAGTTTCCTTTCATGGAGCTGTCATGGTTAAGATATGTTTAGCTGGAAAGGAATGGGAAAGGAAGTTTCCAAAAAGATGCCAACACTGTCTCTTTGGCCGAGGTTTGTGAAAGTGATGAGGGTTTTTATTTCCTTTGACTGGGGGGTGGGAAACAAACCAAAAAGCTTCCTTGTATTCACAGCTTTGCCCTCTAGCCTACTAAAATTCAGAACTGTTTTTATAGAATGAAGTATTATGTTACAGAAACATGAAATTGCCCAAGGTAAAACCCATTAACTCCAAATATAACTCACGTGCAGGAACAGAACTCTTTAAATGCCTGTCATTGTGCTGCCCTTGTTGAAATGTTGAAATCTATCATTGTTGTACAGATTTCCTGTTTATTTAAACATTTCCTGGCAGCACTTGGTTAGTCTGTATTTATACTAAAACCTGAAAGAAAGAGGTTACACACCAGCACTGTCTCCCCCCCCCCCCCCCCCCCCCCCAGTTCCCTGCTCTGGCCATACGACTGCTCTGTGAAACTGAGTAATTCTTCATATGCAGGTAGAGTGTTTATGTCTGTTCTGTACCTGAGATAATATAATCAAGTGGTCTCAATCAGTTTTCATTGAACAGAGCTGGTACTGTATCCTGGTTTAAATGTATAGGTTGATTAAATTAAATACTGCCTCTTATCCTCCTAGTTGTTGTAGTTTCATCATAATGGCTGGTTAAAATATGAATATTAATAGTAAAACTTCAACTAAGCCTTAATTTTTCTAGGGAAGAAGAACTTCCTTTTAGTTGTTAGAAGAAGTTTTAGAAGTTAGATTTTCCATATGGCATCTGTGACCGTGATGAATGATTTGGAGAACTGAGAAAGCTCTTTTACAGTTTCTACTTAATTGGTGGACTCTCATTCATACTCCATCTACTTATAGTTCAGATGCTGGATGTATGAGCCTGGTATGTGCTTTATGTCTGAATAAGCACTTTACTTGTGGCCCTTCTTCAGTCAGCAGAATTGTAATTACAATTCTGTTACCAGAGATTCAGCCCTGATCAGCTTGGTATTCTTTCTTCTGTATCTTTTAACAGCTGAGATAGATGGGAAATGTGTTCTCCCCCAGTCCTCTTGCTGGTTTAATATCAGAGTTGTGACCATGCTAAGAAAGATGGAAAGGGTCAGCTGAAGTCAGGAAGCAAGAACTGGGCTGGGGAAGAAAAGATACAAGAGTAAGAAAAGGATATTTAATGAGATGGTCTTTGCAATTGCAATGAGAAGCCAAAGCTTGAGCTTTCCATAAAGTCCAGCGGGGGGAGGATTTTGACTGAGTAACAAACCACTAAAAACTGAGACATGAGAGCTGTGGTAAAGAAGGAAGAAGTGAGATTTTTAAGAGGACTGATGAATTAAAGGCACAGTGTGTGCCAACATGTCTGGGCACTGATCTGCGTGATGGTGAACAATGAGTGGTGTGGAATACAGGACTCTGGCTCTGAAGCGGGTTAAGAGGGGCAAATATGTTCCAAGCTTGTGGATCAAAGGAACCAGGGAATGACTTACACTCAGGCTGGTCCTGGAGGACATCCAGGCAGAAAAAAGTAGCATCTTGTTTCTGCAGCAAAGCGTGTTTTCAGTCATGTCAAGTCCACATCCAGTGCCAAACCAAATCTAATGTAGCAGCTTCATCCCTTTTCTATGTGAAAGCAGCTGCTAATGTGGTAGACTGGTCATTTGGCTTTAAATCTCAGGGTGTGCTTTGCAGAGGAGGTTGTTAGTCCTGGTGGGTTTTATAGCCAATTACAGCTCATCTGCTTTGCAGCCAAACTTCTTTTTTTTAAGGTTGATTCTGTTGCAGTATTTATTTTAATGTGATACCCCTTCCTTCCCGTTTCAGTTTTCCTTTCAGCGTTTGTGATTTCTATACATTTTTGCTTACTCTTTTAACTTTTTTTTTCTATATTCAGGTAAATCTGTGCTTTTCTGTTTTCAACAAATATGTCTGTAGTTGTAGCCTTGCCAGAATAGTCCACTAGTAAGACCTTTTTCAGCTACTCCTTTTAGCCACCAGTATACTTGTTCATTAGTCCCCATTTTGACATGAAATTGTGTTAGTTCCCTATAGTAAGGACAGGAGAATTCCGAGATAGGACAATTTCTGTGAAGCATCCTTTGAGGAAGCAATTGGGATTTAAAGCACAGAGCAGTATCATTGGCTGTTTCTGAAGTATTCATTGGTCACTACATTACATTTTTCATGTGACTTTTATGTCAAAGTACAGCAAAACAAGATACACGGAAGCACTTGTAGATGTTTTTAGTTCTATGTAAATGTTTTGGAAGTTGGTATTAGGAACTTAGGTTTTTTGATGACCTACTTTACCTACTGAAGAAGTAGCATAATTATTACTGATCTTGGCTAATCCTTCCTTTGCAGTTTAAATGTTGTGGCGTGGTGTACTTCACAGACTGGCTAGAAATGACAGAATTGGACTGGCCGCCTGACTCCTGTTGTGTCAGAGAATTCCCAGGATGCTCTAAGCAGGCACATCATGAGGATCTCAGTGACCTTTATCAGGAGGTAAGGAGAAAACTGTGGATATATTGGAAGGTTTTGTACATTCTTCCTGATCCAATAATTTTCCAAATTCATCATTTGCAGTGCAACGGAGTAATTTGTTTGTAGAGTAGTTGTGTTTATGGAAAGTGTTTATGAATATTATTTGTTAATGCTGAAACAGGGGGAGGAAAGAAGGAAGAATGAAGCCATCTACCCACCCTTACCTGGAAGTGAGATGGGTTAGTGGCAGTGCAGTTAAAATCTGAGATGTGCTTAAACTTTGGAGTGTTTATTTTATATCAGTGAGGTTGGAGTTCAAATTTGTTCCAATCCAAAATTTTAAAATTATGTATGAAATAATTTAAGACTAGTTATAAATTAGGCACCATACCATCAAGCTACTGCAGGGTAAGTGGAAGAATACTTTGGTGAAATGTACAGTGAAGGATGCTTTTGAGAATCCCTTTGGAGGATGAGAGCTTTCTTGTTAACAGGTCTCATGCTAGGAGGCAGCTAATTCAGTTGTACTCTGAGCGTGCATAGAAGCTTCTTGTGAAAATACTCTTTCTCTCTACATTACAGTATGATTATTTGAAGAGTTACAAAAAAAGCCTTAAAACAAGGCGAGAACCTGTTTGAACTCAAAGTGGATAAGGGAGGTCCTCACGGTAACAAGACATTACTGTTTTTAGGGTGAAAATTATAAAAACAAGTAAATATGTTCTTTGCAAAAACTCTGTTCTCACAAATATTGTCTAAAGTCACTTTTGTCTGGAAACTTTGTTAGCTGCCATTTTTTTATGCTGACAGACCTCTGAAGACCTATAATTGTCCATTCAGTAACAGCAGAATGACCAACAGTCCAGGTAGTCCAACAGCAACAGAAAGCATGTCTCAGTTATGTAGTTATGAGGACCTGAGAAGAGGTGCATTCTTCACTGGATTGCTTTTAGAGTAATACAGGGTGTATAGGAAGGAGGATGGGCCTGAGAATCATGCTTTCAGATGCTGCAGCATGAACATTTCTCCAGTGGATGGTGTAGCTCTACATTATGGAAGAGTACCCAAAGAACCATTTTATTTTCACCTAGTCTCTTTAAGGCTGTTTAAGACCTGTTCTTACAAGAATGTGTTGCATGGCTCTTGTTCAAGAGCTATGGAGCAACACCTCTGAAGCGGAGGAGATTCGCTGTATAAACAAGCCAAAATGAATATTGACTATTGCCAGTAAACAATCAAGTTTCGGGGAAATTAATTTGTATGGTATTGGCTCTATGAACAGAAATTATTTAATCAAATCTGGAGTTTCTGACATCCATCCTAGAAGGCTGTGTTCTTCCACTAGGAAGAGAGAAGATAGAGCTGCCAAAAGGCCGGTGCCTCAGGAGGCCAGTCTGTGCTAAGGAACTTAAAGACAGTGGCAGAGGCTAGTTTTTTTTCAACAGCTACTTGTAGATGCTTTCCTGCCTTCTGGCAAGGCTCACAGCACTGACAGCACTGATTATGCTTTTGAAGTGTCAGTCCCTGAACGAGAAAGCCATTCAGGCTTCTTCTGGGGCCTGTCAGTCTCTTACACATTCTGAAAAACTAAAAAATGTGGCTCACTCTGCAATAAAGGTTGCTTTTTGTAATACTGTTGCTACTGTTAATACCATAGAAGTCTGTCATAGAGAGCCTTCAAGGAGTGTATGGAAGCAGTAGAACATTCATTTGCCCCCTGCTTCATTCTTAGGTGAAAAGGCAGGATTATGTAAGCAGTGTCACTCAATGAAAAATTGCTCTTTGAGCCCAGGAAGCTCAAAAATTTCTGAGAAGTATTAGTCATTGGAATGCAGTGTCTAAAGTGCAAGGTTTTCTTATGTCATCTCTTTTGGTAACATTTCATGCCCATGCCATATTCCAGGAAAGTGGTTCTCTGGGCACTTCATATGTTCAAGTTCTTTTGGTTCTATTTGTAGAAAATTAATAGCTAAAGATGATTATTGTGTAGGACATAAGGGCTGTGTTAAGACCCACTTGATAAAACAAAGGCTGCTTGGTGCTTTTTTTTTAAAGAAATCTGAAGGGGGCATATTTATGGTTCTTCCCCTACTGTACCGCAGAGCATTTTGGATGGATTCAGCACTTAGCAAAAATTTGTTTTTGCGGAATCCATTTCAAAAAGGGACAGGCTTTGTTCAGTTGTATCAGCCACAAAAATACTTAATTTCTCTTTGAGATACATACAATATTTTGTTGGCAAAATGTTTCTTTTCATGGCTCTTGCCTGTGGGGCGTTTCACAGATTCTTACAGTACGCTTGCTAATAAGTTTATCAGTATCATGCAAAACCAACATACACTTCCAAGACTAATCTGCCTAACTTCTGCTTTGGAGAACTGAAGGGAAAAAGCTTTTTTAGAAAGTGATTCAAACCAAACTTGCATAGTCTGGTGGTTTGAGAGGGAGCCTGATAAGATTAGCCTCGCTAGCCTAAAATTGGTTTATGTAAATATTTGGCCAGTCCTTTCTGGTACTTCAGAAAAATTCTTTGTAGTACTTCAGAAAACTGGAGTTTGGTTTGTCTGGGACTGATAACTTGTTTTGTTGTAGCTGTGCTGTGATTTTTTGCTGGGAACTCAGAACTTTCTATAGTATTAAACTGGAATCCTTCACAATTTAATTTTTGCAGAAAGGAAGGTGGCTTACAGTTCTGCTTGAAAGTATTTTTGGCAGGAATCATGTTGTCCCTGCTGAATATTGAAAGCTATTTTTCAATTGTCCTAGTCTTCCCAAATTGCTTTTATTCTGATGAGCTTCACCTTTGGTGCAGTTTCATGAACAGACTGACCTTAGAAAGAGCATGGTTGTGAGGGAAGTGTGAAGATGATGATGTGGCTTTGGAGGTTTGTTGTGGTCTGAGGACAAGAGGAGCTCTGCCCATCTTGTGATTGGGAACTGCAGCCTAGATAAAATGATTGGTAGGAGTTGATACCTTAAAAAAAAAAACCAAACTTGAATGTTCAATATTTTCTTTCATTTTCTGGCATAATTTTTAGTATACTCAAAATTCATTGTAATTAAATGAATTTTGTTTTAATTTTAGTTTGCTTTAGTTTTTAATTTTAAAATTTGCTTTAATATACTTCTGAGTATACTCAAAATTTGGTTGTACAAAAGATTGGTTGAGTTTGCTGATGGCTTACCTTTTCTCCTCAGAGAAGTGCCTTACTTCAGTTCAGGTTCTTATTCTATGATATAGTAAATTAGTAATATATGCTAAATAAGAAATACATGCTTTTTCTATTTCTAGACTGAAAGTATAAAATAGCCTGTTTAATACATATGAATCAAGCCTTTAATCCGTAGCTTTGTAGGAATCTGAAGCTGATTCTTCTGAATGATTGCTGCAAAGTTTTATACTACATATGACTTGTCAACAAGAGCTCCCCACTTAGTGACAAACTTCTACTTTTGCTGAGGAAAGTATATTTATGTACTGCTTAATTGCAGGCTATCAACTATGAAAGTGTTACATAAGCAGAAATAAAATGCATGAATGTGAAGTTAACAGGGCTGGCTGGGTGTTTCTCAGTTTTGAAACTGATTTTGAACGTGTATTAGAACTATAAAAACATCATTAAATGGAGGAAAACAGTCTATCTAGATTGGGCATAATTTATCTCAGTTATGTGTCTGTGTACTGCAGGAGATGTAGGAATTAATGTTATTGCTCTCCATTAGTGGGTGTTTTCTCTAGGCAACAAATGAACTGAGTTTGAATATTGCTATGGTGGAGCATTTTTAAATTGTGACCAGCATCCACCTTCATCTCTTTAAGTTATCAAAAGTATTAAAATGCATCCAGTTTCTCTGTAATTAAAAACAAATTTGGGAAATAGTATAACTAAACTGCCTTCCAGTTGAACAAAAGAAGATGCCAACGTGACAGGTTTTGTTGTCCTGCCCCCCACCAAGTCCAATTACGTTACATTTTGTTGTTTGTGGTTTTTTTTGAAATTTCATAGAATGCATACTTGCTTCGTTTTCTGTGTGTTTGCTGCCGTTTAGAAAATGAAACAGTGAAATGAGCAAAGACATTGAGATCTTTTAATTTACTCTGGTACAATTATCATAGAGTACATTAATTTTATTTAGATCCTGAATGAAAATCTGTTGACTACAGTATGAATTTTGTGTGTGTGGCAAAAATGGGGCCTTTCATCAAATATATTTAGGACTGTAGCATTTGAAATTGTCTTTGGGGAAATTGGCTTTGGGGAATTTCAGTGTGATTGAAAAGCCTTATTTATCATGTCCTGTCTTCAAATTCCATCACTTTGATTGATTGCTTTATTTTCTTAGAAAAGTGGTAAGAAATATGAAGTGAGGATATAAATGCAAAAAATAACATTCTCAAGACAGTGTCCATTTTGATGGGTTCCTTATGTCAGCTTCTGGGACCAGTGCCCAGACAGGTTGTTATTCTGAATTTTCCCTTGATATGTATATTGCTTTGTTAATTGTGCTGTGAAACCCTGCAAAGTTTAGAATAGAGAATAAGCATCATGCAGAATAGCAAAGGCCCTCTCTTCATGGTTTTATCTTCTCTTAAGACTGGGCATTGCCCTTACTGAGCAATGAACATTGTCACTTGTGTTTTGCACTGTTAGCCAGTAGTTCCCAGAGCTGCTGCCTCTCCCTGGATCCTTGCTGCCTTATAAGGGCTTGGGAGCTTTTCTGAAGCCTTGTGTGGTAGTTAGTTGGCCGTGTAAGCAAACTGTAGAGCCTGCATTGAAGGTTTGGAAAGAGCTAAATTCCCTTTTTGTGAACATCATCAACTTAAAACATTTTAACGTAGTTTTCATCAGATGTTTTCTGATGAGGTTACGCAGGTCCGTAGATCCCTCCTACAGTACTGTTTTAGCTCCAGAGTGTGGTATTATCTGTAGAAAAAGTCTAAAAGAGTTTAAAATAATTGACAACCCTGAAGATCTTCAATTTGAGGAGAGAAAAAAGATGATAAAGAGGACTTCAATGGCTTTTAAGCCTTCACAAAACCAGTTGAGTTTCTTTAACCATTAGTGAGAGTTGATAGGAACTCAGATCCACTGTGAGTGATTTCTGAATTGAAAAGTAGCACAAATCTCTTCCAGTAGTCTGTGTATGAGAAAATTTAAAGTTTGCATTATGGAAGCACTTAAAAACTAGGCAAAATAATTTTCAAAGTATTGTTTGAAGGAGCTGAGAGAGAGATTCTTGGGAGCCAGAAAAGATAGCAGTGGGTAGGATGAGCTAAGCCTTGGGAACTGCAAATCAAATATTACTGACTGGTTTTTTTTAATCTATTTTTGTTTTATAGGGATGCGGTAAAAAAATGTACACTTTTTTGAGAGGGACGAAGCAATTGCAAGTGCTGAGATTTCTAGGAATCTCTATTGGAGTAACGCAGATCCTGGCTATGATCCTCACTATTACTTTGCTATGGGCTCTGTACTATGACAGAAGAGATCCCAGAGCAGATCAGATCATGGCACTGAAGAGTGATACCTCGCAGGAGCTGTCATGTCATTCCATGGAGCTACTGAAACCAAGCCTGACCAGGATCTTTGAACATACATCCATGGCAAACAGCTTCAATACACACTTTGAAATGGAAGAGCTATAAGTGATGCAATGAATCTGTGAAGTCACAGAGGATTTTAATTGTTTTGTTGTTAATTTTGTTCTGTTCATCAAATATGCCAAATATATGTCTTCTTATGCATCAGAAGCCAGTTAATGAATGGAAGTGAAGGAGACCAGCAAAGAGAGATGAGCCTCTCATCAGCCTCAGAGCCATGGCCTCAGCCGTGAAACAGTTGATTTGGGGGGTTGTTTTATAAAAGGCACCCATTCAGTTGGACACAGTAATACTCTACTTATTGTCACAAGCTGTGTGAAGTGTAAAACACTGACTCATTCACAGGTAGACTGAACCTGTAGGGAAGCATGATGGGAAGGGAAGAGGAAATATTCGTCTTCTGAAGAAGCAGCTGTGCTTTAAGCAAACAAAATGTGACTTCAGCTGAAATTGACTTTTAATAAGCCATTTGGAAAATGTCTTAATCAGGGATCTATGTATGTATAATTGTGCATTTTCATGTGTGCATGGAAAGCAGAGCTACAATTCAAGTTAATACTTGGATTTAAAAATTTGCAAGATTTTTAAAAAGGGCGAGACTTTCTTTTTTCTAACAAAACCTTTATCTTAGCTTTCGTTGTTAAAGATGTTCTAAAACTTCTATTTTTATCTAACATAACGATTTTTTAATTTTAAATGTATTAAACAGGGATTGAAAACAAAACTGTAGCTCCAGACAGTAGACTTCAGTTTTCTGGAAAATTCTTCTTTCAAACAGTTTGTTCTGTGGACTGTTTCTTAGGAGAAAACCTTAAGCATTCTTTCTGAAATGGGAATCAATATGGGAGTAGCACATTTTTATAGATAAATCTTTTCTCCTGTCCGTGATTCCCCTGAAGCTAGAAACAAAAGACTGCAAGAAAAATGCTTACAGGTCTGGATGCTATTGCAATAATTGTAAAAGTACATGAGGAAAAATTTTACTTTGGTGACTGTTTCATTAAGAGCTCTCTGGTGGCTTAAAATGCCAGCCGGAAACAAGATTAAAATGTATTTATTGAGGTGGGGAAAGTGCATTTTACTGTATTTTTATGAACAATGTCTATGTCATAGGATTATTTTTACAATTGGCCACGCTCTTGAAATATGTATTTGTTCCACTGAGTATAGTAGTTTGTGGCAAATGGGCTTTTTACAAAATATTACATTTAAAAAGTTCTTCCATTTGTTCTGGAATTTGTAAAAGAAAAAAAAGCAAGGTGTGATTTGTAAACAATAAAATTGCTTTTCTCTTAAATTCCAAAATGGCTTTTTTATTTTTGAGTCCTAGAGTGGGAATGCTTTGGAGGGGCATTGGGAGCATCTTCCTGCCTAGTGTGAATTAATTGGATGTGTCTTTACCCATTCCACTTACTCTGTTGTGGAGTAATATTCCAGTGCAATGTAAGTGTATTTTTCTTTTTTTTTTATTGCTTCTGAGAAAACTTCTTAAGGGCTTGTGAAATTAAGCTCTTCCATTGTGTGGGCTGTTGTTTGCTTTTCAGCAGTCTGCATGTGGGTGTAATTATTTCAAGGGTACTATTGCAAGCAAGATTACCTTTCTGCTTTTGTACTTCTATAGATGCTGATGCTTATTTTGGGAGGTAAAAAGAAGAGTGGAGAGACCATCCCAAAATTTTGCTTGGAGTATCTTTGTCAGGAGTACTTTCTTATGTTCTGTTTTGGAAAGCCTTGGCCTGGTGTTACTGCACAGATACAGCCGAGTTCCAACCCCTCCCACTGCTCAGCCTGGGTAGTGTTGCTGTAGCTAAGGGTGAGGTTCCTGTGTGGATGAGGAGCAGGTGTCTCACAAAGTCTGGCTGTAGAGCAACTCCGGGCTTCGGAGTGCCACAGAGACCAGTGGTGCTGCACAGCGGGCTGAGTTGTCATTCGCTCCTGTTTAAAACCAACAAAAAAAGTCTGTACAAACCACAATTTGTGGAATCTTGATTATGGATTACATGAACACTGCTGCATTTGGCAGTGAGTTACTGCTGAATGTAGGGAATTTCACTTAAGTAATGTAAAAAAAGTGACATAAAAAGAAATACAAAATTCCCTTTTCCAGGAACCTCAGCCCTTAAAGCTTTACCCAGGGAGTGTCTGTGGAAGCTCCCTTAGCCGTGCTTCAAATATCCCTGGTCTTTCCATGCGAGGACTGCTCAGACTATCAGTGGGGGTTGCCTGTGTATCTTGTGTCCAGGTTAGAGCTCATGAAGGAGCAAATATGGCAAGCCAAGGTAGGGGGATGTATTGGAATTCAGAGATACTTACAGCCCAGGTCATTTGGTTTTAGGCTGTCTGGGTGCTGAGGAACCACTGCTTTCAGATGTAGTCAGGTTTTTTTTAACAGCAGAGGGATTGCTTTGGGGAGGCCTCCTTTGATACAGAACCAGCCTCCCAAAGCAGTGTTTATGGACCTCCACAACAACGAACATCGGCAGTCAGGGAAACCTCACTTGGGCTTGGCTACCCAACTCCTGAGCCAGTCTGCGTTCTGGCAGAGAATCTTTCTGAGTATTTAACCACATATGCAGATGTAGGTCTCAGCTGTAAATTGGAACACTTTAAGAATCTTTTCTTTGACTGCTCAGGCTGTGAGGTGTCTGTTTTTCTAGGGCTTCTTCAAAGAGCCTTAAAATTGATTGACTCAACTGCAGTGAGCCTGCTCTTTTCCTGTAGAGCTTTAGAATATATGTAGGAGAGAGGCTGCTTGGCAAGACAGGAACATTTAGAGATACTTGAGGCAGTGAAAACTACTTCCTCTTACTTTCTTTTTCCCTCAGTTTTACAGGGGTACTTGGAGAAGAATGGTGTGTTTTTTGTTCTCTGCAGCATAAAGTGTAATGAAGTAAATCTTTCTTGTTGCAACAAACAGCTACAGAGATGCTCCTTAACATTTTTCACAGAGTGCTCCAGGAGCAACTGTATCAGAAAAAGGGGGGGGGGGTCACTCCCTGCCAGAGCCAAGTTTTCTCTTCAGCCCAGTGACTATACTGAGTCCATGGGACTGTGTGTGTTGCTGTGGGGCTGAGCAGTCATTAGATTAAGTGGATGCTTTTAGGAGGCAAAAATCACCATTTCTAGTCCTCGGATAAGGTACTGATTCATCTGCCAACAGGTTGTATGACAAGATTTTTGGAAGGAAAGAGCTATATTTTCTTCTTCATAACTTTGTGTTTTGTAAAAGCATATATGAAAATAAGGGAATATATAAAGAATGAATAGTAGAAAGAGAGGCTGTTGGTCACAGCAATTATACAGTTAAACATGATGGAGGAAGGGATTTATAAATAGCTTTTAAAGTTTTTACTGCAAAAGTATTGTATTTGGTCTCAGAGCAGGGTGCTAAGGTTGCAGGGTCTGTCCCCATAAGGGCCATTCACTTAAGAGTTGGACTTGATCCTTGTGTGTCCTTTCCAGCTCAGAATATTCTGTGATTCTGTAAACTATGCAGAAAAACACAGATTATTAGTCTTACAACATTTAAATACTTAGGGTTTGCATGGCACTGTAGTGTGGATACTGCAGGGTTGATTTCTGTGAGAAGCTGAGAAGCTTCCCCCATGTCTGACAGAGCCAGAGCCAACCAGCTCCATCATGGTCCTACTGCTGGCCAAGGCTGATCCCTTCAGTGACAGTGGTAACACGTCTGGGATAAGTATTTAGGAAGCAGAAAAAGTGGTTTTGGCAACAGCAACTGCAGCTGGAGAGAGGAGTGAGAGGAACTGCTCTGCAGACACCAAGGTCAGTGAAGAAGGAAGGGCAGGATGTGCTCCAGGCACCAGAGCAGAGATTCCCCTGCAGCCCCTGGTGCAGCCCATGGTGCAGGTCCCTGCAGCCCATGGAGGTCCATGGTGGAGCAGAGATCCATCTGCAGCCCATGGAGAGCCCCGCACCAGAGCAGGTGGATGCCTGAAGGAAGCTGTGACACTGTGCATAGCTCCCACTGGAACAGACTCCTGGCAGGACCTGTGGAGAGAGGAACTCATGCTGGAGCAGGTTTCCTGGCAGGTTTGTGTGGTTCCTGTGGGGGACCCATGCTGGAGCAGGTTTCCTGGCAGGTTTGTGTGGTTCCCGTGGGGGACCCATGCTGGAGCAGTTCATGAAGAACTGCAGCCCATGGGAAGGACTTGTGTTGGAGAAGTCTGTGAAGAACCATCTCCCATGGTAGGGACCCCATACTGGAGCAGATAAAGAGTGTGAGGAGTCCTTGCTGGGAGGAGGAAGGAGCATCAGAAAAAAACATGTGATGAACTGACCACAGACCCCATTCCCTGCTCCCTGCACCTCTGAGGAGGAAGTAGAGAATTCAGGAATAAAGCTGAGCTTGGGAAGAAGGGAAGGATGAGGGAAAGGTGTTTTATTTTTTATTACCCTATTTGGATTTGATTGGTAATAAATTAATTGCCCCAAATTAAGTCTGTTTTTCCTATGAAAACAGTTGGTGAGTGATCTCTCCCTGACTTTATCCCAACCCAAGATATATTTTTTTGTTATATTTTCTCTTCCCTGCCTAGCTGTGAAGGGAAGTGATAGAGTGGCTTTGGTGGGCATCTGGCATCCTGCCAGCATTGTCAACCCACACAAGCATTGCATTTAATTATTGTCAAAGTGAGGTTGTATCTAGAACTTTCCAACTTGTGTATGATTGACTGCTTCCTGTTAAAAAGAAAATGTGATGCCCTAAACTTTTGAGAATTTTTGTACATCTACCTCCTTTTTATTCAGCACTCCCCAACTTCAGGTGTTCCTTGTGCAGAGATACTCTAAAAAGTAGACAACTAGATAATATAGGCAGGTAAGAAATTAAGCTGTCTGGCTTTCATATATCTTCTGGATATTGCCAACCTATATATAGTGTTCACTCCTGACACTCCTCTTTTAGCCACATGTTGACATATCCCATCAGCTGATGGCTCTTCCAGAACAGGCGATAATCTTAAAATATTCCTATGGTCAATGGGAAAATAAAGCCCTGGTGGGCCCCAGATGCAGCAAAGAGAGCTTACAACCTCCTAAGCACCCTCCCTGCCCAAAATTTAATGATTCTGTGGCTTTAGTAATTTGTCCTCCTCCACATCAGCTTCCTCTCTAAAGGCCCCCCTTCTCTCTGCAGCAGCTGAGGCTGCATCATGTTCTCTGCTGTGAATGCCTTCTCTTGGTAGCCAGTGTGCTTCCACCCAGAGTATATGCACAACTTCAAAATGTAAAGTGTACATTTTCAGTTTGTCTCCTGTGAGTATTTTATGAGAGGACAGTTGTTCTCGAAAATGCTCTGGGATGGTTCAGACAGGTATTAATTTTATCTTTCCCCACTGCACAGAGCAGAGAGCTCTTCCCAGAGGTGGCTATCACATGTGCCAGTGGTGATCGGCATCACCTGCAGCTGGTTGCCCTTTATTAGTGATCCATGGTACGTTGTTACCCACTCTTACGCTACAAAAAGTTTGATCTCTGTGCACTAGTATTTTATCAAGGGAATTTGATACCAGGTATGAGGAGACTCTGTAGGCTGAGAAGTTCAGCAGAGCCGTTTGGTTTTGGGATGTACATAGGGGACATTTTTTAAAGTACAGATAAAGAAGTGGAGTTCATACTGCTGGAAATAATGCTCTAATTTTCTCTGTTGCTGCAGGCTGGGAAGGGAAATGTGATGGCTGGTGTCTCAAGAGAAGGCCAACTCCGTGTAGTGGAGCTGTGGTATCCTGGTCTTGATGGGTCTAGTATCATTCAGATACACTCACAGCTTGCCTGGAATTACTGTCTAGGACATTTGCTGACTTCAGATTTAGTGTTCCTTCCAAATTATTAGAGGGGAAAAAAAAAGTTTCATGAATAAGTTATTGCAAAACCAGGTTGACCCATTCAAGCATGCAGATGTTTTATTTAAATATTCCTCAAATGTCTATTTATTCAGCATAACACATGTATTATGCTGCCTTCTGAAATACGATATATGACTGTCAAACAAAATTGTCAAAACAACAACCTTGGTTTCTTTGTATGATACACAGAAATAATTACATTTCATGTACAGTACAGATGCATTTTACACAGTCATCAACAGTCATTCACTACCAAAACAGCATTTAAATCACCTAAAACACCAAAAAAATGTGTATTTCCCAAATTCAGAATAAATTCATGGTTTTGCATGTGACATATGGAAATAGGAGACAGGACTGAAATTCTGAAAAATCTTCTAAATTATCTCTTAAGCTGCATTTTAAAAATGAAAGTACAAGTTGCTTCAGGGGTATAATTATTATGCAAGTGTATTGCTGTAGTGCGTTCTTTCTAGTGCCTATGAGCAGGAGAATAAAAGCTTTTAAAAGACACATGACCTGATGGAGTCAGTAGGTTTCCTGGGTTGTGTGTAGTCTGTACCAAAGTAGGTTTAGTAACTGCCTCTTTGCATTATTTAGCTGATATAACTAGTCATGAAGTACCACATGATGTAAAGAAGTTGCTGCAGTTGGCTGACATCAAGGCAGTTTTTATGTCAATAACTGTTTGTCAAAAGGTGGGGACCATGTATGAGTAACCATGCATAGAAGTAGGATGCAAGTAAAAACTTTGATGTGTTCTGCCTCTCCTTTAAATCCAATGAAGTTTATGTAACCTACCAGCTTCAGCAGATCTGCTGCAGTTTTCTAGCAGGGTGGAAGAGAGAGCAGCACTGGGTAATGGACTTGGGCAGGGTTGCTTAGAAGGAGCGCCCCTCCTCTGGCTCTGAGGACAGCCTGTGCTTCTGCTCTCTGATGTTTTAAAGAAATGGAGAAGCTCAGTTTACAATGAGTAAATCATTCTGATTTGAAAAAAAATTGGGAAGTTAATTGCAAATTAACCAAGAATGCATTAACTTCAGAATAAGTAAATGGTAAGATAAAAGAGTAATGAATGGCATTATCTACTCTTTTTACTTGCAGTTTATTTCTAATATGTGATGCTGTATTTTGGTGTATATACTGTAGCATGATAGTCTATCATCTACTCTTCACTGTTGACAGGTAGAGAGAAAGACGAGTTTGTGTGCAAGAAGAAGTGTATCATCAGCAAGTTTCAGTTTTAGTGGGTATTTTAATGTAAATTTTCAGGTCAGTAGAATGCTAGCAAATACTATACTGAAACATACACTACTCAAACTATTAAATAACTGTGTTAATCTTTTATTGTAATGGCATCTAATGCACTGAGCCTTTTGATTTATATGCATATTTTATTTTGCAGACATGCAGTTATTTCTGATCCAGTGTTTTGGATGTATATATGTATGTATTGATATGCACATATTCCATGTATATTTGATGTATATGATGTATGGTATGTCATGAATGTAAGAAGCATTATGATACATCTAATGTACTCTCATGAAGAAAAATTACACTTTTTTATCGGAAAGGGTTCTGATAATATCAATGTCTTTTATAAATGAAGCCAAGAAGCCTTAACTTGTAAAATCTTCATATTAGCTTTTAGGCCTGCCCATGTAGGCAAATTCCAATTGTAATAAATTATATTTTTATAGCTTTGGGACTCAATCCATTATTCTGTCATTGTTCTTAGGTAATTAAATATTTTTCACACAATATAAATTTTCAAACAAGTTTTAAGATGCAAGTTTACAGATAATTACAAAAAGAATTTAGCCATCATTTTTACTGAATGTCTTTCAGGGTCTTCCGGTGTAGCTAATACTCTGGATGCTCCAGAATGTAAGCAAGGGACATTTGGAGATAAGTGTTACCTGATCCCCAAAACACCTTTGTGGTAATTTGAATTCAAATAGGATTACTCCTGTAGCAGTAAACTGTGACAAGAGGTTTGTTCTGAAAATACAGAAGTTGACAAGTTGTCTGTGGAAAGGACTGTTGATTCATCAGTATCCTTGAAATCCCAAATTGTGCAGTTATGATGGAGTGGGCAATGAACTGTCAGAGAAATAGAGAACAGTGAACAAAAAGAACAATGACTGAATACAAGTTTGTGGTACACAGTTTGGCTGTAAGATTATTTAAATGTTTTCCATTAGAAGTTTATAGTGTAGATGAAGTTGTGTAAAATACCTTAAAAAAAAAAAAATCCTGATTCCTGATACAACAGTTGTACAATGACTTATTGCAGTTGTAACAGTACCTAGGAAGCAAGATAAAACAATAGTAAATATTGAACTAACTGAACACCTTTAGTTCACTAATGAGTGTTTGAGTAAGAAATACTGCATTTTTCAAGGGAAGTTATGTTGTACAACTACCATGGAACATTAACAATCAGCTTGTTGTAAGTGCACGGAAATGCCCCTTTCTACAGTATTATTTTATCATGCCTAATCTGAAAAACAACAGAAGTAAACTGAGATCACAGCTCCAAATAATTTCAGCATGCATTATGGTTGTAGTTCTTTCAGTCAGTACAAACATATTTCATATGAGCATTTTTTTGTTCATTTTTTGACAGTTCTTCAGCAAGTTTGTGGTTTATTAACAGGGAAAAAAAAGACATGTTATCAAAATGTTTCTCGTTGTTTTGCATTCAGCAGGAACATACGTTTCTATTTTTTCGTTTGTGTTTTTTTCTAAAAAGAGCTTTCATGATAAGAAGAAGCATCAATGGGGACATTTCATTGTGCTCATATAGTAAGTCAGAATGGTCACAGAAGATTCCACTGCGCATCAGTTCGGACAGGGGGTAAGAAATTCCTTTTGGTTCACACCCTACGACACCAAAACCCTCAAAGTGTTTTGTTTCTCCTGAACCTCTTGCTCTGCAGCCACTGGCACACTCGTCAAGGGGCGTTGTCTTTGTCAGCTCTCTCATTCCTCACGACTCGTTTTTCACTGCTCGAGCTCAGCTTTCAAGTGGTCTTTATGCTAATTTATAAATAATTCCTTGTTTTATAATGCAGATACTCTGACAATGTTTCCTCCCGAATACTCAGGAGAGTCTGGCCTATCGTCTCCTTCAGGTGTGGTGACTGGAGGTGTTGGGATGCTGATTATTGCTGTAGTGACGTAAGGCTGCTCACAGTTTAGTTTAACGCACTCATCCACTTTGGCATTTAAGCTGGAACGGCTGGAGGAAGAAACAAAAATCCATGAAAAATGAAAGTCCACTTTACCACAAACCTCTCGTGCCTGATTCTATTCCCTCAGCCAGCCATCTCCATCCTGCCCCACTGGAGAGCTCTAAGTACAGAGCAGCACCACCCCACTGCCCTGTACCCCAGCAGCTGGTGGTCCATGGCTATGCGCATGTCCCTGTCCCTTTCTCCCTTCCTTCCCACCATTTCAGCACTTCTCAGCCAACCACCTGTGTTTCTGAACAGGGGAAGCATTGCAAACTTAGCATAGCCAATTTGCTTACTATGCAGGAAAGTGGAAACTAAGGGCCAGTCCAAGTCTCCTGCATATTCCTCAATGGCATGCTTATTTAAGAACATTTAGGTATTAGGAATAGTTTCTTCACTGAAATGGTCAGACATTGGAACAGGCTGCCAAGGGAAGTGGTTGAATCACCACCCCTGGAAATGTTCAAAAGGTATGTGGATGTGGGAGGACTGGGAAGGTCTTTTAGTGGTGAACATGGTGGTGCCAGGTTAATAATTGGCCTCAATGGTCTTGGAGGTCTTTTCCAACCCTTGTGATTCTGTGTATATTCTGTTTCCTCAATAGTAAGGCACTCTATTATATGCACTAATTAAGTTTGTGTTAATATGTTCATGGAGTTGCTGCAGTACCTCCCCATTGTAAAAAACTTGTAAAACTCAGACTATTTCAACATGAAACTGGCATTTTGTGCTTGTGTTTTTGTTTTCTAGCACAAAGCTGGTGCTTTTTGGTTTTATATACATAGTGTCTGGAAGTATGGTGCAGGCAAGTCCTCTAGCAGAAAAAGAACGGATCCAGGCAGAATATTTCCTGAAAATCTAAGATAGATTGGAGCTTTGTGCTGGCCAGGAGGTTTCATTGCATAACAGCTGAAAAACTTCAGTACTTCCAAGCTGTTGGATTGTTAATGGACTTGAAATCCAAAGCTAGTAACTATACAAAGGAAGCTACTCAAAATGTAGCTTAACAAAACAATCTCTAGCAACTTGTGCTGAAAATGCTTCTTTATTAACAGGTGACGTGTATGAGATCAGTAGAAAACACTTCTGGGTCTCCTGAGACCTCTGCTGTTTTTTCAGAGGTGATATTTGGATATATGTGAAAGCCAAATACTTTACTTTTGAGAGTAGAGGGACATTCAGTAAATTACAGACTTTTAAACTGTACTTTCCTCACTTTTGTAATAACTCCTCAAACTAGCAAATACATTTTTCTTATCTGTTTCATATTTTTTATTTAGAAGAGTCTTCCTTATGACTATTACAGTTAGGACTTTGGAAATCAGTTTTATTTCTCTGCTTTGCAGAAATGCAAGGAAGTCTCATTTCCTATGCCTCTGAACCAAGAAGGGGCAGACAGAGCACTTGCTCATCTCATATATCTGAATTGGACATTTTTCAGTGTGAAATTTTTCTCCTTATGCACTTGTCCACAGCATATAATCTTTGGTGCTCTATTTTATTTGGGGTCCCTGGATGGTGCTTGCTGCCAATAGTGCACAGTAGTTTGTGAGGAGGGTCTGAGAGGGCAGAAATGGATAGAGAGAGACTATTCTATTATTTTGTATTAAGCTTGAAGCAAATGAAGCACAGAATATTTCAGTACCAGTACCCATTTTTAGATGAGTATTGGACTCTCATCTTAAGCCTCACCGCCTGCCTGTGGCGGCCACGACAGGTTTACATCTCTTCCCTAACAAAGCCGGGGGGCTCAGCTCTCGGTGTGCTGATGCACATGAAGTACCTGTTAGACAGGGCTGTCCTCTCCACACATCTGATCTGGATGGTGCTGAGCTCCTGCACGCTGCCGGGGCGGCTGCCGGTGCTGGTGGCGTTTGGGATGCGGTACGTCTTTTTATGTCTTCGGGAGCAGCAAGTGCTGGTCACGCCTTGTTGGGACGAAAGAGAGGGGCTGTGGCTCGAGGGTCTATTCACTGTAGAAACCTCCATGCAGCTCTCTTCATAGACTTGCTCATCCACAAACTCGTGGTTCTAGCCCAGAGGAATCCAACAAAGGGACAAAGCACACACAGAAGGATAATTGAAGTGAACGTATTAATCATGATTGTTTAACGGCTTAAATTGACACAACTGAATCAACTGGGAAAGTTAGACAGCTTATTCTTGATTATAGTGTTTAGCCCATATTAGTCTGGGCTGAATACCAATGCAAATGTAAACACTGGAACAAAATTAACAAGAAGATGTTAATCCAAATTATTTTGCAAAATAGCATGTGGTTGTAATGTAGTTTGCATTATAAATATCTGTATAATCTTTGAAGTGCCACAAAATAGAGAATTATGTTTATTAATAAAATGCAAGTGGTGCTTACATAAATACTCTAAATATCAGTTGAAAATAAATAAGATTTATTATATTCAACTATAATATAATAAAATTCATAAATATTTTCCAGATAAGTTTATAAGGCTTTCTTTTGAATTACATGTTAGAAATCAGGACCTGAAACAACATTTTTTGAGGTATGCCTCTATCTAAAAAAAATATTTAAACAAGTAGAAATTTTGATTAGAGGAGATGAGATAGTTATTTAAAAGCATCCTAAAAGTTCCTAATTACTGTAGATGGATGTGTCAAATGCAGTTTAGAGGACTGACCATTTAAATTAAATGAAGTCCTCTTTATTCATGCAGTCTTTGCTTAATCCCAGCAAAGACAGTAGTTTTATAGGGTGGTCACAAAGATGAATCCAAATTCACTCAAACAGCCAGTTTACATTAATTTGTCAAGTGATTAGGGGGTATATCACACCCACCCACAATTTCCACATATTCTATGTGTGCAAAAGAGCATGAAATAGTGGTGTTACTCATGGTGTCAAGGGAGGGGAGGAGATGCAGGGGAGTGGGAGAAACTTTTGTACTCATTTAAAACTAGAAGGCCAAACTATGCAGAGATTGAGCTATGTTTGCATGCAGTTTGGGAAAGCCTCCTTTTTCAAGAAAACTTTCCTTTTACTGCTAGACTTAGTCCATGTATCCCGCAAGAATGTTTTAGGGGAATTGTTTAAGGAGCATTTTCTGGATTGTTTTACCCTCTACTCAGTCTCACATCAAATTTGCCAGCCTGTTACATTTTTGTGTATTAGAATGAGGTAAATTATTTTTCCCATAAAAAAATTTGCTGTAATTGGAAAGGTGCTGATGTTTTTCAGAATTGCCATATGGGGCCAATATAATATGTGAACAAAGTAAAGAGAATAACAACTCTGGCCAAGTGTTTGCGGCAAATGGAAATACCTTTATAGGCATAACATTTTTATTTCCATTTCTTCTGTTCTTCTTCACTCAGACATAAGTTTGTGTGAATTAAGAGGTGTTGAAGAATGCAAATTTCAAGTGATAAGGAAAAAAAGAACTTCCTCGACAAATGACTTTTATAAGGCATGTGTCAGTCACAATCAAGATTTTGAACATGATCACACAGTAGACATGAAACTCAGAGAGAAAAATAACCTAATTGCTCTTGTGAGATTACGTTCAGGGGCTTACAGTATGTTTGGCATGAACTCTGCTATTTTGCTGATTAAAAGTAATTTTGTGCTTCCTAAAACTTTTATGGAGCAACAATTAAAGAGTTTTTTTCACTGAACTTTTAATATAGAGTGGAAACATTTTGAAATGCTATAATGGCACAAGCTAATTGATTTGATTATACTTATTAATTAACTGTTCTTAAATTAGCTAAAAGTCATTTGTAAAATATAATTTTTAGTGCAATTAGTTTCTTCTAATCTTCACAGAATTCCATGACATTGCCCACTCTGCATTTCTGAGAGTGGATGAGATCTTATCCGATTGACTTTTCAGTGACAGAAAAGAGAATATGCCTTTTCTCAGTATCATGATGCTTATACCACAAAGGATGGTGAGAGTCTAAGAAGACACACCACACTTCCTGTTATACAGTGAACCAGAAACTTGCCAGATTCCAAACGCTGATGGCCCAAAATGTCAAGTTCCCACTAAAATTTTAGGAATGCATCATCTCCAGAATACAACTTAGAACTGCTGCATATATTTTTGCGTTAATATGTCATATGAACTGGGGCAGTAGTAGGACCCAACAGGAGAAAAGAATGTAGATTCTAGAAACAAAATAACACTTGCTTTATAGACTTCTTTTTCTAAAGAAAAATAAAAAAGAAATTAAGTTTTACAGATTCCACCATTATGATTAGAGGAAAGGTGAAACTTTGGGAGCTGAATTCAGCTCATACCAAATGAATAGAAGTTTTTTTCCATGATTTCTATGACAGTTTGACAAGACCTGTGGTTATTACTCAAGTTTTTAAAATATGTTTGTAATATTCAACTGTGGAAAAATTTTAAAGGCAAATTGCTATTATCAGGTTCTGGTACAAAATGTCTCAAAAATGTTTCAAAAGGACCGGGCAAGAATCTTAGCAAAAGAAACCATGCTCTGAATAGGAAGTAAGACATTCTGGGCTACAGCACATTTTATAAGATTAATACTTCTAAAGTAAGAGTGGAGGAGACATAAGCACAACAAGCATATGGGGGACATATTGCTGGCTAAGTGTCATAACTGGGCCCTTTTATTTCAAAGAAATGCTGTCAGAAGGAGAACATTAAATTCCACACATACATATATCAAGTTTTAATTTATCAAAATTTAGCAATGTTTGTTGTGGGGAAACCTTTTACTCTTGTTTGTTTGTTTGTTTGTGGGGAGGTTGTTTTTGGGGTTTTTTTGAGGAAAAAGCAGGAAGATTTTCACAGTGATCTCCATCAAATATAGCAGAAGCTGTGTTTCTCTGTTATTTATATGCCTTGGGTATAACGCCTTAAAATAAGATAAAATGGCTTTTCTTCCCAGCTAACTCTTTTAATATAAAGACTTATTAATTAGAAGAGATAACTGAAAACATTCAAAGCTAGGCTGGTGTTGCAATTCACAGGAAAACACAGTTCTCTTTTCTTACCGTAGTTTTTTCCAGGCAGTGAAGCAGGTGGTGGTGCTGTGTTTCAAAGGAAGAGCCAGATTTGCCAACAAAGGCCTGTTCTTCTTCATTGGAGGACTGCTGATACATAGAACTCAGTATTATTCTCAGTTTTGAACAGTATTTCTTATCCAAATATTTGATCAGAACTAATCTGGATTGTACATGGTAGCATAACTGCAATTTTTCGTCTACAAAGTATAACAAAAATTATTTTGCACCTTAATTTTTTTCTGCTTGTTTTTAAATCAAACTATTTCCCTTCCTTCCCTAGCACCTCCTTTTAAATGTTTTCATCTTAGGTCTTTTACACATAGATAAAATAGTACAATTTACAAGTCCAATAAACACATAAGCTTTGAATGTTGGATCAACGCATGCTTAAAATTATAATCAGTTTAAGTGACAGTAAAATGTTTGTTTTTCCTGGGAATGTGCCTCATTTGAAGAAAATTAAAAATAGTTGTCCTCCCAGGATCATTTCATAGCACTAAAGAATTTGTGGTATTTCTGCTTACACAAAAATTCATGTTAGTGATCCCAATCTAGTGGGTTTAGAAAGTGCATAAAAATGTTACTGACACAGAATGAAGAATTAAGTGGAAAGCATCCACTGCTTATTAATTTCTTTCTTAATTATTCACTAGAAAGCAAAAAACTTAATGGGGAAGGAAGTAGGATAATAGAGAAGATTACAATTCAAGCTTGGGATATTTGAAATCTGCATGGTAATTAAGCTACTTGGTGTCTTTTTAGTTCAAATATTTGGGTTCTTTCAAGCAGAAGAGGAAACAAGGGCTCTGACTGCTCATCTTTTGTGCTAGACAGGACGGATGGACAGACAGCCACTTCCTCCTCTTCTGGCTATAGGTTAAAGTATCCGGCAGTTTAACATGTATTGAACAGAAAGGGCATAGAGGAATAAAAGCCTTCCTGTATCCCTCAGGGAACAGCCTAAATGCCAGAAAATGGCAGGGATTAAAAACCACTCTGTCTGCAGTCTTTCTCAGCTGGGTACAGCTTTGAGCAGCCAAGGGGCTGTCTCCCAGCAGCATGGGTCACTGTGGATCCCAGTCCCAGCTGCTGGTCCTGGCTTCCTTGGCAGGGGTAAGCAGGGAATTTGCTTCAGATAACATTAGATTACAATGCATTTGAGGTAATCACCAAGATTCTCCTTAAACCAAAGTAGGTGCTTTGAGGGAACACTTTACCCTGCAACACCCCTCTGGGCAAACTGTACTCAAGAGCTGCCTTTTCCTTTATTGATGATGAAACCTGGTTTTGTCACCCATGTTCTACCTGTTTAAAGCCAAGTGAGATAAATCCAACTCACCTCCTAAGAGGCAAATGCTCTGTACTTTCCTTAATGAGTTCTTCTACAGGATCTAACTCTAAAAATGTGGGTTCCAGCATTTCTATCTGGACATTTCCCTCATCTCTTAATACCCCACCATCGACTCTCATAAGCTTCCTTTAACAATAGTAATTGTCCAGTTTATCCTTCCTTAATCTACCTCTAAAGATAACATTGCCCAAAGCCCCAAGGTGACTTGCCCTGGTGATAAGCTCAATAAACTACTGCTCGGCTGTCATTAAGTGGTTACTCCAGAGGTGGAGGGAACACAAACATTACCTGCTGCAGCTGGTTACTCAGCAAGCCATTTCGTTTGCTCTGCATGTAGGCATTAGCACTCCCACTCTTTGCTGCGCGGATTCGAGCAAGCCTGGCTTTCTGTGTAAACACACAAAAGGAAGAGTGTCATTTGTACTCATATCCTTTATCCTGTTTATCTAAAACTGCTAATTGGAATCAGTTGCTTATGAATACCAATCTCACAGGGACTGACAGACTGCACTGCATCTGTCCTCCAGGTGGAGCAAATCACAAGTGTCTTCCCATTTAAAATGCATGATAGAAGTTTTTATTTGTTTGTGTGTATCAGCTACTAAGGACAATGACTTTGGAGACGGGATTAGACAGATCAGTCTGGAAGTGCTGCAGTTTTTTTCTGCATTGTTGCAACTGCCACTGCTTATGTCTTGTGGGGCAGAAACATGGACATCCATTTCAGTTGCTATTGCAGTGAAAATCTCTTTAAAGGGAAATAAATGGTTCAGAAAAAACATAATGTTGCAACATCTATGAGTGGGTTTCTCAGACCCTTCTGGGTTTTTGGAGTACCAAAACATGGTAGTGCTTTTATGCTGTCTCCCAGCTAAGTTCCTGAATATTTGCCAGGCCATTTTAGAATCACAGAACGGTTTGCATTGGAAGGGGCCTTAAAGGTCATCTAGCTCCAACTCCCCACCATGGGCAGAGATGCCACACGCTACATCAGGTTGCTCAGGGCCCCATCCAGCCTGGCCTAGAACACTCCAGGGATGGGGCATACACAACTTGTCTGGCAACCTGTTCCTGTGCCTCACCGCTCTCTTAATAAAGAATTTGTTTCCAACATCTAATATAAACCTGCCCTCTTTCAGTTTAAAACCATTGCACTTTGTTCTGTCCCTATCTGCCTGTATAATGTCTCTCTCCCTCTTTTTTATAAGTCTCTTAGGTGCTGGAAGGCTGCTCTAAAGTCTCGCTGGAGACATCTCTTCTCCAGGCTGAACAGCTCTCTCAGCCTTGTCTTCATAGGAGAGATGCTCCAGCCCTTGGATTATCTCTGTGGCCCTCCTCTGGACCTGCTCTGACAGGCTCATGTCTTTCTTGTGTTGAGGACTCCAGAGCTGGATGTGGCACTCCAGGTGAGGTCTCACCAGGGCAGAGAAGAGTGAGAGAATCCCCTCCCTCACCCTCCTGGCCACATTGCTTTTTGATGCAGCCCAGGATGTGGTTGGCTTTCTGGGCTGTGAGTGCACAGTGCTGGCTCATGTTCAGCTTTTCATCCATGAGAACTCCCAGGTTCTTCTCCACAGGGCTGCTCTCAATGACTTCCTCTGCCAGCATGTACTCATATGTGGAATTGTCCTGACCCAGGTGCAAGCACCTTGCACTTGAATTTTTGATCGTCATGAAGTTCTCATGGGCCTACTTCTCAAGTTTTTCCAGGTCCCTCTGGTTGGCAGCTCTTCCTTCTGTTGTATCAACTGCATTGCTCACCTTTGTGTCATCTGCAAACTTGCTGAGGGTCACCTGATCTCACTGTTGGCTTCATTGATGGACATATTGAAGGGCACTGGTCCCAAGACAAAGCCCTGAGAGACATCACTCCTCACCAGCCTCCACCTACCGCTTCACATCTGTTGGTATAACCAGACTTAATACTTAACATCTTTGGTCATAGACTGTTCACAACCTGATTTTTCACAGACTGCAGGTATTAAATTGCTGAGAGAAATTTGTGCTTTCTCAGGTGAGCCTCATCGCTTGTGAAGGTGACTTTCATCCAGAGTAGGAGGCTCATGAGTGAGGGACATTTTGCATCCACTGAATTTTGTACAGCACCTAGAACCCAGAAGTAGGGGAAGGCATTAAGAATGGAATCTCTCAACCGTTGATGTGGAAAACAAAAGCTTTTGTGGGATTACTAGGATGGCATCCTGGTTCCGTATTTTCTGTGGCTGGTTACATGTATAAGAAGGAATCTAGGTTTATCTTCATGGTTAGATTTCTGATTCTGAAATGCCAAGCAGCATCTGGAATTAAATGGCTGCTGAAGCACAGAAGGAGATACAGTGAAGAACTTGAAAATCCAACTTTGATATATTAGTAGGGATTTTCATATCTGATACTTACTCAGTTGATATGTTCAAAAAACAGACGGAGTATTTTCCTCCCTTCCCCAAATTTCTGGGACATTAAATGTCAGCTTGCACTTACAGAGGGAAGCACCCTGGTCACTGCAGCCACCAGCTCTCTCTGGCATGACTAATAATTAACTGACTTAGAGGAATGGCTCAACACCACCTTTCTTCGCATTTACAACCTCAAACTCACAGATTGTTGCAACAGCAAGCCAAGAAATTTATGACAGCTAACAGCTAACATGGCTGAAATCTGGATTATGCTATGTCATGCATTTATTATCATTTAATTGTTCTGAAAGAAAATAAAGTAATGCTCTGCATGCGTGCATCCTTGAGCCAAAAATCTCACAGGAGAAGCTATTGACTGATTTTGTGATATATTGCCCATTTTAGAATAACACACTGGTTTATCAACTTCCTCGGTGCAAACAGCTTTTCCAGCAATGCAGTTAATGCATCTTATTCTAGTGGTGAGAGAAAAGATCCCCGATGACGTGCCTTGGGGTCCCCAGGAGCAACCAATGTGGGGAACTGTCACAGCTCCCACCCCCCTGGCTCACTTGGACTCTTAGGTGGCACATCCAAGGCTACCAGCACGGTTAGGGCTCAGTCCTCAGGGTTAGCAATTAAAAAGCTGCTTGGGCAGGCAGAAAATAGGTTGTTTTCAAAGTGGTGCTCCTGTGATGCAACCCCAGCATGCTGGGTTGAAGGGTAGGGGAGTTTTACCTGCACCACAGAATTGTCATGGGCTGGGACAAGTGCACTTGGTTATGTTCATAAATATATAAAAGTTTAGTCTTAGGAGCTCAAGATACCTTGGAAATGCCTTTAGAGGATGCAGCTTGGAGTCCCATAAATAAGTGATTTCAGTCACAAATGTTTTTTGATGTGGTACTTTTCAGTCTGCTCTTAATACGGGGAGATTCATTAGATTTAATGAGCGGACATTTAACATACATTAGTTCTGCTTTTCCTTTTAGCATGCATATTCATTTTCTCTTTAGTGATTGAAGTAATAATTACGGTGCAGCACTGTTTAATAAAGAAATATGAAAAACATAACAGTCCATCAGACTATCTTAATATATCAAAGTGCTACGACACATGTAATATGAAGGCTCTACTTTCTATGTGAAGATTTAAAATTGCTTTGCAAGTATGAATTTATTGCATCTTAGAAAGCTTTTGTGAGCTAGAAAGTAATAGCTTACATCTTTCCAGCTGAGATTCATTCAGAGGGCCTGAATTTATATCATTTACCAAAGAGAAGACAGTAACTCTATTACCAAGAGAGGAACTAGATATTGTGGCTTCCATGTTTATACTTCAGCTTACAGAAAATACTGCTGAAACTGGAGGTGTTTACAAATCTGTTAAAGTGATAAGATTTATTTTCAGTGCTTCTGCCTGATTTATATATGAGCCTGTAGTATGAGCAGTCAGTCTAGAGACTTCTCACATTTCCTTTTGAGGCATCATTAGAAGTTCATGTCATCCACAGGATTTTAAGGGCTATGCACTGGGGATGGAATTCCCATGAAAGGCATCAAAATTATATAATGACATCAGGAAAACTGTGGTTACAGAAGTACTGCATTTTCCTTTAGTCTGCATTTTCTGTCATGTATAACAGAATGGGAGTGACAACTGCCCCCTTCAACCACTGCAAAGCCCTTTCTAATACTCCTCTTTCATGGAATATCTAGGAAAAAAAAAAAAAAAGAAAATATTAAGTTCTCCTGAAATAGATGATATCTTTGCTATGAAGTTTTCCTAAGTATGCAACTTCGATTTGGGTAATTTTTACATGGTCTAGGACTAAACAAATGTAGCTGAAATACAGTTCTTTTACATATTCTAATGAAATTCCACCATAATCATCTCATTTCCATCTTCCTAAAGAAGTTGATGACCAGTTCTAATTCTTGCCACATCCCTTGTATTTGCACCGAACTTCTCTTTTAAATGTATGTCTTTTTTCAAATTTTACAACATAGAGTTGGATCCTTATCTATGGCTGCATTCATAGAAACCTCACAAAGGGAATTCACTGTTATTCAACAACAGTTAGCTCTGTCACTTTTAGAAATATAAACATTTATTTTCACAAGGTTTTAAGTAGTGCTAAATGTAGCACTTTGGGATATTTACAACGTCCAGCTTTTAACACTCAGATGCCCTCAGCTGTCCAGCTATTTTAAGAGAATAATTTTATCAGGAAGACTTTAGGACAGGGCTTAACTGCAGTACTGGGAATCATTTCTGGCAAGATTCTCTTCAACTTGCTATGCAAGAAGCCAGGGTAGCCCAGGTAATTTAGTACTTAGCTCCTGTTGTTTCCTGCTGCTCTCCAGGCTACATAATTATCTTACTATGAAAACTCAAAAGTTATTAATTACTTACCTTATAGTAATTATTGTTTAATAATTTTATACATTTAAAATACTAAAATTCCTTCCCAGTCATTCTGTGTGCACAGATTTTGGTCAGGACAGAGGTGGTTTTCTCCACAGTAGCTGTTATGGGGCTGTAGTTTGGATTTGTGCTGAAAACAGTGTCTATAACTCAGGGATGTTTTAGTTACTGCTCCACAGTGCTTGCACAGAACCAAGGCCTTTTCTGCTCCTCCGACTGTCCCACTGAGGAGGCTGGGGGTGGACAAAGAGTTAGGGGGGACATGTATGGGACAGCTGACCCCAGCTGACCAGATGGTTATTGCACACCCTAGGGCATCATGCTCAGCAATAAAACTGGATGCTGTGGGCGCTGGCAGGGCCTGCTCTTCCTCTGCGACAGGCTTGGTGCTGAGCAAATGTGTTCTTTTATATCACTTTTTTCCCCTGCATTTGTTTCCCTTCCTTATAAAAAAGATTAGACTGTCTTTATCCCCACCCACAAAGTTTTGCAGTTTTACCTTTCTGATTTTCACCCCATTCTTCTCGGGAGAAGGGAGAGAGTGAGCAGAAGGATGGGGTTTAGTTGCCTGCCTGCACTGAACCACAACACTGTGGCTCCTAGAGCAAGGGCGAAAATTGTCCAAAAAATCAGTTACATTTTTGTTTATATAATTTTTTTGTTTGGTCTTTTATAAATCCACCCTGTGTGTTTAAGTGAAAAATCACACCCACAGTTCATTCTCTGATTTTCTAGTTTTCAGTAATTGCAAATGATTGAATTCATATTAGCTGGCAATAATTTACATGACATCAATAGAGAAGAAAATGCTGTTTACTTTGCACATTAATGGATATGGAATGAAATAAGGTTCATACATTTCTTGAGTGGTGCCTTACTTTCACAATCTATTCAACTTATTGTTCAGTAAACATGAGTTCTACATGCTTTTTTTTTGCTAAACTCAAAAATCCTGGATAAGTTACTGTTAGTTATATTTCTGCAATGCCCCTGATATTAACAGCCTATCTCATATAAAGAATTCGAAATGGCTAGCAGGGTTTCCTACTGCAAACACTCTGACTGCCAGATGCTGTTAAGCAATTGTTGTTGCAGTTTATCCTAGAGCTACTTATAATTATCTAGTAACTGATTATTCATAACTTGACAGAAAAGTGCATCATGTACAATTAATAAAGCCAAGCCAATCTTCAGGATATATTTTGCTATGTGAAGGTAGAAGAACATACTTGCATGAAAGATGCAGGTTGAATTTTATTTCTAAAATCAAGTTTTGGAACTGATGATGGTTATTTGGCTGTTCTGTTAAGGCACCATGCAAAGTCACTCTAGGCAGGAAGTACTTGGGCAACTAATATTAAGGGTCTTTCATTCCTCAGATAATGAACAACACTGGGCAGATGTATCTGCACTCAGGCACTTGCTGGCCAAAAGGACACAAGGCTCTTGCCTCTCAAAGACATGTATGGAAAACAGAAAAGCCATATAGCAAGGGATACTTTATTCAGGGTGTGGAGGACTTTATAATCATAATTGCTGCTGCAGTATGCTGGAAAGGACCTTCAGGTCCAAGCTGCTATGGAGTGGCCAGATACCCATTCCAAGAGAGAAGCTGTGCCTCCTTCTGTCTCTTCCCTGGCCTGGTAGTCATCCCAGTGAATATGCTACTGTAAGGGTCCTGCCAAATCTTAGCCCTTGCTACCTATCACATACAGAATAGGAAATGATATCCAACCTTGCCTAAACCTTTTTTCTCCCTTCCCTTCTCCCTTCCCTTCTCCCTTCCCTTCTCCCTTCCCTTCTCCCTTCCCTTCTCCCTTCCCTTCTCCCTTCCCTTCCCTTCTCCCTTCCCTTTTCATTTCCCCTCCTTTTCTTGCCTTTGTACATGACAACACAACTGTCATTAGCGTTGCCCAAAGTTAATGGGCAACCAAAATAACAGCTTCTTGAAGTTGTCTCTAGCTGACAAAAGCTCCACAAATAGCATTCTTCAAAACTGTCTCAGTACTGATAAAACTGCTTGAGAAGAAGGCACAGTAATACTCCAGGGCATAATTAGTTATGCCCTGAATTTCAATGTCTAGTTTGGATTATTTATTCGTTCATTTCTTGTCAGGATAGGGCAGATCCTTGGACCTTAATACTTGATAGAAAACAACATTTTGATAAGCATAGCTGATTTTTCCTTTTTGTTTTCCTTTTTTCTTTTTTTTTTCTCTCTGTTTTTTGTTTATAATGATTGCAAGGGGTTTCCTGTACTGCAGCAGAAAGCTGGCCTATCCTGCCAACATTGTCTGTATTACAGAGTGGGATTTCATGGTAATTACAACAATGTATTTTTATCAAGAGCTTCCTTTAAAATGCATTCAAAATGCAATGGTATATAAATAAATTTCTCTCTTCCATCTTCTCCCAAGTATTAATGTGCAGTGTCTTTTTGCCAAAAAGAAACAAATGGAGTTGTCTAATCTTCAGTAACTGTGCAGAACTCAGTAAATGCATAAAATGATGGTCACATGGCTCTTGAACAATCCTAATGACAAAATTTTTCTACTGTAAATTGCCAGTGCTCCTGGAACTAGACTTCAACGCTTCAGCAAAGAACTTTCTCTTGAGTTTCCTTCCAGCCCAAGTGTTTTGCCATTTCTGAAGTCTATCTTGATTAAACTTCTGTGTGAGATATTGATAAAGTTGCACAATTCAAAGGCACAACTGTCTCAGTCCAATTGAAGCTGTTGTAGCCAGCAGGAGGTACCACTGCCTGCAGGGGTTTGTGCTGCTCTCCATGAAACAGCACCTTCTTTTTAGCTTATGTTCTTCAGCCTCAGAGAACAGAAATAGGTTCGGTGCCTAGGGTAACATTTATTTCAGAAAATAGTGTAAAGCCTCTATTGTATTGAATGAAGAAGGAATTTCAAACTTCAATAATGTGACCTTTTTGCTTGAATATTCTTTTGCAATGCAGTAGAAACCCCCTGTGAAATGCAAGGCTATATTTCATAGCTAAATATGGACCATACAGTACCCATGAAGTGCTTTTTGTTGATTTTTCTTTTTTAGTCCATCAGAGCAATATTCAGTTCAACATCTCAGTCGTTTTAGATTGAAATAGATTAGCTTTGCAATAGAAGATATCAATGAAACACACATCCAGTGCTAAGTTAATCAGACCTCAAAGCCATTTTCTCCAAAGCAAAAAGGGCATAAACACAGTCAGAGGAGATCTCTCATCCTTACTGTTGGCATGGTTCTGGGGAGCAGAGGAAAAAACACTTGGCAGGATTGCCATTCATCACTTCATGTTCCTGCTTGAAACATACAATGAGCTCACTGTTTTGCAAGGAGAAAAAGTCAGTGATTAACTAAAGCAGTTTCTATTCAGGAAGAGATTATGGGGAATAGCAGCCAGTCTACCAATCTCACTTTTGTGAGATATTTTCTAGTGTCCATCTTTTTTTCACTGACAAACTGTGCTGGGGTTTTGGCTGGGGTAGTGTTAATTTTCTTCACAGTGGCTCATGTGGGGCTGTGTTTTTATCCTTCCAGTTCTCTTCCTGATCCTGCTGGTGGGGGAATGAGTGAGCAGCTTCATGGGGCTTGGATGCTGGCTGGGTTTAGACCATGACACAAATGTAAAGCAGGCCTAGAAAACTCTGTTTTGTGGCATGCAGTAGGAGACAGTTTCTGTCTGAAAAGGTTGTGTCTGCAGCTATTATGAAAGCTCAGAATAGGCACAGTGATTGCTGGGATCAAGCAGATCTATTACCCATGACTGCCACAGTGATCAGGGGCACAGTCAGGAGCACTGTGTTCTGGCTGAGATACAGTGGTTTCTCTGCTGCCATTCCACAAACAGAAGTAGAAAAATTCTTGACAAAAACAAGGTAGTGTAGAAGTGACATGAAGTCAGCTGTGAAAAAGAGGAACACACAGCTGGAACTAGGCTGTGGGACAAAACAACATGCTTTGTTGGGTGGGTGGAATTAGTAGATAGATAAAGTACATTATTTGGATCCCTGAAGTAGCCTATATTTTAGATCAGGTTTCTAGAGAGGTATGAAATTCTTGTGATATGCCTGGTTTCTTTTTATAGCCATTTTCCTCATCTGACAGCATTTTTCCAAGATGTGGCCATTGAAGGGTGCTGTGTCTTCCTCCTGGGCCTATGACTTTCTTGGCCATGTACCTTTGTTCCTCCTGATTTTAAGATATTCTGAGAATGCATACATTTATTTCACTGTTTTTATTTTTTTGTAATGAAGAAATCAGTCAAAAAGGTGGCCAGAAAGAAACACACAAACATTTTTTATCTTTGACCCTGGTGCTGTTGTCGATATGAAGCAGATGCAGCCTGCAACTGCCTGTGCTCCCTGGTCTATATATGCAGTCCCCAGGCATGGTCTGCCTGCACACTTCCCCCAGCAATGATCCTGCTCTCCTGAGACCACTGTAGACTCAGGACCTCTCAAGAGAGGCCATGGGTCCACAAAAAGCCCAAGTGGTGACACCCCAGCCTTGACAATCATGCAACCTGTGTGGCATCCAAAGCCTTCTGACTGCCATTCGCAGAGGAGTGGAAAGAAGGGATCTCAGCTCCCAGAACATGGCTTCAGGTGACAATGGATGTTCTCTGAGCTGCCTGGCACTTCAGAATTCAGAGAAGTGGATTGGAACTAGTGCATTGGCAGTGATGTGGAGATGAAAGTGACTGTCCAGGCTTGGCTGCATCACTCCTGATAAAAACTTCTCTTCCCAGCCCCTGACCTTGTCCATATGTGTCAGGGAAGGAAACAGTCTTCTTGTAGATTGAGTGGATATTTTAGTGAGAGACTCAGCAAATCAAGGTAGCTGGAAAAACAGACTTTTACTTTCATTTTTACCTGATTGAGCTGTTTATCTGAAGCCTTTTAAACAAAATAGAGCTGAAGAGACAAGTTGCCCAACAATCAGATTCCCTCAGAGACTGAATCTGGAACTTAAACTAAACCTGGATTAGTGAAGCAATCTGTTAGCAGAGATGTTAGAAATCATTATTAGGTTTGGGGGTTTTGCTTGTTTGGTTGGTTGTTTTGTTGTTTTTTTTTTTTTCCTCAGAACATTGTGGTAGAAAGAAAGTCTGCCTGAAAAAATGCAGACGAATCTTCAGTGGGTGAGACTGCAGCTATTGCCTAAAAATACTAGATCTAGTCTAACAAGTAGGATGAATTACCAAAATAATAGGCCTGTACATTTTGACAAAAAAGACAAATGAACCAGCTTTGGTTTGTGTTGGGTTTTTTTTCCTCACTAAAAATAAGACAGTATTTGCATCTAGGATGTGGGTTAGGCATGTAGCACATACATATAGTGGTCCTCTTGCTAAGAAATATGCACTATAATTACACACAACATATAGAAAGTCATATTTATCTATTGTTCAACAACATAAGGATGAAAAATTAGAAGCTCACCTTCTGTGCCCTGCGCTTGTCTGCTCGTTGATTCTGGTGGTATATACGGCTGAAGTTGGAGACAATTACAGGAACTGGCAGAGCAATGACCAAGACCCCACTCAGGGAGCATATTGAACCAAAAATCTTGCCAGCTATTGTCTTTGGCACCATATCACCATACCTGGGTTAAAGAAAACGAAAGGCTTAGTAAAGACAAAATCTCTTCTAATTATTTAATTTCACAATGAATTAATTGCACAATAGCTTTTACTTCTCTTGCAAATAATACTTACATATAGATAATGCTTTATACACATATGCTTATATATGCAGCATGCCCATTGTTGTGCACAAATAATTTTAATTTGAAAAAAATTTTGGGTCTCCTGTCTATCAAACTGGGCAGGTACATCACATTTTACCTGCTGTACTCTTCCCTGGCTGCCTGGATTGCAATGGAGAGAGAATGACCTTGCTAAGAAAAAAAAAAAATCAGTGTTGAAGTTCAGTCTTACACTGTTCACTTGTTGAAAGAACTCATCGGTTTCACTGGCAAGATCTGAGAGAGAACACTTGGCAAATTAGATGCTAAACTGAATAATCTGTTGTCTCACTTAAGCTGATATAGTACTTTCATTTAGCAGGGTGACACATTTTTGCAACAGGTTTCCCAGGAGATCATGGACTTTCTATCATTGTATTTTTTCATCTTGGCCGGACAGAAGCACGGCTGACCTAAATTCTTGTTGTTGACAGGAGAAGCTGGAGTAGCTGAGCTCCAGATGTCCCTTCTATGGTCTAGGTGAAAGCAAACATGAAAAACTCAAGCCACAAGCAAGCAACCAAATAAATTGTAACTGCCATCCTGGCAGTGCTCAGAATTACTAAAGTTACCACCTTTCTTTATGATGTTGGATGTTGTTTTGTCCAGCAAGTAAGAACAAAGTACTACTGATGTATGTAAAGGCACTCCAGTGAAAACTTATTAAGAGCTATTAGCTCTCTGCATTTTGCTATATTCTGTAGGGGAGAAGTATGTAATTACATACTACAGAGTTTAATAAAAAGATGAATTACTTTCAAGTACCATTTGGTTTTAAGTTATTATTAAACATTGATTTTAGCTTGTGACTTTAGTATGCTTGTGAACAGAGAGATAGCACATTCCCTATTACAAAAAATTTATAAACTCTTAACACAAGGAAAGAAGTAAAACTGCAGGAGGGACAGTATTTAGAAAATACTATCTGGAAAACAAAACCTGTCTGTTTAGTAGGAGCTGGAAAAATAAAAGAGAAGAGGGAAGAAGTCTTCAAGTCAGTGTCCGAATTGTGTACCTAATCACAAGGAGTGGATAAAAGGGTGAGGATATGGGATGATGGAGAAACTATATGAAGCTAGAGGACACCTTCTAGCAATGAGAGCTCAGCTCATGTCAAAAGGAGGTGAAGATGAATGGTTTGTATTTCGTAAGATATGAGGAAAGTGTTGAACATAAATATTCAAATAAATCGTCATCCGGGCAGATATAATACAGATGACCAAGTCTTAGACTATTGACACAGATTATGTTGTGTTAAATAAATATTTGGTTGCTTTACCAAGCATGTCCAAGATAAAATATTCACATGAATAATATAATCAATATTTCTGCCAATACCGCCCCCCCCCAGAATTTGAATGCTATTAGTTTCTCATTTTGCGACATGCAGGATTGCATGAAAAATACATAATTTAATAGAATCCATCTTTTAAATGAATAATATAGGTGGTCTTAATTAAAGGTAACTAAAAACTGGAAAAATACCAGAAAGAGAATCATGCTTTCATTCACATCAACATTTGCACCCTACAACACAGACATTTTTGGTGCTTATTCTTCCTAAAGCCAGAGCTGACTATCAACAGTATGCATGCCCCACTTTTCTTTTCTTTGGGCAAGGAAGTGGAAAAATGACCTTTCAAGGTCTCTTTGACAAATGGGATCCCCAACACCTCACTAACCCCATTTTTTTTCCAGGCAGAATAGAAAAAGCAGTGGGCATAGGGCCAGGGTGGTGGGCTTTGTGGAGAACTCCTAGGATCAAATCACTGGTAAACATTTCTCCTTTACAGTATTCATTAGTTTTACTTCATTGTTACAGATACAATCCAAGTATTTTCGTATCTTGCATCAAACTGTGTCAACAGAAACCTGACACAACCGGATTTTGAAATGCAAAATTTACACATGCCCAGTGCTAGAGCTCTTAAATTAGATCTCTTAAATGAGATTCCTAAACCTATGTTTAGATGCTCATAACTTGAAATGCTGAACTGCTGGACCTCCATAAGCTTACATTGTCACTGATGGCAGCTGTGGACAGATGGCATTGCTAGCTCTAATTAATTTGGCTTGAAATTGCTCAGGGATATAGTTCATCCTGCTGATAATGTGACACTATAATTATATGAATCAAGAGCAGACTGAAGCTTTAGGAGTTGTGACAGGAACCACAAGCTCATCTATCTCTAGCATTTCTGTATTTATGTGTGGACCTAACCAGTGACATAAGCAGATGCCTTTTCAAAATGTTTTAGTGTTACAGAGTGAAATAAAAAATTTAAGATTGTTTGACACAAGAAGGTACTTTGCAATGTTTTTCTTACCTTCTGGACAAAATGTCATGCAGATGCATATACTGCTTACTTTAAAATAACTTGCTTTTGGTTACTTTTCTTTCTTAGTTTGCATCAGTTTCAATACAGTGACATTTTCCAAAGGTAATTCTGCTTGTCTGTTATTTAGTGCTAGTAATACCTTTCACATCATTAATAATTCTTACATAATTGGGTTTTCTTCTGCTGCTAACCACTGTGTTGGAGATGTTTAAATAAAATTATGGTCAGAAAAAATTACTTCAAAGAAATTAGTCTTCCCAATTCTCACAGGGAGAGAAACATATTTGGTTACTTTTGTGACAAAACAGAGGTTTTGCTAGATTTACCCTGGTTAGCCTTGCCCTCCTCTGGGACAGTGACACAGATTTTAGTCTAGTGTGTAGTCAGAATTGTTACTGAAGTTCCTCCTCCTGGATTAAACATTAACTTTAGTTATACCTCATATGTCACTGAACACCAACAATGGAAATGGAGGACATAAAATGAAGGGAAAATTCCTTCTATAACCCTAACTGCAATTGTTTTAACCTTTGGAAGCTCTAAACTAAAAAAAGATTGTAACTCCATTTTCAGATGGCAGGGAAGCTTCGAGGTGCTACTATTTCAAGGTGGAAAATTCATACTTGACCTCTAAAACAAATTCTAAATTCTGCAGAAAATCTGATTTCTTCAGCCATAGAGACACAACAAATGTAGAATCTTATTAAGCAATTTTCACAGACTCCCTTTTCGAAAGAGAACTATTTTAAGGTTTTATCTAGTGCTACTCTGCTTGTCTCCCTTTTCCTCAGGCTGGAACTGCAAACATATTCTCCTTCATTTGTTTTTTTTTCCCTAATTGTGGTCTTTCCATAGCTTTCTATATCGTCTGTTCTGCATATGTCTATTATTGTAGCCAAAGCTCAAGCCAGTCTTTGGGCATTCGTGATTTGTACTGACAATCTAATTTTGTAATGTCAGAAGTGTCATCCCAATATTTTATGTGCTGGATGAATGAAGAAAAAGAGGCTTCATACTGATCCCTGATATCAGTCAGGTGCATTCTACTTCAGTAGCCCTAAGAAAGGGAAGAGAAAAGGCTATTACAATCTAGATGTGTCAATCAAGTTTTATCAAATTACAAGTGAGAAACAACATATCAAACTAATGCTTAGGTTTTACTAGATGTAGTCCAGACAGGCCAGATGGGTTGTTGCTTGCAGTCCATGGATATCTGTTCACTAAGTGACACTGTACAGGGATGGATGGATGGATGGATGGATGGATGGATGGATGGATGGATTTAAAGGCATGTATGTTTGTCTCAGTTGTTTGTATTCATCAGGTGACAGATAATTTTTGCATATTTAACTCCTTACTGCAAGACAAGACAGCAAGCCAGTGGATTCCTTCATATTGCAAATAGTGGATCTTTCAGAGTGTTGATGTGAGTAACGTGGGTGTGATGTAGCACTTTCCATGATAGACTGGGGGGAATGAAATGCAGCTTGAATCACACACAGAAGACAGAGCTCTTGCAGGATCTTGGGAAACACAAATGCATTTAGGGTTACTAATGCCCAGCCAGTAATCTCAGCATTGCCATGTCAGATCTCACCCATGGACATCCACTTGCCAACACACTACTGCTTTTCTAACTGATGAGTGGAATATATCTGGTGTTGCATACCCATAATTCAAGAAATCTCAGGCAACACAGGCTCTATTTGTGGCATCATCAGCTATTCATCTTATTCCTGAATCTAATGAAACCCAGTTTTTGATGGCTGTAAGATGAAATATTTCGTAAGTCAAAGGTCCAAATTATAACTGAAATTAATCATACGTTTTGGGCATTTTTCCTTGATGTGAGAGACAGTGTATTTTCTTTAATAATCTTAAAAAATGAGAAGGACAATGCTGCTTATTTAACTCCTCTTTGCTTGTTTGTTTGTTTTAACACAGGAGTAACTTTTTTTTTCCAATTGAAAAATAAGTGTATTGTGGATGTCAAAATAAATAATGACAGAATTTGTAATTTATTTTGTGTTACATCAGAAATTAATATTTGAAATAGCTCACTTTGGGTCAAAACAACCCCAAGTGACCTCTGTACCAAATCTGCAGAATTGGAGGACATATATAGGAAGAATAAATCCAGCATTTGCATTTTTGCCAAGCCTAAATACTCAAGGCTGAGACTGGCAGACACAGTAAAGGATAAAAAAACCCTCGCTACGATAAGGCTTTCTGACACTAGAGGGCGTAAACGCCATTAAAACCAAATGCAACTGCTGAAACATTTTAAAATGCGTGTTACAGGTACATATGCCCTCCTCCACCTCGTTCGAATTAATTTACATTCTTTAAAGAATTATTACATTGATTGATGTCTGTTGTCTGCTCCCATATTGTTTGCTGAAAAGGAAAGCTAGTAACATTTTTTGTTTTCGAACATGTAAAACATGTCAGAAAATAATGGAGTTGTAAAATAGATAGACATTAAAATTAACTTGGTAATACTTATTTTAAAAGCAAGGCAATTTATGATCAAAGAATAATTGAAATAGTATGAGATCCATGGAAACTAAACAATCTTTGTAGAAGCCAGCACAGCTCATATTCCTTCATGTGTGGGAGACAAATGACACTTCCCAGTAGATTTAGCAGGTCATCCAGGCAGAGATCAAGATTTTTGCACTGGAGTTGATGAAAAGAACAGTGCCCTGCCATCCCAGGGCCAGGGCTATCCTCCTGCCCTCCAGCTGCTCGCTTGCTCTGTGCAGGGCTGGCTCTTTATCCACTTGGGTGGGATGATGATGCATCTGCTCTTATCTCCTGCCTCAGCTAATGGCTCTTTCCTCTTCTCCAGGAGAAGCCCCAGAGGCTGCTCTGGTGAGAAGATTATACAGTTGCTCATTGGCCCATGAGTTTAGGCTGCCAGCCACCCACTTGGGCACACGCTTACATCCCGGTATAGGAGAGTAGGCAGGAAAAGACATTCCCATCCTCTCTGACATTAACAAACAATAACCATGAGGAATCTGCAGCCTTACTGTCCTGGTTTTGGCTAGCTCTGAAAATAGCCTAACGATTTTGGAAAAACAATTTCTACTAATGCAAAAGATTGCTGGTTGTGTGAGATGCAGAACAACATTACACAGATTACTTCAAATTTTATTCCAGCCTAGGAAGATTCTGCATGGAATTGCAAATAATCTTCCTGGATGCTTTTACTGCTGTGCAGGGCCCTCTGCTGCAATAGCCCTCTCTTCTGCCTAATAGTGATGGACATGGTCCCCTCTGGGCCCACAAATGTTCCTTCAAGCGCTGGCCAGAATCATCATTCATGAATGATGAAAACCACATCTGCTTCTCAAAAGTGGTAGTGCTCCCTGGGTTTTCCAGCCTGCTGTGCAAGAGAATTAAACTAGTGCCCCTGCACCTGGCTGGGTTAGCAGTTCCTGAAATACAGAATTTCTAACAAAAGTCAGGGGATTTGAGGGGGAGGGAGGTTGTGTTTTTGTTTTGTTTTGTTTGTATGTGCACCAGGGTTTTCACTTAAACAGATTTGCACAGGTAGGACTTTAGTACTCGGAGGTCAAAACACAGGAACTTTTGCTTTGTTAAAAGCAAAAGCTTTTAGGCTTGATCAAGGAAACACTCCCAGCTTCTCGCAATCCAGACCAAGTTTCAGATAACCAAATTCCTTCTGTCTTCATTTACCATAAAATATTAAATTCAAAGAGGTAAAAGATATCTTTTGTTGTCATCTCTCCCTCACTGAATAGGAAAACTTAATATCCTACCTGTTCCTGAGCAAATCATCACAGAAGTATGATCTCTGGTCCATGCTGCATGGGGGATTTTTAAGCTACCAGAGGTACAGCTCAGCTGACTCCCAACAGCAGCATTACAGTCACAGACATACTACTGAGGTGGCATTTCTGTTTGGTTTTTTCCCCCAGACTTCAGAAGCAGAAATAAGCATGTTTGTTTTTAGGAAAAAGAGAATGTTTCTGAATGGATCCAACACTTCATATTGATAAGAAAAGCAACATAGCAGTAAAACTGTTCTTGATGTAAAACTTGCAAGCTGCCTTTCCAAGTGTTCCCTAAATCATGGTGGTTCTCACAATACACTGGCCATCACCCACACACACAGGTGAAAATGTGCCTTCTTTAGAGTTTGTAGGCAAAGGTTTGCACAACCCTTCACACAGAACCCGAATCCTGTGGCAAGTGCAGGAGCTCTCAGTCTACGCGGTCCTGCCATTGCCCAAGCCATGTCCTGACTGAAGGTGACACTGACACTGTGACAATCACTGCAGAACATCTCTGCAGTGGAAGCTTGTGCTTCCAAACCCCATTTTTGTTTAAAGTGGTGTAGAGATCACGTCCCATTATGGAGTAACTCAGAATTGAGTCTTCCAGCAGTGGTTTTTGTGATGGAGATGCTCTCCTGAGAGATCTGCCATCTTATTCGGTGGGATTTTTTGCTTAGTTTACTGGATGGAGGACTGTATGTCAGCAATAAAATTTATCAGCTAGACTGCCACACACTCTGCAAGGGATGAGTGACTGCTTAAGCCCTGCCTTTGGGCTCTCATGGGCATATGAATAAACCAATCTCAATTAACTGCCTTCAGAAGTAGTAGACTAGCTGTGGGACTAAGCAGATATATTGCAAGGGAGAAAATATCAGTTAACCACTTTAACTTGGAGATCACTTAAAAAAAGACCATTACTAGAAATATAGAAACTAACCATTCTGCGAGTACAAAAAGAAGTTCTATGGATAAAGCAATACTACAGGCATGTCAAATTACATGTGACAATTGCTAAATGGGGTTCTTGTCTAAAGAGAGTGCTGTAGATGGTTATAAAGCTGTTCCCTAGAGCCTGCAAGCTGCTTGGTAACTAAATGCTGGCAAGTTGACACTAATTAGCCATTTATTTCAACATTACATCCAACAACAGATAATATAAATTGCTACTGGTAATAATTTTAAGTGGAATTTCTAAATAAGCATTTCAACTGTGTTGCCTTAAGGAGTCAGCCTGTAGAGTTATAATTTGAAAAGTATCTAAGTTGCTGTTTGGGAGCTAATTCTGTTTTAAAAACACTTCTGTATGTGCATGTGAAATGAACCAGCTTTGAAAGAATGAGTCAGATGTAAGTAAAAATGACTTAATTTCTTAAAATCATCTTTATCCCAAGAATATGATATCAGATAAACATTGAATTAATTTATTATTTTGTTGTATTACTTTAAAATTTTAAGTCTTTAAGATACCATGGTGATGGACAGAGAATAAACGCCTGGCTAGATGATATTTCATAAAATGGTACAAATGATTATAGGAAGAATATACTTTTCCACTGTTACTCAAATACTTTGTATTTTCTGGGGTCTGATGCAGACATACAATTTTTTTCATCCTATTATACGTAAAGCCAAAAGTAACTAAGAGAGAGGAAAAAAAAAAGACAATTTGATCTTTGCTCCTGCAATTCTGGCTTACTTCACAAAGAGAAAATGTTCCAAGGTCTTTGCTGCTAAAAATCAATGACTTGTATTACTTAGTTAGGACCTAATTTTCTAACAGTTCTTTTGTCAGAGCATGCACCCACACAGAAACACATATATAGGATGAACTGTCCAGCTCTTTCATAGCTTATAAATCAACAAAAAAATGCCAATAATAGTTCAGACTGAAACTTCATCTACCCTAATATTCAGTCTCCAAAATTGAACCTGAAGCAAACAAACATATAGGGAAAAGAATCAGCTAACTATACATGATAATATCATTGAATGAATATCATTCCATCCTTCAACCACTTACAAATAACTGAAGAAGTACCAGAGCTACAATATTTTTTTTTGTAATTAGTGATTCTTGGTGGGTTGGACTTCCATGGGCTTTATTTTGACCCTTTAAATTCATGCACGTTTCTGGCATTCACAACACTGTTTTGTAGTTCCTTGGTCAGTGTCCTTTTGACTGTTCTGGCTGCAAATCCTTCTTCCGTGTGATGCCCCCAGCCAGGTTCTTGTATTCAAAAAAGCATCTGGTGATATTCTGTAGCCAGCCTCCTCCTGCCTCTTGTTTTCATACCTACTTACCTTATCTCTTTCCTAGGCTGACAAGTCCTACTGTGTTCATACAGAATCTGCTCCCTATATTTGATCATACTTTTTGCCCTTTTTGGAATCTCCACTAATTTTTTTTTACATTATTTGCGGGAAAACAAGACCTGCGCACAGTTTTCTAAGAAGAGGTATAGACCAGTTCAGGATAGCTTATATTTCTGATCCCAACTTGGACAGTGAGCCATTATTACTCACCCTGTTAATGCATGATTTCTTACTCTTGCTATTTCTCTGTCCAAATCTTTATTAGTGGGAGCTGATAAAATTTGCCTTGCTTCCCAGATATCTATCACTGACAGAGGAAAAGGAGCTGTTGGGCTTCTGGCATAGCACGGGTGTTTTGATGACTGTCATCACATAATTTGTACAAAATAATCAGTGAAATGGCATAGCTCAGCCAGCACCTGTGCCAGCCAGACAAAGAAAACTCACCCCTAGATTTGTACCAGCATTTAGGTTAAAAGGAATGAATCTTTGTTTGTCCTATGGATATGACTTTTTCCTTTTGTGGTGTTTTTTTCTTCCCACTTTGTTCTTTCAGAAAATTCTTTCTTGGGAGAACTGGATTAAAAAGCAATATAATGTTAAGAGACAATGTTTTATATCTCATGGAGAAATGAACAAATATGAACCAGGATGAATGCACACCAATCCCAAGGACTCAGTATTTTAAATAAATGGATGCAAATAAAATAGAGTATAAAGAATTTCTATCAGTTCCTGTGTGAGACATTAACCGGAAGCAACATGAACATCTGGCTATAAAAGGCCTCACCTTCAAAAGCAGCACCATCTCCAGCCATTCTTCACATCAAAGGTTAGAGGTAAAAGATGAGCAATGCCTTCAAGTGAGGGTCTGGCCATGGTGCCCAGTAATGACTGAACAAAGACACCGCAGTGCTGGTGGTAAACAGGAGCAGTGTGAGATGTACTGACTACACCAAGGGTTGCTGTAAAGAGAGCCCAGTTCCAGGCTCCATCGATTCCCAGCAGGATGGGCAAGAGTTTGACACATTCTTCCTGGGAAATGGTTCCAAAGGCAACTGCTAAATACCACCCATCTAATCTCCCCCACCTGGCCTTGGTTCGTGGGCACTCTCTGTTCCCTCAGACACCTCATGAGCACATGGAAGACGACAATCCCACACAATTCTGTGTCATTCTAGGAACGTGCTATTTGGTAAAGCTTTTCAGCATTGTGACTAAAATTAGGATTGAGCTGTGAAGCACAATTTTGGTGCAGATTCAAACACACTTTCTGAAGCCCAGGGGTATGTTTTGATGTTCCAGTGGAGAGAGAGTTTTCCTATTAGTTGTATGATTAGGTATATTCCAGTGCTCATCCCAGAAATATTGCTGAAAATTTTATGTCATTTATTTCTTCTACCTTTTTCCTTTTAGTTGCAATACTTGTGCTAAATAGCAGCAAATTCAAAATAAAGCATTTATCTGCCAATCCATTCCTAAATTTCTCTTGAGTATATATTAGCCATCAGGTAAAACTGCTCCAAGTATAAATCACATTAACACTAAAAAGCACTGTGAAAGTTTGCAAGGACAGCCATGCCTCTTTTTGTGACAGCTACTGGGCACAGCACTGAGATCTGTGAGCTGATTTCACCTGGGAATCAAATCCAGCTGCTCCCATGTTCAAGTAAAACTCTGACTGACAAGAGGTTTTCACCACTGCTGGCCTTCATGCTGTTCAGCACTCTAATGGGCAGATCAAGATCTAGGGATGATTCCCAGCAAATTTGCAACTCCTGCTTTTTTTTCAGCAGGACCCATCCCACAGGGAGGTCTGCTGCCTCCTTGGGGCCTGGGTAAGGGATTTTACTTGGAAACTCCCTGATCTGTTACAACCCTCTGACTATTAGCCTCTATTAGTTGTCAGGTCCGTAGTGATGAGATTGAAGAAATGAGTCCTGAAGCAATCGAAATGGACTTCAGGGCACTGGGGCACTTGATCAAAGGAGTATGTATGCAAGGAGTGTGGTTCAACAATGCCAAGTGCAGGGTCCTGCCCTTGGGTCACAACAATCCCATGCAGAGCTACAGGCTGGGGGCAGAGTGGCTGGAAAGTCGCCCAGCAGGAAAGGACTTGCACCTGGTGGTTACAGCTGGCTGAAAACGAGCCAGCTTGTGCCCAGGTTGCCAAGAAGGCCAGTGGCATCTTGGCTTGTATCAGAAACAGTGTGGCCAGCAGGGAAAGGATTGTCTATCTGTACTTGGCACTGGTGAAGCTACACCTCAAGTCCTGTGTCCAGTTCTTAGCCTCTCAATTCAGGAATGACATTGAGGTGCTGGAGCAAGTCAGAGATGGAACAAAGAAGCTCGTGAAGGGGCTGGAGCACAAGTCTTATGAGGAGGGGCTGAGGGAGCTGGGGTTGCTTAGTCTAGAGAGAGGAGGCTCAGAGGGGACCTCATTTCTCTCTACAACTACCTGAAAGGAAGTGGTAGCCAGATGGGGGTTGGCCTCTTCTGCCATGTCTCAAGTGAAAGGGTGAGAGGAAATGGCCTCACATTGCACTGTGGGAGGTTCAGATTAGATATTAAAAAAAAAAATTGCTGAAAGAGTGGTTGGACATTGGAATAAGTTGCCCAGGGAGGTGGTAGAGTCACCATCTGTGGAAGTGTTTGGGTAGTGTCTGGATGTGGCATTTGGGGATACGGTTTAGGGGTGGTTACAGTGGTGCCAGGTTGATGGTCAGACTAGATGATCTTGAAGGTCTCTTCCAACCTTGGTGATTCTGTAAAGTTCCCAGACTACAATGCAGGTTTGCTTTTGCCCATTGGCACACCTTCCAACTTAAAAACATCCTGGTTCTTCTTCCATATATTTAGTTCCATTAGACAACACAACTTTAGTATGTTAAAATACTGATAGTATAAATATCTTTAAAATGTTCTTGAAATACTAAATAGAATTATTGCCTTCTCTTTAAAAATAATCATCCTCCCAACTTTCTATTTATTACTTGTTTTGCTTCACATATTCTCACCTCCCTTGAAAATAAGCTTTTGTGTCACATTCAGCACTGGCCAATTAGGCCAAGCTAATTTTTTGCTTGCCAACACAACCACCAATGGACCTCTATTATTTTTATATTCCTTCAGGCAGAGCTGAAAAACATGAAATAGCTTTTGTCAGTGTGACACAGCTACTAGTGTAGTAGGCCTAAGTCTCTAGGGATCTCTGCCAAATATTGAATACTTCACTTACTGTTTTCTCTAATGCCTACTTGAAATCTGTTCAACCAAGTGTAAAAGGTACTCATATATTTTTATACACACACACAATATATGATATGTTATCTATATTATTATAATTATATACGAGACTTTCTACATTACATATACACACTTAGGTAAGACTAAGAACTTTCCCTGTAAAGTAATAATAATTCCATTGTAAATCTTTTGTGCATTAAAAGATTTATCACAATCCAGCGTCTTAGTGTCCCTTTCTAGCTAGTAGTCAGGAGAGTAATTTTTCTGAGAACATCTACTGTTATTTTGTATCAGAAATCCAGGTTCTTCCTTTTCATGACATTTTTCATGCTTTTCAATTTAGAATATATTTAAGAAAACATATCAGCTGCAATGGACCATTTACTAATTTTTCGCTTGGTGTAATAATCTTTTTTGCTCTTTTCCAATTCTCAGAGATTTCTGAACTTGCTCAGGTAAGTCCAGGAGAATCAAAACAACTCATGTACTTCTAGTCTAGCAAAACAAAAGCCTCTTCTGAGTTCACTCAAGGCTCTGCACAATTTGGCTTTCCATCAGTGCTAAATCACTCCAAACCTTGAAAGAAGGAGGTGATGCTGTAGCCTGGCAGAGTAATCAGCTTCAGCTGAGCATTGTTTTCTTGCAAAGAAACCAAGAGCCTGTATGAGCTACTCTGCCCAGGGACAGCTTAACCCTCACCCTCCCAGCCACCAGGCACTGCCTCTGCAGGCTGTAAAAGCTTGGTGCTGTGTGGTTTATGTAATTTAAATAGGGAAATTTGCAACAACTACAATTACAAATTGAATTATTGAATCAATGGTTTCAGATGTCCTCTCTTCATCAATCTGTGGAGTGTGGAGCTTGACTGGTTAACCACACTGGCTCTGAGTCTTGACACAAATTTGAATGGATATCTTTGGATATGGCAATGTAGCAGCATGTTACAAAGAGTAGAACTGGGTCTGCCTCTGCCAGTTTTGATGGTGCATTTTGTAATGTGACCTCTTGTGTGCTAGTAATTGGACTCAAGCCACCAATGAATCTCTGAACATTAGCACACTGCAATGACACAGTAATGACTTTCTGTCACTACTAACCCTATTCCTATTTGAATTCATGTCCCGTGACTGAGGTTCTGTATTTCACTACCAATCCTCTCAGTCTTTCAGGCATAAAGCTTCATAATACTGACCACTACTATTCTTTTCACAGGTAGCAAAGAAATAAATTTTCCATGTTTTTTTCTTCTATTTTAAAGAAATGTTTACCTCTTTCTTGTATACAACATTTAAAAACTTTGTTTTCAAAATGTAACTTTTTAGAGATTGCTGATAAACCTTGAATTTTCTAATGGATTGCTCAGAAATGGAGCTTCTTGACCACACCTAAATGTAATTTCATTACATTTTAAAATGCAAATTCTGTAGAGTTTCAGTGTTCATTAAAAAGTCTGAAGCTTGGTAGAAAATTTGTCAGATGCCAATGGTAAACAGAAGGATTTTGGAAGGTCGCATGAGACTTCTTTTCCCAGAGTGATGCAAATATATATTCCCTACATGTGTTGCCGAGAAATCATGCAATAGGGAATGCTGGAAAGGGATTTTCTCAATCTCTTCCTGTGCAGCCTGAATTTCATAAAATGCTTATAAGCCTGGTTTAAGTGAATAATCAAACCATAGCTACAAGAAGTCTTGTAATTTTTTTCCTAATTAATTTTCATTTTTGAATTTCATCATGAAGAAAACTATCCATCAAGGGTGAGTAAGGTCTTTAGAGGCTACAGCTTTTACGAAGGGTCAAATCCCTCATGTATGAAAACTTTTTGATCCCAGCTATCCAACAGATGGTTTGACTGCACTGAACACCAAGGCTGGAACTCAGAAGGAGCACCTGCACTTCTTCCCCAGCTTTTGGAAGGAAAGCCTTATTCTATCCTCCTCCTTCTTCAGGTTTTGAAAGACAAACCTGTTTCACTTAAGCTGATGGCTCAGTGTATTTTTCTGCAGAATGTAGCCCTCCGTGTAGCATGGATCCAAATTCTGTAACGGACTACGAATTCAGTCTCACAACACTACTTTGGCTTTTTTCCCACCAATTGGCTTACGCTGACCTTCCCCAGAGGGCAAACTCCATTTTTAGGTGTCTAATTCTCTCATCATTATTTGGCACAGCCTGTGTGCAAACCGTTATGCCTAGTAATTAGATACTGCAGTGCTCAGGGTTGTGACACCAGACTTTCTGAATCATTAGTATTATGCCTCCACTGTAATTCTTTCCCCTTCCAAAGGTTGTGTGTCATGCTCAGAGAAAGGCTGTGGTGTGTCAGACATCGACCTGAAAGCACTACAAAAGTTGCTTTTTCAGTAGAGATTCCTGTGCTGCAAAAAGGGGTCCTTCTGCTTATCCACCCTCTGCAATGAATTCCCCAGATCAGTGATTCCTGAACATTTTGAACTATACACTAGCTTGCTTTGAACTACTGCGAACCTTTAGAATTGCATGGTTAATTGAGAACACTATAAAAGCAATGTACTACAGATCATTTATCTTGGCCCTGCAGGCTGTATTTTTGGACCCCTTCATGTAAACAATAACAAGCAAGTAAAGCTCCTCCTGACCAGCGCTCTCACCTTAGCTGAAAGATTATTTCCTGAGCCACTCTCTCCAGCTTGACCTCAACATCCACAGCGGCATCAAAGAATAATCTATGAGTCTTTACCTGCCTCCACTTTAAGTATAACTGTATTTGATGTATTTATCTTTCTGTATGTCAAAATCCATTTGGAACTCTAACCAATATCTGGCAGTTCTCATGCTTAATTTTGCCTGTGCCATTCACTGAAAATTTTGTCCTTGGACTTAAAATTTCTACTCAACCTTTTGGTTCAAACTGTGTTTCTTTTATCTTTACAACAACAGACATGGTTTAATGAGGAATGCCAAACCCTCTCCCTTTTATGCATTTTCAATTAGTTTTGCTTCTCACCCAGTATAAATCACTTTCTAGAGACCTTTATATAACAAGTCTTCTTTTCTGCTGTCAGGTTTGTTGTTTTCAGTGTGTTGAGCATTGTTTTCCTTCCTTTTCTCCTTGACTTTCTTATTATAGGTACTTTCTTGTTTGTGCCCACTTTATAACTGCACAGCTTTGGGGCTTGAGCAGGAATCCTGGGAGAAGAGAGCTAATGCTGCACTCCTGATGCAAACCAATTACACACCTCAAAGCACTACTTCTCCATGAACTGCCTGACAACTGTCCCCTGGGTTCCCACTGATTTTCACCTCTGTACAGAATTTGTGTGTCTAGGGAATGAGTGGAGAAATGACCTGTTAGCCTTGAGCTGTTACATGGTACAGAGGCAAAAGCGTGACAGGTATGACTTCATGTCCCTGCTGTGGATGTTGTGCCATGTTGCACACACTTATCTCCAGAAGTGATTTTTGTTCTCCTGTGGGAGATGGAGTTGGTGTCTCATGATTGCAAGGACTCTTAAACCAACTTACAGCTCAGAGATTCAACATAGTAAAAATCATAGATGTTCAATTTTTTTCAAGAGTAATGTCTTCAAAAGTACTATTTTCAAGGGCAGTATAGTTTCCAGTGACTGATTAGGGCTGTATTCTAACCTCATTACTTGCAACTACAGTTTCACCTATGCCAGAGGGCTTTTTTGAGTATCCACTTTCAGCTCAAAGTGTCTGATGCTTGCAGTCTGCTTACAATCTATATCTGATTGCAGAGGAGACCCCACCAATGCTGATAGTAATTCTGTTTCTTGTGATAATAAGGCACATTACTTAATGAGGTAATTAGCATGGTTCATATTAATGTTTATCTTCTGCAAGAGACCTCCCATGCCTTTACAGAATATGCTCTGCTCTCACAGCTGTACTGGTCTCTTGTGCCCTGCTTAACTCCACCTGGCACCAGACCAGAGGTTCTCCTTGATGCTGTCTTTCACCCTCAGTTGCAAGCATTCTTCTTAGGGGAAGAGTGTGAATCTGCTCCACTCCGACAATCACTGCCAAGATGCACAGCAATGGGACAGACTATTCTCATTCTTTTAATTTCCATACTTAGGATTCCTTCTAGCACTACAAAAAACGAACTAATAATACTTTTCATAGAAAGAGTGTAAGTATTCAAGCATCTGAGACTGGCTAATCATATGGTCCTTTTATTGTGACTCCTGTCATATTTTCTGGGTTTTCTCTGGCGCATTTAAATCATCTTTCACCCTACTGGCAAACTTCAGAATGTGAAATCTCAGAGTTACTTGTGCTGGAGAGGATAGATCAGTTCTGGGTGTTAGAAAGCTAAAAAGCCACTAAACTACATTTTATTGCTTTCAAAGTAGGGCAAATTTTGGTTATAGATATTAGGAGACATTTCCTTTATTTTTACTCAAAACTGTGCTATTACAGGCTCATAAGTCAGAGAGCAATTCAAGCTCTCTCTCTCTCCAGGCCTTTCTTTCCTTAATGTGCTCATCAGCATTAACCACCAAATGCATTTGCCTTAGGAGCTAGAAGATCTCTATGTCCTATTATCAACATTAAGTCTTTAATAAATAGGCATGCAGGTATATCACTGGTCTGTTCCTCTTCAGAAAGAGTGGGAAGGAGTGGAGAAAAAGTCTACAGGAGGTCAACTCTCACAGGAAAGAAAATAAAAGACCAAATTAATAGAAGCTTCTTAGGGAGTAATGCAGCAATTCCCATCTGTGCCAATAATTCAGAACACAGCTGAACAGTATTTTTCCTTCTGATTTTATATTATGACACTTTTGTTTTCCCCCTCCCTTCTGCAGCCTAAAAATGCTCCATCTGTCTACTAGCCTCTGATCCTGCCAGTCATAAGAACTACTGTCCAGTCAGTGGAACTCAAATTTTAGTTTGTAGGATCATGCCTTAAAGGCTTTGGGATCCTGTGCTCATAAAAATATGTGTGTCACCATATGTGTACCATGAGAATAACCTCACAGAGAAGAGCAGAGGGTCTGAGGGAAAAGAAGAAAGAGGTGTCCAGGGACAGGGTTCCTGTTCCTCAGGGATTATACATGTGTATAATAACACAGCCATGCATGTGGTCCTCCTGCTCAGTGATTAAGTGCTGTGAAGGTTAGGTGAGGGAACCATGTGGATGTGTTGGTCACCTTTTCAAGAGATTTACCAGCTTTAGCTCAATGCTGTCTGGCATAGACCCCAGACCAGGACTGGATTTCATCCACCAGCTCACAGGGTGGGCAGAAGAGACATGCAACCCAGTGGCTGTAGCTCCAGCATATTTCTACTCAGTGCTGCTGGTATCCCACAGGGAGAGGGCCACTGCTTCTGCTCTGAGTAAAGGGTAGTCTGTGACCCTCAGTGGACAATATGGACCAGATTTTACCAGGATGTGGTTGCTGGTGACTCTAAGACAGTGACTCAGCTCATCTGCATCCATTCTATCCTTCTGACATAATAATTACGCAACTAGTAAAAATGAGCAATGCAACAAAAGCAGACAGTGGGGATAGATTTCCTGAAATACAGGGTTTGTCAAAGTGTAGTTATGACATAGTGGTGCCAAATTCCTGTTATTACAAGTGTTTGCTGCAATAAGAAGAGTAAGCCTTAAATAGTGCTGGAGAAACACTAAAGACAATCAAAACTTTGTGACAGTCCAAGTTATTGATGCATTTTAGCTTGTAGATAAGGGATTGAGCAGATTTACTTAATCCTTTAAAAAAACCATCCACCTTAAGTAGTTTATAAACCTAAATAACATATTACTTGAAAAATAAATCAGAATGTGACGTAAACCAACAAGTGTAATAAATGCTGTTGTTCTTCCAAAAATCTTTTGGACATGTCAGATGTAATTACATTGATACTTATTTTATTCTATTCCCATAAAAGGGATGAATTTGTGGAGGCTGTGTACTGCATTATATCTAGCCCTTTCTACTAAGCTGAGCTGTTACGCAAGAAGTGCATTAGGGCTACAGCGTAGCTCTTGCCAAAGGCCGGGTGGCACCATAAAAAAAAGAACACTTAGCAGAGGAGACTTCATTAAAATATTTATCTCTTTCTTCTGTAGACAAGCAGTTTTGCTTTGTAGGAGTAAAAATCCTATTGTTACAGAGTCATGGATGCTATTTTTGGCACCCGAGTCTGTCAAGGTCTCAGGGTAGCAGTCACGGAAGCCTAACACAATTTTTTTTTGTCCATTTTTTATAAATAATGCCTTAAACCCCCATTCCAGATCTTATCTGTAGCACTTGAGGAGGAAAAGAGGACCTTAAGAAGAAAGAGAGGGATACAGCTGAAGTTAATATAAAGGCAATGTGTTCGTCCTTGCATGTACTGTCTGAGCTTATTCATTGAATTAGTAGGAGCAGGATTAGACCCCATAATACTCTTTCAAATTGACAGGAGGTGGATTAGGGCTAAAACTACTGATAACAACCTGTTTTCTTCAAAAACAATCTGCCCATGAGTTTTCAGGATTTAAATGTAAAAAATGGTTTGTAAGCATTACAAGAAACTACTTTAGAGTTGAACTTTACTGGGAGAAGAATTCCGTAATGACCAACAATTACAAGTTTGTGTAATGAGTGCTCTTTAAGCTCTGGAGACATAGTTTTCTTTGACTTCTAATATAAAAACATGTCATTTATTAAGTAGAGTTTTGTAATCATTTTGACAGGGAACCAAATTAGATGTCTTTAATGAAGGCATATTTTGAGGTAGTGAAACAAAAAGTTTTGCTGTGAACTATCACTTTGTGAACATCATAGACTAAATTCTAACCTCATGCACTCCAATGAATCCCCACTGGAATCAATGGGCAGTACCACAGAAAAAAAGGAGTAGTGAACTTAAGTCTGAAAGCCAGCCTCTGTCACTGGTAGTCTTTCAGTACTGTAGCAAAAAAGCTCCCTGTTGATTATGAGGATTTCTTATCAGTGCAATGCTATTAATGTGTATTTACAGACAGAGATGAAGGCAGTGTCTGTGCTCCAAAAACCTTAGGAGAATTTAGAGGCAGGAGATGAAACTGAAATAGAAGTTAAATTATATACTGTTGCTTGTCCAAGTTTTGAGAATGTTGTTTTGTGATAGGAATATCCTTCTGTAGTAAGAATGGTGGGACACACAATATATGGTTGCATAGTCCTTCTCCTGGATTCATCTCACCTTCCTGTGGAAAGCTGAGGAATCTGAATCAGAGAGCTCTCAGTTCTTAGTGCACAGTTGACCCATTTCCAAAGACTCCAGGGTAACTTCTTTCTCATCATCATCTGAAAGCCTAGGTAAACTTAAGTACTTTAACTATGGAGAGCTAAAAAGCAGAAGAGATGAATTTCAGCCCATACATTTATGTTCTCAGAAGCAATGAAGAGGCTCAGAGTCCAATGATGGTGTTCTTTAGAAGTTCCTCATATTCCCTTTCCAGATGTCAAAATCAAAAGCATTTCTTCTCAATAGATCAGTAAATAATCAGACAAATAAAAGCTGTCTTTTCTCTTTAGATGCACTGTTGGGGTTCCTCCCCCCCGCCATGTGGTCCTGGGAGAGGGGCCCTGGGGTAGAGGCAGGGCCTATGGGGTTTCCCTGCCCCTGGTCAGCCTCATTCCCCATTGGTTGTTTTGTGTTCCCCTGCCCAGGAAGGACCCTCGGGTCCCGTGATTGCCGCAGTTCCTCGGCAGATCCCGGCCATGCGGCTGGAGAAATAAACATCTCTGAAAATATCTACCAAGAATCCGTCCATATTATTCTTTTCCATGGGCCTCATTGTCTGATACACGTGTTGCAAAAATCCCCACTGCAACAATGTACAGAACACTTTACTTGCTCTTTTTTTCTCATTATTTGACTGTACTTACCTATCAGTACATGTGTACTTGCTCATGTGGAAGGGTGTCTGTATTAATCACATTTGGCCAGACTTTTAGGGAGTATAATAAATAACATCTTTGTTTTTTGGTGTTTGAAATGATACTTTTGACTTTGTTTTTGGTTTACAGTTGAGGTTGACAGGTCATTTCTAGTCTAAAGATATTCTACTTCTTTTTTATTGCAATCTTTATTAATCCTCTGTTTTAAGCAATAGAATATGGACTTCAATATTTCATGTGCTTGGTTTATTAAGATACACAGTTTCTTCTCCCTTTCCTTTTTATTTTATATGCCTACACATTTTTACGATATTGCTCTAAAGGATAATCTGTAAATCAGTTCATGCTCCTGTTTTATATTAGTGTGTGCTAAATAATATAGAGAAACAGCTCAAACCTATTTAACATACCAGACTGGAAACTCTCTACTGTGAGGTATCTTACTAAGCATTTCACAGGTCTCTAATCTCCATTAGCCTGAGCAAATAACTACGATCCACACAAAACAACTAAATCCAGGGCTGAATGTTTACTGAAGCAGAAAAAATAGTAATGTTTCTGCAAGTTGATGTTAGCAGATGTTAGCAAAGTCAACAGAAAATTATATATGTCAGTAACGTGTTGTCCAGACATTGAAGTACTTTCTCTTCATTCCTCTACTTGCTAAAATTACATTTAAAATAGAATAAAGCATAAAGAACCACTTCACTTACAAGAGCAGCCTGTGTGCTCATCAGTGCTCACCTCAAATGATTTCTTCCAGCAAACAATGCCATAGTAAAAACGAATATCACTTCTTAAGCTTTTAGAACAATTATTCTAGGCTGCAAATATAATGCAATGGAATTCTTTCATGATCTGAGATGCTAATCTCTGTAACTGCTACTCATTTGATGAAAAGGACCCAGAACCAGTCCCTGAAATATGAAAAACTATGATGTGAGCTGAAAGACACCAAATGAGACTTCAGGAGCACGTTAATGGCTTCTTGTCATATCCAGTAGGAATATAGATGTGCCACCCATTTTGGTGTAAGGAATGACATCATGACTTCTGGGTCCAGCAGGGTCTGCAAAGCAGAACTCTGCAGAAGGTGAGACTGCAGATTGGATTGGTTCGTGTATCCCTTGGATAGAGACACATTGTTAATGCATCTTCAGTCTAGGAAATGCAGGCAGCATTTTCATCAAAAAGTCATATGAAGTATGAGAGGACAGAGTGCTATTCAAGCCTCTACCGGGGGGCTACCATGCGATTACCATGTGAAATGGGACATACTTCTTTAGGACATATTCACGCTGTCCACTGTGGCAGGGAAGGTACTGAAAACAACCCACCCAACAGCACTCGAATGGGACATTATAACAGGCAATGGCAATGTGGTACCAAACTCCCTCTATATTGCTCTATCAGAACTTTGGCAGAAGAAGGAGCATTAAGGAAATGAGATGACACTGCTGATTACGAGTATGTAACTGAGTGTCAAAGGACAAGGAAAAGACTACTGTCTTTTTTGTTGTGTTCTTTACAGGCAAAAGGGCCTTTGCAGAGAAAAGCCTGCATATCTGGCAGGGCAAACTGGACATGAGTCAGCAGTATGTTCTTCTTAAACACATATGTTTGTCACCAGGAGTTTAGCCATCAGGATGAGTAACATTACTGTGAACCAATATTGGGCAATTTTGAAATCTCCTCTGGTGTACTGTGTTTGATTTTGGACTTCCTGTTGCAAGGAATATGTTGGGAAACTGGCACAGGGCCACCATGATCTCTAGGCCGTGGAGCCTCTGTCTTTGGATACGTTTGGAATTTGTCTGGAAAGGGTATGAACATTGTGACCTGACTTCAAAGTTAGCCCTGTTTTGAGCAGACTGGACCAGATGACCTCCAACAGCATTTTTTCTTCAATTCTGTGATTACATAATGAAGCAGTATCTCTTAACAGCAGGTAGACTCTCAGCACTCTCCTTGGGCTGAAGAACCATGAGATAAGTATTCTAAATATAGTCCTTTGCACTTCCGTTTCTCCTCCCTTTCTTTGACCTCTCTTATACTTTTGAGTTTTTGTGAGGTATGAAGTACCTAATATCCCTAGAGAAAGACTGTTTTGTATTGATAAACTGAACATGGAACACCTACTTATGCCTGCTGGAGACATTGTACAAATATTAATTTGTAGCATTAACTCTTTAAAAGTGCATGAAAGTGACTTTTTTTCTAGAAAATCTAACCCTAACCAATCCAAGGCAGGTAATGTGCTCCCTTAACATCACTATTTTACTTTCCCTTTTTACTCACCATCATTATCAGTTTCCCCCTCCCACATTATTACGATCAGTTTAGCAGTCAGAGATCGCTGAAATACAGATTGGGCTAATAGTATCTGTGAATTTTTACCCTGTTTTTTGATTGTTCCAGGCTAACTTTCCTAGTGAGATTCTAAAATAAAGCAGATGATGTGAAATAGTTCTCAAGTAATGAGTGGCATTTTAAAATGAATTACTGAATTCCCTTTGACTTTATCTTTTCATTTAATTTTAAGCCTTTTTCAGCTTTGCTTTAGCTTAATATTTTTTTTATAACAATTTATTTACATCGTGTAAAATAAGGCTTTAGTGTATTTTCTCTAAAGAATCTCTGCACTACTGGATGTTGCAAGTGTTTGCAAAAAGAAGTCTGCTCCCTTTCCTCAACAGATGAAATGATGATGAATAAGCTGATAGGCCAAGATAGGGCAGACAGACTCGTGACTTTTTCACTTCCCTCACCCAGAGGGGTGCAGGAGGATTGGGGATGGTTGTGGCCAATTCATAATGCTTTGTCTCTGCCACTCCTACCTCCTCACACGTTTTCCCTGCTCCAGCATGGGGTCCCTCCCACAGGCTGCAGTTCTTCAAGAGCTGTCCCAGTGTGGGTTCTTTCCACATGAGGTAACATCCCCCAGGAACAGACTGCTCCAGTGTGGGTCTCCCATAAGTCATGGCTGCTGCCAGGAGGCTGCTTCTCCATGGGCTCTACATGAGCTGCAACTTCCTTCAGAGCATCTCTATCTGCTCAGGCTTGGGGCTCTCCACAGGCTGCAGGTGAATCTCTGCTCCCCTGTGGACCTCCATGGGCTGCAGGGGCACAGCTGCTTCATCACGGTCTTCATCACGGGCTGCAGAGGAATCTCTTCTCTGGTGCCTGGAGCACCTCCTCCCCCTCCTTCTTCACTGTTCTGGGTGCCTGCAGGGCTGTTTCTCTCACATTTTTCTCAATCCTGTCCCTCACAGATGCTGCACAGAATTTTTTACTCTTTCTGAAATTATCACAGAGGCATCACCAGCATCACTGATGGGCTTACCTTTTGGCAATAGAGCATCTGTTTTGGAGCTAGGTGAAACTGGCTGTGCCTGACACGGAGGCAGCTTCTGGTGTCTTCCCACAGAAGCCACCCCTGAAGCTATCCTTCAACCCATCAAAATCTTGCCATGTAAACCCAACACAGGGGAACAGAGTGGTGAGCCCTGAAATCAGTGTAATAGGGACTGAGCTTACCAGCATCAGGTGAATTGTCCCACCTGAACTCTTACCTTGCTGCAGCACTGAGGCAGCACTCAGTGCTGCCACTGAAGTGACTGTGGGCCCTAAAGCAGGTGATATATTTGCATCTGGAATACCACAGCTCTGCATTACAGCAGCTGATGGCAAGTAGACTGACTCCATGCTGACACTTCTCACTGTGCTCTATTCAGTTTTGCCCTGAACTGGTATAACTGTGAGCATTTATGTAAAGGGTTAAGATGAATAAAAACTAGATCAGAAATATGCTATAGAAGAGTGGTCTAGATTATTTTCAGACTCATTCAGAATGACCGAAACTATTGGCTAAATAACAGCTTGACAAATACTTCTGAACAGCTTGTCTCTTTGTTGCTTCCCTGCCCCTGAGAACAAAGCTCAGAGATCAACACCTTCACATGGGGTGGCCTTACGATCTCTGGGTTTTGAAAGAAGACAAAGTCTGAAAGAACTGAAACAGACTTTTTTTCTGTCCAATTCAATGCACATAAAAATTAGTCTTGGAAGACAGGAGAACAGCCAGGGCCATTTTCAGAGGCTCAGAAAGCTGCCTTAACAGGATAGCAGTAATGTTTTCAACACCTTATTTGATGATAACCACTCATCACAACAAAAGGCCATTACAGGCTCAGCTCTAAATTAGCTCTTGCTAAATAGAACAGGTGCTATAAACTCTCACCTACTGATCAGACAATCACAAATGAACCAGCAGAAATGGTCTCCAACCCTGACTATGAGCTGACACTTTCCGGTTTGGCCTCAGGTTTGCATGGGCTATAGCTGTTTTTTTGGCCCTCTGATCCATTAAAGTGCTGCCTTGTTTCTCAGTTCTCTGTTCTGGCTTCCCATTAATTATCACTGGGATGTTTGACTAAATTTTTAAATTTCAAAACATGCCTTCTGAGAAAATGCATGCACTGTGCTAACTGCTGTCTTTGATAACATTCATGGTCCTCTGAAACAGCAGAACAGGCTGATGTGTGCAGGCAACAAAACTTGCAGAGGATAATGGACATTATCATGCCTTCTTCTGCACAAGATAAGAATATCTACATTACTCTAAAAGCTTTCAGAACAAAAGATAACACTTAGCTTATTTTCTCTCAATAATTTGTTTACACATGCACGAGACACACATTTACCCCTTATCACATAAATATGTACAAAAGCAAGCAAATAAACCGGGACAAGTAGTTTCATCTCGGGGCTTGGGAAGAAAAGAAGAGATATATTTATTTTCTTCCTGTCTCAGAAAACCAGAGGGACACACAAAGTCTGTGATAAGAATTATTCAAGAGAGAAGCAAAAGAGAGAGAGGGGTAATGTAATATATATGTAATATGAATCAAAGAGATTTCAACTAGATTTTCAAATCTCAAAATATGTTTGTAGGTCTGCCAGAAATAAATATTTTCTTTTGACTGATATACTGAACTAACTTGATATGAAAGCATATATTTGAAAGAAAAACATGGACACGAAAGCATCATTCTGAGGAGAACGGGTCTCTCACAGCATTTAGTCAAATGTGTAATTTGTTGATGAACAAGCTCATTTGGCAGACCTCTTTTCTTTTTTTCTCATACTTGGTTTTTTTGCCCATGAGTAGGCATTTCTTTTTTTTTTTCTCTCTAAACCTTAGATATGTGAAAGGCTGCCCAAACTGTCTGTGCAGGTGCTTCCATAATTTCTTGCAACAGACTTGGTTTCTTGAGGAAAATGGAATTATGAAAAAATTCAGCCTCTCTACTACCTTGGGACATGGAGGGTGCCAAAATCAATGGTTCACCCTCTTCCCTCTCCCCTTAAAAGTCATTTCCAGTCAGGGATTTGTAAGACTCAGGAGGTATCAAACTGCTTACTGCTCAAGGCTGAGCAGACCCCAGGCTGGCACTGCACTGGTGGTCCCCAAATATGCCCTTACTTTCATCTTGGCCATTCTACTCCCCTCCATCCAGGTGCTACCATCATCCCCTGCCTGCTCCCTATTGAAAGAAAAATACCCTATTTCCTTTCCAATGAATCTTCAGAAGATTGAAATGAATCTTTTCCTTTTTAATGAATCTTCAGAAGAAGAAGGGTCGTTCAGCTGCCTTTGTGAGGCAGCTCAATTCAGCAAGATCCAGGTCGATAGTCAGTGCCACTGCAGCCTGTGCCTGTGCAGTCCACCTGTGTGCACACACGTTTGAGGGGCAGGGGTCACAGGCTGCACACTGCTATACAGTGATTCTGTGACTCCTTTCTCTGGACATGAGGAATGCTGTTGGTACTGGGATGACTCAATTATCTTCCTCCTTTTGCTGGAAACATTTTGAGAATATTAAAAAAAAATAAAAATAGTAGGAGCTGATCTGAGATCTGACCTGTGGCCCTCAATCTCTTTAACTTCTTTTTCACCAGTAACTCAAGGCTGCCTTGCCTGCGCTCTGCCTGAGAGTTTTCAGTTTTATGCCTGGTTGCCTGCCTGCCTACCTGAGCACCACTGAGAGCATGTTTTCTCTGTGAAAGGAATGTATATGTTAGCCTGTCTGCTTGAACCAGAAACTATTTCTATGGGGAAAAAGAACAATTGCTGTTGAATTACAGGCAGACACTTCTTTCTGAAAATTGTTGTTCTTGTAGACAACAGCTGAGGTTCACTGAGGTGAATGCAAGGATGTGTAATGTAACACTTACCTGCTCCAGTCTGACGCTTCTTTTTTGTAAGGAGGGATGCAATTTTTTACGCTGAGAGAATGGATTGTTCTAACACCCTTAGTTTAAAAGACATGAAGATGTGAGTGGAGGGTTCTGGATCTTTCCATAATCTCTGCTGCAAATTATTTTTTTTTATGCTGGACAAAATAGGTTCAACAAAGGAAGGTGAGGTTACAGCTGCTTTTCATGGCTTTAGCTCCCCACAGCTGACTTTTATCCTTAAAGGCCTTGAATAAGATCTGTGTCAAGAACAATTTAAAGAAACTTTTGACCTTTTTTTTTTAATTTGGAATAAAATAGTTTTGTGACTCTACCATCAGAACTGCAGCATGAGGCACTGTGTATTCCTTCTAGCTTTGTGTTATGTTTTTGCTGTGTGCTGGGATATAAAATCAAAAATCCAGCACTCCTTGCTAAAGGCATATAACAAACAGCACATTATTTTTCATCTGCAAAACACTGCCAAGAAAGTGGAAAACAACAGTGAAGAACAACATAACCTGTGTTACTGCAGAAGCTTAAATCATAGCTGAAGCTGAAACCCTCTCAATCACATATGGACTTAAAATGCCCAATTCTGAGGAAAGGAAATAGGCAAATCCATGGAACTAAGAACCATATCACATTATTAAAAAAGAAAATCTACTGAACAGTATTCCTTGCAAATTTTGTAAATAACTTCAATACAAAACCAATCAAAATATATTGCTGGTCTCATGAAAGTCTGAAAGCTTTCTGTGATTAGAGCTGTATGGTCAAGGCAAGCAAATACAACTTAAGGTTCTCAGTTTATTAGGATTTCACCTAGAGGAATTATTTCTGCTCCTTTTTATTCAGATTTTTGTGTTCTTTCTCTTATTATCTTCTTTTTCTCCAGTCAACGAAAACCGATCATTTCAATTTACTTCCAGATTTATGCCATATAACTAAGACACTATCTTGTACAGCTGGCCTTTTTTCATCTTTATCTTCTCCATTTCCCTAATATACCACTGAAGTCTACCCACACATTTCCTAAACCTTTTCTCCATTCCTCCTACCCTGCTTTGTGTTGCTGTGGAATCAAGGCTGTGAATTTACATGGTGCACTGACCACTTTCGAGTGACCTTGGCTGATTCGTGTTTTTAGGAAATGGAAAGTAGAACAACAACTTTGAATAAGTCTTTTGAGCTGGAGGTGGCAAGGCAAACCTTGGTGCTAACAAGAAATATGGGCTACCACCTTGTGGGTTTCTCCAGCTACTTTTCCTCTAACCTTATTTATGCGTCTGCCCAAATTGCTTTGGTAAATCATTCAATGCTGGACCTTTACTGCATTTTGCTAGGATAATGTCTGAAATTCATCCAGAATAAAATCATAGATATTTCTATGACATGACATTTATAAGAATAAACACCTCTCCAAACATTTTTCAGGTGTAAACAACAAAGGCTGTTATCACAGACCTCAAGTTCTGGTCACTGAGAGATCATGTCTCCATTGCCTGGCCACTTTTGCATAGTGTTTCCTTGAGGAATCAGTATTCAGCCATTTGGTTTCTGTCACAGGTGACATGATACTGTTTTGTTAATACTGTGTCATCTTCTGATTGCTGGCCAGACCTGCTCCTTGCCTTTTCCATGTATTGATTTCTATGTCTATGTCTGCTCTCTAAATTAACTTCTTCCTTCATTTTTATTTCCTGCTTAAGCCTATTTTGCATACTTTCTGTAGATATATTGGTATTATTACATTTACTCCTCAGATAGCATTTTCCATGGTTAATTCGATCTTCTGAATTAGAAAGAATGAAGTTTCCCTTTTGTTATGTGATGAAGTTAGTCAGAGCATGCAAAAGTAATTTTCTTAACCGGTACAGGGGCTTCTCCTATTTATAGGGCAGTATTTATAACTGCAATAAAGAGGTCATTTAGTAAGTGAAGCATTTCTTTGTCAATGAACACTTTCCTTGAAAAAATGGAAGCTGGGACAGAAACTCCAGATTAGCATATCTCTCTGACAGTCTTTAAAATGATCTGGTAAGATCCAGGCTCTTCACTGTCACCAGATGGGGAATGTGCATCTTTGAAGTATTTTTACCAACTCTTTGTGATTTTGTTGTGAGCTCAAAAAACCTGTTTCTGTGTGGAGTTTAATAATCTCAAGTCTGAATACTTTTCTTAGTAATTTCTCCCACCTTTTGCTAGTATTGTGGAAAGGAATCTAGTATGTTTTGAACCCCAGATTTATATGTGTCTGAAGCTGTGGCTCAGTTCCTCGAAGAGAGGAACTGCATACTATTTTCGTGGATAATGTGTCATTATAATGTAAATTGAACCATTACATTTCTTTTTTGCTTCCACAAAACCCCATTTTATTCTGTCCAAAGCCATTTCACTTTTATTCTTAAGAACAGGTATCACACCAAACAAAGTCGTTACATTTGGAATGACTATTCCACAGTCCTATCTAAGCAGCAGAATATTCTAAAGTGTACCTTGGACATCTAACATCTGAAGCAACCCTCACTCTTAAGAAACAAAAGTTAACAAACCACAATTTAAAAAGTAAAATCCCATGACGTATTCTAGAGTGTACAAAACTTTGTCAGTCTAACAGACTTTTCCCACTATCCCCCTTTGAGCATACAAAATCTAGCTCATGTCATGGCCCTAAAGCTCAACCCTGGAGAAATCTTAAAGGGCCTGTTTATATTCTATGTGTACTGGATTTTAATTTTTGGAAGATATGTAGACTTAATTTTCTGTCTATGTGCTACCTGGCTTGGGTATATGGGAGGCGGAAAAATTCAACAAAAATTAGCACACTAAACTTCATTAGCTTTACAATCACATCTTTGCAATTTCTTTCAGGACTCCTCTAGGTTTTGTAAATATTCATCTGAAATGTTCCCAGTTATTAGCATGTCATCCAGATAACAGACAACACCATTTACCCCCTGCCTTATTCAGCTCATTATTCTTTGAAACACAGCAGGTAATTTTCTGTTCATACCTAAATAGCCCCTCATGTGTGTTTGTCATCAGAGTATTTTTTTAATTCTAGCTGCAAAGCCACCTGCAGGCACTCTTGGGACCAGCCCTGTTTGGTTAGCTCCTCCCCACTCAGCACTTTGCAAATAACTATTCTGCTCTAGAAATCCAATATTGTCCAGCCCGAGCCAAAAATGGTTGGTGATTTCATATTTCTGACAAGCTTTTTGTCCCCCCTAAAATACAGTTTGCACAGTCTATTCACTGACATCCAGGGGAGGAAACACTGGAGGTATCCAGTGTACTAAGCTACTTTACTACCAGGTTTCGCAAGATTTATGGTACAGGTCTCCTCCTCAGAAATGTAGACATGATTTTGTCACTTGCAGATGACATTGCAGCTACACCTGTTACTAAACCAAGCCTGTGATAAACACTACTTTAGCCTGAATTTTCCTACGCTGTTACACAGTTGATTAGCTAACTTCCACTACAACTTAAGCTTAGGGAAACAGTTTCTCCACCCCTTTCAGCTATGATTGCTTTCACTGTTAATGAAGTGTACTTGGAATTTCAGTGACACAAAGACCTACCTGTTAATCACCAATTGTCCTTACACTATCACAGTACAGTGTTCTAAATATGTTCGTTTTCTACTGTGCACTGCCAGCGCCTGGTTATCCACAGACAGTTTATTTAGTTGACAGATTAATTGGGCCGCAGATGCAGAGACACTGGGGGAGGCCAGCACAGTTCTGGCAGGATTATTCATGCAAGCGCAGTTCTGTGCCGTTGTTGATACATTAGCCTCACTGAGTGCATACTGACCCAGCCAGGCAGGATACAAAGGACCAAAGACATCTCCAGCCTGCTCCAGCATGTGCAGGACAACCTGTAAGCCGAACCAAGTAAATTATGGTTCGAGCAGATCCCCTTGGATGCATGTGGGAGATAACTCAGGTGCTGTGGTTAGGGGCCTCTTACCACACTGAGCAGTGCTGCAGGAACTTGACAGCCAGCTTGGCTCCACTCTTTGGCAAAAGCTCATAAACTCTTACAGAGCTGTGGAACTTAATGCAGAGGAACTCAAATAGTTTCACACTAATCATCTTAGGATGGACAGGTAACACTTGTTCAAACTGAGGACCTGACATACCGCCCTTGTGGCTGGTATTCATTCAGTGCCGACTTACTGGGATGTTCCTCTTTATAACTATTTCCCAGGATTCTCTGACACCCAGTGTGTTTCAGACCCTACAAGCACCTTCCCTTCTGGCACTGCAGCTTCTGAAATGAGTGGTGCTCCTGCCTTGGGCTGTAGCTCCTCAGGCACTTTGGTGGAGATACAGTGAACTGACTCAGAGAATGGACTCGGGTTCAAATATTTAATTTCCAGATTAATTAGCAATTTGGTCCATGTTTGACCAAATACTACTGCCAGCCCAATAGAGGCAGGGGCATGGAGGTGGAAAAGAAGGGCTAGGGTGAGGACTGCCTCTTGGATGTAGCACTGTTTTGTGCATATTTAAGATGCTTGCATAATTAAGAACTTACTTTTAGGCATTAGAATGCTTGAGTGTCTTTTGAGAAATGTTATTGAGAACAACCAGTATCAGAAAACATTTTAGACTTGCCAAATACCATAATAATCTAGCCTTCTAGTTGATTTTGAAGATAAAACTATTGTTCTGTTAACAAAAAAACCCAAAAACATAAACAAAAAAACCAACCAAAAAAAAAGTGCAGCGTATGTTTTTAATCATTTCCTTAGAAGTTCTATAATGTCTTTATCTCAGTAATTTCCACTGTAAAGTATAATTTTTAAAGAACTTCGTATCTGGCAATGTTAGGGAAAATAGCTTTTGTATATTGGAGCCTTCCATACCGTTTGTACAAAATTGCTGTCAAAGCCTGAATCTCTCTCAAAACTTTTCCTGCTTGCATTATGTATCTCCCTTTTACCCAATGCAATTTATTTTTTCTCTCTTTTTTTATTTCAAGATCCAATCCTTTGCCAGTTTTTTGTTTTGTGTTTTGCTATGTGCAGAGGAGTTAAAAAGTAAATTGCCTACTGATTTTCATAAAAACAGGTTCAAAATATGGCTTTATTTCCCTAGGATGTAATATAATAACTCTCAACTTCCAGAAATTAAAGGCAACATGCACAGAGGAATAATTTATCCTCCCTTGCTGCAGGAATTGTAAATCATAACTGAAATTAAAACTAAATCTTGATCACACACTTTTTATACTCTTGTTCTACAAGAGAAGAGCAAATCCTTGACATTTAAAGCAGAGCTGAAATTGTGAAGCTGAAATAGTTTAGATTCTGTTAGAAGTGCCTTTTGATGCAGTTACTCTCTTTCGTCCTATGGAATCACTTAAGGAGAATTTTATATATGTACTCCCTAAACTTGTTATCCATTCTAACTCCCATATGAACACTTTAAATACTGCTAGAATAAAAATTCCCTTCTAAATTTAGAGGGGAAAAAAAAATGAAATACTGAAGGGGAGTTTGAGAAGATGTGGGAATTACAAATTCAACCTAGATCTTGTTTACAGTGGTAAAAATCAAAAAGTATTCTCATTTCTGTAATGTGCAACTGGGAAGGAGCTGGCAGTGGAGGGAGGAATATAACTGCCTTTCTCTCTGGGCTGCATTATATAATCCCAAGCAAGAACAAAGCTGTGAGCTACATTAATTCATCACTAATTTGAGCCAGTAATTTCTCACACCGCTATAGAAGAGATATGATGCAGGTGTATTGCATTGATCTAAATCCACAGATTCAGTTCTCACTTCCTAATTTGAAACACTGCTCAATTTGGTCCATAGATTTCTAGCCTGCTTTCAGCACAATAATTAAAGGAGGTTGAAGGATGCTAATGCCTGTTGCAGGGTGACCTAGACAGCTGTGATTTGGAAATGAAAAACTGAAAGAACTGAGTGGCAAAGATTTAGCAAGAGTGTTGAGGGAAAAAAAAAAAAAAAGAAAAAAAGGAAAACAAAGTAACAGAAAATAGAGCATACAATCAATGAAGGATGGGCAGAAAAAAAATAAATAAACTACTGAGCGATGGGATGAGCTTCATCAAATAGAAGAAGTTATGTGCATGTGGAGTAGAAAGATTGTAGGAGTTAGAAAGTTTCACTATTTTACAAAGTGTTTTCTGAACCTATGTGATGAGTAAATATTTGAAAAAACATAGTATCACTGCTATTATTGTCTGTCACCTTTAGGGTAGAACAGAGGAATACACTCTTTACAAAATAAAGAGGTTGTACACACATATTTTCCTGAATCCCAGGCCCATTATCTTCAGCAGAAAAATCACCCACACCTCCAGGTATTTGTAGGCTTTTAAACCCCAACAGTAAATGGCTGAAATCACTGTCTTCCTGTTTTTTCTTTCTTTTCTTTTTTAAAATGTACTCCAGTTGCTCAACCTCTAATATGTTTAGAAGGTTTCAAAAGACAGTTCATTTATTGATTAATTACAGAAACTCTTAGAGAAATAAATCCAATTATGTCTACCTGTGAATTCAGCATAGCTACATGCTATGTGTAAGTGGAGTGACTTTATTTCAACAGAACTGGAAATTTTAGCTGCGTTCCAGGTATGGTCAGATCATGATAACAGTTTCAAAACAAAATGTAGGAATTGTAATGAAATTTAAATGAGTACACTTAACAGACAAGGCTTATTTTTAGAAAACGGAGCTGAGGGGATTCTTGGTCTCTGTTCACAAAAGCCATTTATTGTACTGATAGTTCAACAAAAAAAAGGCTAGCAAATTTATGATTATGCTCTCATTACAAGATACACACAAAAATCCTGTTTAAAGTATATGGACTGATTTGTTTCATGTGCCCAAAAATAAAGCTTCTCAATATTTCTGTATGACAGGGTGAAATCCCAATTTTTCCAAAGATATACAGGTTACATGAAAGGCAATTGGATGTATTTTGTATTTTACTATCTTTTAAAACTTATATAATTAGAAGAACTCACCAATGTTTTGGTCATAACCATCTAAAGGACATTTCAGACAATCTGCTTCACATGGAATGAAAACTACCACACACTACTTAAATGGAAAGTGTTACAACACCAGCTCCCTGCCTGCTCATCACCTATTATACATGCACAAGAGTGGTGCCATTATAAGCAGAGATAAAATACACATATGAATCTTGACTTTCCACTGCATTCAGGATTTCTCATTTGAATCTGGGACCAGTGAATGGTTTCAGACTAATTGCTTCCAGACATTTTTATTTTTTGAGAAGTTTCAGGTTGTGACAGTTCTAAACTGCAGGAATCATTTTTAGAAGATCTTCATTATAAAACTTCAGCATCTGTGAACCTACTGGTTCATTATATTCTCAAACATTCAGAAACAAAGAGAAGAAAGGCCTGTATGTGAAATTTAAAATGGTCTGGTTACCATGGAAAAAAATATATATGCATTAGCATTACCATGGAAAAAAGTAATCCATTGGTCAGGGCACATGTTATTTTTTATTTTTTAACATACCTATAATGTTTTGGAACAGGTCTTACTTACAGCAAAATAAATTGCACTCATAAACACTTAAAACATTATAAAGTAACCACATTTTCTGGCAAAATATTTCTTAACAATAACTTCTTTGTGAGATATGTACAGTGCATTCCAGTATCTCTTCACTAAAAAATGGAATGTATTCCCAATGAAATATAGAGAATCTCTGGAGTTCATTTAATTGTTCAGCAACACTATAAATTATGAAGGAAAGTACTGTGACCTGTAAAAACACAGTGCAATTGCAATTAAATGCTACAGAGAAAGCTTAGATAAATAAAGAAGATATTAATAGAACTATGGCACAGGAAAGGTCAACCGGTTCCTATTTACTTGATAAAATTAAAAGCCAATGCATCTGGTTCATACTGGCATAGTTCCACACTTTTCATGGCGTTGACAGTGGCATAATAAAGATCAGGAAGCACTCCTTACTGCACACCATGTTTTGAAAAATGCTGAATGGCAACAATTAGGCAGATTTTAGAAAAGATCTCTTTTTTTGACTAAACTTAAAGGAAATGAAAGCTCACACTGAAACAGTCTTTCAAAAGGGTGTTACAGACCTACTGGATGCCCATCTAATTATTGATATAAATTTCTTCATGGATTGAAATAGTACTTATTGTAAGAAAAATACAGAGGAAAGGGACATCCTGAAGAAAACAGGACTCCATCATTGTTTGTTGTACTCTGTGCTGTTCAAAACAGGGCTGCTGAAACACTCATAGCTGTGATACAGTTTTTCAGAAATAATCCTTGCTCCCTCCTCAATAAATATTTATGCAAAGGAAAAAGAGCTCTCAGGAACAGTCAATCTGCTGCTTAGATGGCAGGACAAATTGTGCCCGTGTCAGACTCATGCACTTCTCATTTGCTGAAGCTTACATGGGTCGCAGAATTAAAAATGGGAGCAGAATATGGCTTCTCTGTAAGTGCTTTTTAAGGCTCTCTTCTTCTTAACTGCCCACCCTATTCTATATTTCATTAGTTCATAAGCGCACTTGTTTTTCATGCCGCTTAGCTTTGAAGCTTAAGAAACTGTAAAACTGAAAAGCATTTTTGTTATTGAACTCCAAGAGGTGCATCAAGGCACTTCCCTTAGAATGCATTACTATTTGGAATATTTGGTAATGAAGAAGGGCAGGGCTTATTGTGCTTGAGTAACTTTCTTGGTTTATTTCCCTTTCAAGTGAATTTATAAAATGTTAAAGAATCTCTGAATGACACCCTTGCTTTTGTATTGCTATTTACAGAACAGGTACAAGCATGCACTTCTTTGCTGCAGTTTTGTGCTAAAATTTCTTACCTAAGGGTGGGATAAAATACTAACCAGAGACATGTGCATCTTCTACATAACTTCTCTAACATTGTAAAACTGAGCAAGAATTGATATTTAATACCTGCTGCCAGCATTACAAGGAGACCATTACCTCTACCCAATACTGAACCTAAAGTATTGGATAATCAAACGTATTCCAGGAAATAGCAATCACATTGCATTGATACTGTAAAAATATTGATACCTATACAGCAGTAGTATTCATTTATTAAAATGATAATATTTAGGATAAATATTTACTATATTTATGTGTTTGGGACAATTTAAGTAATTTTTTGTGCTCAGGCTCTATAACTCCCCAAGCCTATGAGACATGGTGCTTATGCTGAAGTATTATTTAATTTAGTCTCTCAAAGCCCATGTATCTTACTACATGTTTTTACAACCTATTCTTTTGCAGATAAATGTTAATGTTTTCTTTTTCTTTAATTCTCATCAGATGTCTGAAAGGAATGGCTTAGGACACATTTAAGATCTATGTGCCTTCTTTTGATTTTTGTGACCTGTTTCAAATTTTATGCGCACTGTTATTTTCTTTCTTCCTTTCTCTCAGGGGTGGGAGGAGGGCCAGGCAGGGTGAAGTGCTGCCAGTGCTCTAGCAGCTGCTACCTTAGTGAGCTATAGCAATAGAGAGGAGGTATCCTGAAAATCGTTACGTTCCTTTATGCCCTTTTCAATTTGCTGAGACAAGAATGATGTTGGCACACAGCACAGTGTCATCCTGAGGTTCTTGCTAAATGGTAGGGTCTTCTGTTACTGGAATATTTGTATCTACTGCCTCTGCTTATAGTGCTTCCCTTGTGAAAATTACCCTTTCTTTCTCTGTTTCCAGACACAGCAGCCTGAAACTACCTGGAAAAAATCCCTACTTTGCTAAGTCTTTTATCCTCAGCCTCTGAATTATAGATGCTTTTTCATCAGAGAAGGAACTGTCACTGGCAGGCTGGAGGACCACTGCCCAAGGGCCACTCTTGTTTCAGATGAAGGTTGTGCTGAAGCTCTGGAAACCAAACTTTGGCATGTTTGGTAGGTTCATTTTTGTATAGCCTTTGCTAGTAGATCTAACGAACAGATGTTAAAGAAAGATGTTAAAGGATTAAAGGAGCTCAGCAGACACTTCAGATGATGCCAGTGTTAGAGTCTGTCCTAGGGTGAGAATGCACCAGATCTGAGAATGCACTTCTCTGCTCACTTGATCCTGGCTTTAAATACCTCAGTCCCTGTGGAGGGATGGGCCCAGGCTGGGCAACCCTGCCCGGCCATCCTTGAGCGTCCCTGGTGCTCCCAATAGGAAACATAAACTACACGTATATGTAACTTCCATATTTGGCAAAGTTCTGAAAAAGGGGAATAAGCAAAGTAGTGCTCATGCAGTTATCCCACATGAAATTGGTCCAGAAGACCAGTTCTGGTCTTGCTCACCTCTGGCAATTATGTTTTTGAATGGCCTTATGTTGCTCACAAGAATAGTTTAGCAGGAACACCTGTATGTTGTCTGCAAAAAATGGGCAGTAAAAGATCTTCCACTGAACAGCTGTTGTGAAATCTTGAGCTGCTACAGAATATTTCTACAAGAAGGTGATCGTGTTTTACAGAGAAATAACAGAGAAATGACTTTATGTGGAAGATAAAATTAAATGATGTGGTATTCGTGACATCATATATTTTTGAAAAGACCATAATTTTATGGGTGATGAAATTGGCACTATATTTTCATTGATTTGCTGTATCGGTTCCAGTTCTAAGTGGCATGTTGAAAATATATTTTATTAAAGATTATTAAATGTCTATGTGTTGTCCCTGAAATTGATTTGCATCCACTCTGCGCACCTAGGGGAGCCAATAAGAGCATCAAAATCACTAGAGGCATTTTGCTTAAGCGTCACTAAGAACTTTATTTCTTGGTAATTGCTTGAAATTTATTGTCTAAATTTTCAAAGTGGTGAATTCTGTATTTTGTCTACTAACCCAATGAATCTGAAGTCTTTAGTTTGAAAAAATTCAGAACAATTCTGAACTAATTAATTTTGTTGATTATGCTTCTTCTCAAAATAATAATCAACAATAGTATTATTAACCAATTCTCCTCTTCCAGGTCCCTTACTTAAAACACAATCCTATGGAATTTAAGAATTCTGGGGAAAAAAACAGGTTATGGCTAAAATTTATTAGAAGCATTTTAAATTCCTGCCCTGTTTCAAATAATGAAAAACTGCAGCATTACACATTGTGACAAAGACATAGGATGAAGGATAATTACAGAATGTGTTACTGCCATTCATGTGTGAAATCTTCTATGGTGGAAAAATGCATGCTCTGAGGTAGTAAAAGAGACACCCGTTAAATGGATAACCTTGGTGCACAGAAAAATTCTGAACACGTCTACTTCTTCACCAGGTATTCATCTGAGAATGTTCCTCTGTACTGCACTGTTTTTCATTCTGTTTGGGTTTTTGCTTTTTCAGCACAATTATACTCTCTTAAGAAGAAACACTCCTAAAGGTCAAATTATTGTTGAAAATTAATTCTTAGTTAATACATTTTCCCATAGGTGGGGTTCAGGACATTTTTATTATACAAGTCCTGAATTCTTTCCTAAAATATTTATTTTACCTTGTTGAGGACACATTTTATTTTCTTGACTAACACTCATGTATGAATACTTAGATGTTTTAAAATATGTATGTGTAAAATTTATGCAGCTATGATATTTCACTTGAAATTGCACTTATTTCTCACAGTTCATTACACAACCCACAAAGAGATAACTTATGAAAGAATATTCAGTTAAGATACACAAATCTTTTAAGCAAAAATAGACCCACTATTATCCAGCAAAAAATAAAACCAAAACCTCACTAACTCACTCAAAGAAACATCAATTTTCATATAAACACGCTTGCAGAAGAACCTGCTGGAAATCAAGATGTTTTTCAGATACTCCCATGAAGACATTTTGCAAGTAAAAAGCATTTTGAAAATTAAAAATTTAAAATTTCACCAAAACAAAAAAGTATGACATTTTCATAGAGCTGATCTACAATGAATCAAGAGCTATGTGTTCTTCGTGCCATAACCCCCAGCAGGAGAGAACACTCTTTTTCTTTTCTCATCTGTTTATTTCACTAACCTTTGCTTAATCCTGGTTATGTTACTGCTTCTTGTATTTCAGTGGTGGTACCACCACTGATGGTAAGTTCCGCTCACAACCATTTCTCATGTTTTTCCATGCTCTACCACATCTGCACCTTCCCTGCCAGGCTCTAACTGAACTGTCTCAGCATGGTCTGTTTCTGCTACTCCACCCTCAAAGGATGATTATGAGAGAAAGAGGGAAAACAATGGGAGGAAACATCCACCTATAATTTGAAATTATAACAAAGAAACTTTATATTCTATTTGATTTGAATAAATATTTTATATTTTACTCCATTCTGTGTGCAGAGCTAACTTGGATTCTTATTCCCTGCAGCAAAGGTGCATGGCTTAATAGGACACACGTAGTACAACTGAAGTTACTAAGGACACTCAGTAGTTAAAATTAATATGAGTTAGTCTTTGAGGGACCAAAGCACTTTCTGGTAATGTATTCTGAGCAGGGATGTTCTTTTCTGCTCAAATGACCCTTTCTAAGTTCCTATCTAAATATTAAATAGACAAGTAACTCCATATAGAACAGTTCTCAGTGGAAGAGAGCATTATCCCTGTCTTTGTGAGAGTCAGAAGCCACAGGATTCAGAATAGGATCTCGAGTAGTTGAGGTTAGTCCTTGGAAGGAGATTCTTATTCCATCTTCTGCCAGAGGGACCTTAGGGAGAACAGACTTCGTAAAAACACATCTACTGTGCCAGGCTCAACATCTGAATGCTTTCATGGGCTTCTTGGTTTATCTGGAGCAACTCACCGAATCACAAATACTGCTTAGTCCACCATGACCTCTTACATTTAAAGCAGTTTTGTGGGGTCTCTGCAAATTTGGGGTGGGGGAGGGGGGGGGTGTGTTAATCCTACCAGGTTTCTGTCAACAGACTGTTTTTAAACTACAGAGCAGCATACAATTATAGTATATTCTATCTGCTTCCCTCTTTGCTTTGGATGAATTTTGGAAAAATAAATTTTTTAAAGAACCCCTATGAAACAATCTGTTAGTCAATTAATATAAACAGGAACAGAAATTATATTACTGTAGTATTTTTTTGAATAGTAAGTGTGCCATAAAAATTCTGAATTCCCTAGGTTTTTAACTAATTTTATTCCATCTTTATTGGCAACAAAACTGCATGCATATGCAACACCTTATCCTCATGCCCTCAAGGAACAAAAGCTGTTAAAAACATTATGAAGAAAGCTTTATGACTTAAATCTGTTGTGTTTCTCCTAGTGTTGCACCAGCAAAATAGTCTATAATAATAAAATTATTTAATGAGGAGTTTCATCAATTTAGAAAAACAAAAATGGCTTGGTATATCACGTAAAGTAGAGTTTTGCATTGTTAGAGCAACCGAAGCAAAAAAATTCAAAGTACATATTTGATCAAGTCTGTTTGAAAACACAAAGATGTGTGAAGTCATCACAGCCTGCATCTATCTACCAACTGCTTAACAACTGCTTTCTCAAGCTGTGATTTCCTGTCACCCTTGGGATGTCCCAGCTCAGTCCTCTCTCTGATGAAGGTGTCAGGAGGCAATGCCCTGACATCACCTGATAGGTGAGCTCTTCTCCTTGCTTTATTCATAGCAACTGGGATTTTTCCTGGGATTTCCCTGTTTCTTTTTCCATTAGTCAGGACCTTAGTCACCACTTCCATTTTCTCTCACCACAAGATGGAAAGGAGTAGGAGGAAGGAAGATGTATGCTCAGAATGTCTCTGCCTCTGTGTGAGTAAGAATTAGGGTGGTTCAGGCATTTTAATTCAGTAGTTTCCCCTTCCAAAACCTTTGAATACAAAATACAAAAGTAACTAACTCTTCAATGACTGGTATTTAGAAGTCAAAATTTGCTGAACACACTAGAAAATCTGAGAAAGGCTCATTCTGTGGTACTGAATTTTTGGTCAACATAGGAATTCAAGTTTGTAGAAGTGCCACAGAGGGATTACAAACTATTGTAAGCTCTTCTGGGAAAACTGAGAACAATGAGTGTTTATAGGCACATGTTCCATGAAAGTATAAAAATGACGTAAATTATATGATTAGTATTTTTAAACAAGTAAGCAAACACTACTGTTCTGCTCTCCTATTTCTGTATTCTGTAACTAATACTTAGAGTGGTTTTTAACTAAGACAGATACTTCTGATATAAATTTGTAAATGAGGAACAAGCTTAATTTATGGAGGAATAATTTAATGTTCTATATTTGTAATCTATTTCTTCTCTCTAAGTTAGTTTTGGAATGAAGCACACACCATAACTTTCATGTTATTGTTGTTCAGCCTTGTTGCTGGACAGTTAATTTGCTATAAAATCCACACTATATCATTGTTATTAATTAGAGTAGCTGTGAACTTGCCTTTCAAAAGCTATTAAATGCAAATGTTTAGTCACATAAAAATATAAATGTGCAGTGAAGTTCTTCAGCAGAATAATGCCATGAAATAATTAATACAAAATAATTAAATCTTCAATGAAAGGAATACAATTTATCAAGTGATGGACCTTACAGGAAAAAACACAAAAAATAAAAATACTATGTCAAGTGACAATAAATTAGCAAGAAATAATTTTTGTGGCTTATAAAATAAGAGGATCAGAACTATACCTTTAAATTTTTATTCATCAAGAAGCTGAATAGGTTAAAGTAAATGAAGGGATCTGTACTTTAGACTGCATTGTGAATTATCAGGGACTTTCATAGCAATAAGTGACATGGCAGACATGATGTCACTAACCCCTTACATTAAATTTTTTCAAATGCATGTACCTTTTACAGAGACATGGAGCATGGTAAAATAATAAAGGAATTATTCCAACTGTGCAAGAAAAATTAAGATTTTATCTAAGGTTTATAATTTCAGAGATTTATTTTAATAAAACTAATCCAGAAAAAATTCCTTTATAAGAACCTACTTTTACATAGTGAAATTATTTGTCTAAGTGCTTTTCTGAAGAGAAATATGTTCCTAGACACTTAAATGCATTTCTGATTTATAGCCTTAAATCTTAAGAGGCAAGGTTTTTGTTTGCTCCCATTTTGTACAACAGCTCGTTGAATACTAGCCTGGCTTCAGGTTCTCCTATAATACCTTGAGATAAATAATAATAAGGATGTATTAAAGTAATCACTTATTATAATAATGTTAATCAGAGAATGTGTGTTTGTGATTGATATACCATTGGAACCAGAAATGCCAGTGTCAGTTTGAGGAACTCATCTGAGTTATGGTCTGTCATGAATCTGGTAGGAAATTAACATTTTTTAAGTAGCTAGAAAGTATTCCTGTAATAAGAGCTGGAATAGTAAATTTTCAATTTTATGTGGTTGAAAAAAACCTATTGGAAAATGTGTTGCTGTTGAAGATGTCACAAGTTATTTCAATAGGAATTACATTTGTTTGAGTTGTAATATATTCCAGCTAATATAAATAATATAATTATTATTATAATTATATATATATAGCTTATATGAGATAAAATTTGGCATGTGCTATATGTTAGAGAAAGATGCTTATAACAAGAGGTTTGAGTATAATAGCAACAGAATGAAAAAGACCTACAAAAAACAAAGGGGAAAAAAAAGAAAAGAAATGCATACTCAAACAAGGCTCAGGGATGCAAGCTGTTTCTGAGAAAGTTGCATGTAATAGGCACAACCGTTTATGGGATTAAAGTATAGCTAAGGTCATTTAACATCAGTGTTTTTCCAAGAACCCAGTACAAACATGTGAGCTACACTGAGTATTCCTGGCACAGATATTATCCAGCTAATATATATTGAAGTATAACAGATGAATATCTCCCCTTCTTCCCTAAGCATGACCTCTTCAATTTGGGAGTTCTGGTTAGAGTACAACACATTTTTCATCAATCTTATGCTAAGAGAAAGGTCACCTCTCAGCATGGCCAGGGCTCTGCAGGGGAGGCGCTTCTGTGCATGTTCTGATTCTCCAGTTGTACTCAGGGTACACTCAGGAACTTCTAGTCCAATTTTTCAAGCCAAGCTATCTTTTTTCAAGCCCTTACAGGGAAAGGAAACAACAGGCAGTTTATGTTGCTGGAAACTCCACTCCAGCAGATTTTCAGACCACACACCTACCCCTGGGTATCTGCCAGTGGAAGCTAACAAATGTTTTGACTGAAGGCAGGCAGGAGATTGTAGAGATAAGAACCTCTTGAGAAGTTATTTAGGAAAATTTTGACCTCCATTACTTTAAAGGGGAGGAAACATTTTTTCTGAACTCTCTTTCCCTTTATGAATAGTGTGTGATGTGGTTCAGCTCATAGAAAATGCTACAGATGATCATTTGGAGGCTCATAACCAACATATCCCACTCATCCTGCTAAGCAAAATAAAAGAACCGGAGTAAATGTGGTTTCCTGTTGGCTTCTCTGGTCACTGCAGTCAATTTACTAAAACCTGGAACATTTTGAATTATATTGGAATTTTTGTTTTGGACACATAAACATTTAACTAATCTCTGATGGATGCTGGTATGCTTTTTGAACAATGTATAGTGATGACACAGTAGACACAACAGTGTGATTCCTTCCTTGCACAAAATTAAAATTCATTATATCTTGGTCAAATTTTAATAATAATCATAATTTTAAAACCTGGGACTCTACAACATTTCTCCTGTTACTTGCATCAATTTCTTTCAGGATATATAAAACTATGTAGTATTTCTCCATGAAGCATGTGCTTCTTTATGAAATACCTTAGTATCATTATTGCTTCTACCACATTCTCAAGGAAGAAGTAATTGCATTGGCATAATAATTATCTATTTCTAAGGCATAGTTAGGAATGCAATCCTGAATAAGGGTTGGTATATAAATGACTAGTGTCTCATAGATCCAGTTGCTTACACAAATTCTTTACACACAAATTTTCACTTTGATTATGATGCCTCATTCATGTCACCAAAAGTAAAAATCATTCCTCTTGTATTTTTCTATTTTAAACAGCTGACAATTCATTTCGGAATAAAGTAGTTGCAGTTCAATGACATGCTGCAGAAAAAAACCAGTATAGTGAATTCACAAAGTATTCTTACTGTACAACAAAAAATATATAGTTTTATGGATTATAATTGTAAAATATATATATAGTTTCCCCTATAAATATATATAAATATCTCAGATAGAGATATTCATGGTCATTCATGCTTAAAATGAAAGAAAATATATATTCAGAGACAGTTGCTAGAGTTACAATTAGAAATAGGGGTAGATTTCTTTTCCTGCTAGATAAAAACTAGATTGGGTTTGATTGAAATGAAAAGTTGTATATGATGAAAAAGAAAGTAATATATAATTTGAAATAAACTCAAAAAAGTCTATAGAAGTATTTAATTAATTTTATGTTTGTGTTATAAAAAGGTTTTGAAACCTTTATTCTTTCAAATAATAGGTCAATTAAAATATTCATGTTGGAATGCATTTATTTTTAAGAACTGGTGAAAAAAAACCCCTGATATTTCTGAAAACTCCACCCAACATTTTTGACCTGTATGTTTTTCTAGATTTAACTTGATTTAGAGAATAGTCTAGGCTCTTCTTATTTTGGAGCAAATCTGCTGTTCATCAAAAAGCAATTATTTAGCTTCATTTAGAAAAAATATTGCTGATATGTGTTCATAATTTCTCATGAAGAAATTGAGTATTCATTTAAAGCAGTTGCAAAAACTGTAGCTTACAAAACTTAAATCATGGCTGATAAAGTAATTTTAGCTGAAAAACTATTTATTTTAATCTATTCTACAGTATGCATCCGGTTTGACCAATAAAAGAGGCTCAAAAGACAATTATACTAAATGGGAGTGTGAAACACAAATAAAACTCCAATTGTCTGCTTATCCTGGTTACAAACAATATAATTTAAAATGCACTTAATGCCGTGAAAAATCCAGGGGCATGCCTGGACATTTAACATTTGACATTTAACAATGGAACACACCTTTAGGCACAGTATGAGGAGAGTCTGGAGCCAGAAAATAGAAACAGGTTTTCACCAAGCTGACCCACTCCACAGTTTAGAACTGATGCCCTCAAGGCACCTTTTTTCTACAGCAGCGTGGAAACAAACCTAACAGCAGAGCAGCCACCTGAGTAACCAGCTAAGCAACTACCCAGCCAACGACTTTTAGTCTCAGTGCAGAGCTGAGATGTCTTTCAGCCATTATTAAAACACAGATTTATAAGACCAAGAAATGATAATTTTTCTTATAGGTTAAAGCAAACATCCCCCCAGAATATTCAGTCTTTCAAAAAAATACAAGCTTCCAGTGTGTAATCACGTGATTCAACCCCTCTCTTTCCAGTTTCAGGTGAAGCTGGATATTTTTTTGTCAACTACTTTTCCTAAGGTAACAGTGTGGGTGTTTTTTGGCTTTATACTCTACTCTTCTTTTTACTAGCGGAGGTGGGAAAGCGAATTGTCAAATATAACTACTAGCAGCAGCTGTTCTGCTTTTGACCATCACGTTTCAGACCAAATCACAAATAATAAAATGTTTGGAAGTCTGTATTAATAATGAATTTTATCAGGAAAAGTTTAGTTGTGAAGCTCTGTTTTAGCTTTAGCAGGGTCTGTCAAAACAGAAAGCCTAATATGAGGCTGTAACTTGTAGCAGAGCTCTTTCACAGAACACAGAGGTGCCTTATTCAGTCGGCACAGCACCTTGGTTGAAGAATCTGGATTTCCAGAGTGAATTCCCTTTGGTATTATTCCTCAAACTCAAAAATTGGATTCTTTCAGACCAGCATAGGCTGATCTAACAAGAGAATAATCTGTTTCCTCCATAGAGGAGGACTTTACGAAGATCTTTCGCTTAATAAATTCAGAGTTTCTTCCTAGAGCAAAGGTTGAAATCCTTTTATTTTTCAGTCAGGAATAAAGGGAAAACTAATTCCCCATCCATCCTTACTTAGTTAAGCACCCTAGACTGTAAGAGGGAGCTGCTGCACATACCAAAGTCTATCTTGAAGTTTTAATTGTTGTTCTTTCTGCAGTCATTTCTGAAAACACCCCTGGTGCCCCTCCATCCGTGGTTTCTCTTAGAGGCACTGACCATCAGTGTAGCTGGCTGAAGCTTTACATGCCAGTGAGCCCAGTGAACAGCCCCAAGCTCCATTAGTTTGCTCTACAGCCTCTCTTAGAACTGCCCACCTGCTGTGGTAGTTCCTCCTGCAGACAATAGTGGGGAATCATGTCAGCCAAATAATTCCCCTATATTAAAAACTAAAGGATTCTTTTTCACACGTAATTTTCTTTGAAAATCTACCACTCAGAAAATACAGGAGCAAGACTAATTAATGTGTCAGACCACAGGCAGTCCTGGGCTACCGAAACAACTCTGGTAGTTGATGTTATTTCCCCTGCGGCTCCCTGCTCCCTTTCTGCTGCCAGAGGTTACTGTCTCCGAAGCCGAGGCTGGGATGCAGCACGTAAGTGCTCCTCAGTGCACTCTCTGGCAGCTCACCCAGGCTTCTGCCAGCACAGTGTGAATTAGCCTGGCAGCCCCTGCACAGAACTCGCTGAGCGCAGACGCACATCCTGGCAGTCATTTCACTGCCAGTCCCTGAGCTACACCTCGGGACAGGGACATCATATGTACCCGTAGAGCTTTTTGGCAAGCATATGGCCTGTGTAAGATGGTCACTGTCCTGGGCACACCCCGGTTATATCCACCAGCACCTTCACCAGGTGAATGGCCTCAAAAAGCACTTTGCTTCACCTTTTGCATTTAACCCAGCTTTAGCAATTGTACTGAGGATTTCCTTTGCCTGTTTTACCTAACCTGAGATTATGCATCTATCCAATGCCTGCTGAGAAACTGTGAGGATGCTGTCCATTTCCCTCCTGGATTCAAACACTAACTGCTGAGGAGCAGGTTCTGCTCATCTCCCAGATGAAAGGCAATTGCCTGCATGGGAGAGAGACAGTGTATGTTTTATAAAAAGTCACTTGGCTCAGTATACTCCTCTAGGTCTTTGTTGAAGAAATTGGCTTCTTTAGTAGAATTTTACAGGAGGAAGCATGGTATAACCTTAGCAAGGAAAAAATCCTGGGTTTTAACTTTAGAACACTATATGGAGTGTTACCATTTTTACATTCAAACTATCAATTCTGGTAGAATAAAAAATTCTGTTAACATGAAAGGGTAGATAAGGATGCATTTCTGGTAAAATGAACATAAAGCAACATAAAACAATACACCAACCAAAGTGTCTTGAACATATCAAGAGAGTAATATTTTACTGTTTTTTTCACTGTTTTTTTTATGAGCTTTGCCTCAAAAGACCAAACATGAATTCTATTAATGAGATCAAATGTTCTATGTTAATTATTCTGCCATTTGCTAGTGAAAAAGAACGCTAATATGAATGTACTTCTGAAATCTAAAAATGTAAATTTAAATTAATGTATAATGAATATCACAAAGTACTGCAGCTAATAAAAGATCAAGCTTACTAGAAAGCCAGTAGGAGGCTCCAAGGCAATCTGCTAAATTAGAAACCTACTTAGTTTAAAGTTAATAGAAAGTAGTAGGCAAACAGTCTAAATTGCAAACAGTGACATCTTCTCAGAGAAAATAGGTTAAATGACTTTTCTGCTTATATTTTGTGCCTATGTAAACTGATCTCCCTGATTCCATCTCACTTGTCAGTTTTCACTGTTTTTCACAGTTACCTTCAGTTTGAAGTCCAATATCAGAATGGAATAAAAGTTCAATACACATTACTGGAACAGAAAGTCTGGGAATGTTGGATAGGCAGCCATGATATTCTGACTTTTCCATGGGGTTTGTATGCTCGTGACAAAGATTTATATGACAATTCAAAACCAATGGCAGAACTACTGCTGACTTTGGGGAGTCTGGGGTTTCACCCATGCCAGTCAAGCTAAGCTCAAAAAAATGGAAAAGCAGAGATATAGCCAGAGACTGAGACATCTGATTTTCAGAAAATGCTCAGAACTCAGCTTCTGACAGGCAGGCCCCAGTGCAGTCCTTCAAGTTAACCTCTAGAATCATCAATCAATGACTGAAAAAGCTATACTTAGTTGCTGATATTATGACATGTTACAGGAACCAAAACTTTAGCTAGGATACAGAAGAATAATGTGGGGGAAAATTGAGATTTTGCTGTAGAGAAGTTTGTAAGCATTATAGACTAAAATCAGAAAGGAAATATAAGCTCCCACAACCTAATTTTGGCATGATGGTGTTGCATGCAAGAAGACAGTATGCCCCAAGGTCCAACACTTAGAGTGTGCACAGGGAGAATGATGCACTCCAACTTGGCACAAACCAGGCAGCCAACCAAGGCCAGAGATGGATTTTAGAAAAATGAAGGGGGAGAAATCCTGAATCTTGAAGATTTTCAGACTCTTTCAGGTAAGTAGCTCTGTCCAGGTAGGACTGATGGCCCAGAAGCTTTTCCTGAATATAGGTGCAAATTTTATAGTTTGGATTTTTATATTTTTTTCACAATCATTCACTGTGAACAAAAAGTAGAAATGCACAAAGGAAATAAAATTATGTGATTCAGTGTTCCTGTTCATGTTGAGGAAGCTGTTTGGAACATGCAGATTTACAGAGGAGGCTAAGGGAAGCAATTCAACTGGGCATTCACCTGGGAACTGGGATTTCTGCTCGGGACCCAAGAGTTGTTCATGTGCTTTGTGCTAGTCACATCCTCCCCTCGCCACAGGTGAATGTATGAATGAATCTCTTGCACCAACTGAAAAGAATGGCCTAACAGTGTTGTGTTCCACCACTGCTTTCACATACTTTCCCAGGAGGTGGGAGAGAATTGCTGCAGCCAAAAGGTGAGAACCAATAAATGCTTCATTGCTTACAATTCTGTGGGTGTGTTAACCATTCATGACTGAAGTTAAGGAATGAAAGAGCACAACTTGGTCATGTTTTAAAAGAAAGTGATTATGGAACGTGCTTGCTCTTCTCTTCTTCCAGGTAACAAGTGATATAAATGGAAACAGCCTCAGTTTCTGCCAGGGAAGGTTTAAATTTGATACTGGAAAATTTCTTCACTAAAGGGGCGGTCAACCACTGGAGCAGGCTGCCCAGGGAAGTGGTGGAATCACTGTACCTAGAAATGTGGATGTAGTGCTTAGGGACATGGTTTAGTGGTGGACTTGGCAGTGTTAGCTTAATGGTTGAACTTGCAGATCTCAGAGGTCTTTTCCAACCTTAATGATTTTATGATTCTACGATTCTATGAGATGTGAATTCCCTGTTCCTGGAAAGCCCTCCTGGAAAAAGGCAGCAGGATACCTGGCTTCACAGCTAACAGAGCTGAGAGAAGGACACCAAGCTGTTCAGTCTCGTCAGGATCAAGGTGCTGGTGGGGAGTGGCAGAGGCAGCTCTGTAGCTCTGCTCTGAGCTCTGCAGGACTTCAGTCAGGCAGCTGGTTCAAAGTGTGGATGGTTTTCAGGGCTCAGGCAGTGGTAGCTTTCAGAATCACCATTTTGTGCACTTAAAGTTCACCTGAATTCTCCTTTAAGTGTTTAATTCTTTCCTTATATGTGGCCTGAAATTTCATATCTACTAAAATTCATGGGTATCAAAGTCTAATTATTGCATTGTTGCTAATTCTGAATTTAAAATGTTCTCTCTGGCAGTTAAGAACAGCTAATCATGCCAATCTACTCATGCATAGACTCATGGAGGATAGAAGGACTGTTTTGAGGAGTAGTCAGGTGCTTTAGGAAGTGTAAGAGGCCTCTCCTAATGTTCCACTTTGATTTGAAGGATAAGATTTTTAACAGACCAGGGAAAACACCATGAATTTTTACTTTCAATAAAAGGACTGAGAGGGAAACCTAAGAAGGTTTGAATTGCCTGGGTGCTAGCTGGCCATGGTAACTGCTGTTTGCAGAGGTGCCCCTCGGTAAAGCTGAAGCAATTTAGCTGTTCTTGAAACGGGGAGCCATATTTGAGTGTTTCATAGTTTTGGCTTCGCTACAGGGAATGGTTATGCACAGACAACCTTTTCTATAGAAGGATAGAACACAGATCTATAGATGACATTTAAAAAAAATTTTACTTTCCCCTAATTTGGACCTCAGATAATTCCATTCGAGATTTAAGCTCCAGCTGTAAGGAGAAAGTGGTCATATAATAGAAATAAGACAGTTTGGAGAAGGTGGGCCCTAGATTACCTGCATTTATTTTGCAGGTACTGGAAATAAATGAGTAATGCAAAGTGGAATGAGGGAAATGGGGATGAGGGAAGTGGGGAAGATGGCAATCTAGTGCTTCCAGAAGTTACTGACTGATCACAAAACAAAGCCCTACACCAGCTAAGCTGAAGTGTGGAAGGGGAAACTGTACACATTCTTGTTTCGAAGTTACAGCATCTGTACATCTGGGGTACCTCACTGAGGGAACTGTTATCCAGCATGCTTGCCAAAGCAGCCCTCCAACTGCTTGTGATTTCAAACCTTGGACTGGATTCACTGAAGCTGATGGGGCCCAGTGCGACACTGAGGTGAGCAGCACTGAGGGGGAGCAGATGTGCGAGCGTTGGTTCTTAGTGTATCTCTTACCTTTATTGCCGAGGGGACCCTTACGGTCACCACGAACTTCACAGCAGGCAGTGAGAGTTACTCAACTGTTACTATTTATAGTGCTTTCCAAAGTGTGAAATGAAACATTTCTCTGGATGCTGTGAGGCCAATACCCTTTAAGCCAGAGCCACCTGACATTTGGAGGAGTTTGGATCCTGTGAATAGGGTAACTGATTCCCTGCAGATGCTACCCTACCAAATGACTTGAATTAGAACCATGAAGGGAAGGAACCATAAGGATGGAGTTTACAGCCCCAGGAATCATTTTCCTAGTGATCTGAATCTCACTTACAGAGGCTGATGGCATAATTCATGGCTGCTGCAGCAGTCTCTCCTAGAAGAGAAAACTGAATCCTAGTCCTAGGAAGAGTTATTGCATGAGGGTTAGTTTTTTTTCCATACAGATGATGTAGAGAAAAATTTTCTTAATACACAGCTTATGTGTATTTTGCAGAAGTTTAATATAGAGAAACCATATCCTTTCATTAAGACAGCTCTTAGAATTTAACTGGAAATATCAAAAACAAGTAGAAAATGTTTCAATTATTGCATACTTTGATTTAACAAAACAGAAAAAGTAAAACATCCTTTCTTTTAGGATAGGCTTATTAATTCTGCACACACTGCATGTACTATTTAAGGCTGTCAGAAGCAGGTAACTGAAAGAGCTTTCAGCAATAAGGGCAATATTAATACATTAATGATTTTTATTAATATATATGAATAACTTCTTTCTTTAACATATTCTATAGAGGATTATAAATATATTTGTAACTTGCAGAACTACGTAATGGTGGCATAGAGGATTTACAGCACCTCTTACCTCTAAGAGATTTTTTTACATAACAAGCATTTAATAAAAGGGTTCAATGAAGCTTATTGACATTTACTTTTCCCTTTGCCATACATTTATTAAGTTTGAATATCACATTCATATTAACATCAAACACATAAAATATGGAAAAGCTGGAGAAAACAGAAGACATATTTTAGTGCTTTGATGTTGATTCTAAAGTTTTATTTAAGATATTTATACATAGCCTAAAAAAGGACAATAAATTTTACTGAAAGCTCACTGTACTACTAGAATTTTTAAAGTCCACAGGGTAGACTGAAAGTACCAAACGGGAAATACTGCTGAGCAATCAATCTTCAGAAGCAAAGAATGTTATTAGGAAAACACATTTACGGTATCTGTAATTTAAATTTGATTTCTGAAAAGGGGGATGACACGTGCACAACAGTTTCAGGTTAGACATAAGAATGTGTTCCATTTTCTGCTTTTCTTACACATGGATCGATTGCTTCAGAGGCAAAAGAGGAAAAAAAGACTACTGAGCACACAGTACCTACATGAAGTACAGCATGATTTAGTAATGTAAAATATGGTCAAAGGCTGACAAAAAACAAAGACAATTCCCTTGACTGAAGTGCTTCTCAGTTTCTACCTACTGCTACCTAGCTGAAATTAAATCCATCCATAGATTTGTAGCAAGAATATGAGGAACTGAGAAACAGGGGACATGTACTTGTGTAGATTAAATTTCTCTCTACTGTATTTCTCTATTCACAGCTGTGCAAGGCTGAATGATACTAGGTCAGAGATACAGACTGAGATGCAACAGAAGATTTTTAATAGAATAAAATCGAATAAAATTGTTTTGGTCACTTTTGGCATTAGGTAGTTACCACTTATTGTTAAAAATAACCAAATATGTGAATTGGAGGTTAACACTTGAGCATAAAATCCCATTGCCAAACTATATACATATACTTTACTGTGAAGTCAGGTTTCATTTGTTCTTGATGGCATTCAATTCAGTGAAAAGCAGAGATGGGAAATTCAGCCAGCACTTTCCAAATATTAAGAAAAATATGCAGACCTATTTTGGATTAAAGGTCTTGGGCTTAAGACTGGCCCAAAAAAGCCACATTGGAGGGTCTCTGAAGTGCCTTTACTGTAAGAGCCCTGGAGTGCAATCCCTGAGTTGGGCAATGCCAACATGCAGAAGCATTAGATTAGCTACTGTTCCTCCTCACCATTTCTGCTTTTGGTGTACAGTCTGGGGACTTCTGACCAGGAGAATCTTTAAATGCCATGCTAGATTAGCTATGGGGATCCCTTTTTGTCAGGCACCATTAGTCTGGTCCAATACCCTACAGAATTTATACCAGAAGAATTATGACTTTGTGGAGATGTGTAGCCTCTCACTAGCAGATCAAGTCAAGAAGAATTTCCTGTTATCACTATGAGAGGAGAACTAGTTATGAAACACAAGTTACTGGAAAATTGTAGCTGGCTTCAATTTATTTGGTTAGGCTCTAGAGAGAAAAACATACTTTAAGGTGCTTCTCTAATATTGTGTATAAATATTCCTAAAGGTTATGTGCAGATATTAAAATCTTCCCTGTTTATGTCTCCATTACATCAGATTTTATATCCTACCTTCCAGGTAATAATCTTATCAAATAGAATCCAGTTTATTTTGCTTCAAACATTACTGAGCTCCCTACTCAATTTGTTCTTGCTATCTATTTAAAAGTTGGATGAGTCCTGCTGTTTAGAAACAAATGTAATATTCTTAACTATGATGAGAAAGCATTATCAGCACACTAAGTAGCCTTGAATATGGAATGGCTCAGTAGAAGAAGTTTGTGAAATCATTATTTAAGCTTGCATTAACCACATCTTCTGATCAACCACATTAGTTGTAACACTACCCAGGTGAAAATGGATTGAAAACATTACCTTGATCACATTTTGAGATAAACCTTTGGATATTAGATCATGCATTATCTTTCTGTCAACAGCTTTAGAAACAGTTGTTGGCAATACATATAATCTCTTTTAAATGGTAGCTCCTTAGGGCTGATGTGATCACCAAGCCAAAAGATTTTATAATTTACAGATTTAGTTGTCAGATGAAATTAGCAGCACTTTTATATCATTAAGAGTCATACACACCTAATTTCAAATTCTGCCACATGATATCATATTAAAAGTCTGCTTCTGGCAAGTATAATTAGCATATTAATATATTTTTTTAAAGGAAAAGGGATTTTTTTTTTTTTTTTTACATTGTCCAGAGCTACTGGATTTGTTTTGGAGAGACAAGCTGCACAATTAACACAATTCAGACGGTTTGGGTTCACTTGCAAAGTCCATCTACGCCTTAGGTATCTCCTAATTTGCCCACTGTCTGTGTCTTTACTGTCCAGTCTGTAAGGACAGTATTTAGAGTCCAGATGTAATAATCAAGATGAAACCCTCTTGAAAATGTTTTGGGGCAACAGATAGAATCAGTGTGCCTCTGCTAGATAACACATCTAGGCATTCTCTGTTGATACAACACATTAAAATAATTGACCTAAACATTTGAGGAAGAAATGACAGAGCATAGATGGTTGACTGGGTTTATTTTTTGGTCATTTTCATGGGCAAGTGGTTTAACAACACTGTTAAAGGTTAGTTCCCAATCACATAACGTGCAACATTTCAACTGCAGCTTAATCAATGAGGTTTTCCTATGACCATGAGTTCTCTCACTCATGATCTTCTTCAGGTCTAAAACTTTATTTTTTCATATAATTCCAGTGTGTTCTTAGAAAACTCTTATAAATGGACCACATGTATCTAAATGCATTAATATAGAAAGGTAAATCAACATTTATGTATGTGCATGTGCACGTGTGCACACACAAATGCATACATGGCCACGAGGCAGAAATGGTACTTTTAGGTGTTTTGCAGCTGAGTAAAAAGTTATTTACCCTGAAGATATAGACTGTGAGATTTATTTCTCCATAACTATTTGTGCTTATTCTCCATATTTTTGAATCAGTTTAATGAATTAATGTTTTGTTCATTTTTTGCCATTTATAGACCCAGAAGGAGGCAAAGCTTAAAGTGAACAGAATTCAGCCTCTTCACAGTCAAAATGTGGTGTTTCCATCATTGTGAACATTGAAAACTGGATTAGACAACATCCTGAGCAGCCGGCTTTAGCTGGTTGATCCTGCTTTGAACAGGGAAGACTAAATTAGATAATGTCAAGTAGTCCCTTCCAAACCATTCTGTGATTCTGTGAAGTTTTCAGGTTCTTGTTTCCAATACAGCTACTATACTGCATGAGCTATTTTTGATTATGCAAGAAAGGAGATAGCCAATTGGAAAGTTGATGTGTAGTAGTCAGAATCTATTTTCAGAGAAGTGAAGAACAAAACAGATGAACTATAATAACTTGCAATAAACGGAAAACTTTATAGACTTAAAGAAATAGTTCGATGGAGTGAGCAATCCAGTTCCTGCATTCTAACTAACACTTCTGGAAGTCACACTGTTGAAATATCAAATCTCCTTATTACAAAAATAACACAGAAGTGAACAGAGGTATTGTTCCTATCAGAACACTTTCGGTGGAAGACACAATATGTAGGTACACATACACTAGAGTGAATTCCAGTAATGACATTCAGACGCTGGCTTAGTGTAAAAGTCATCTTTGCCAAAAAAAGCTATGGAATCAGATATAAAACAAACAAAAAAAAAAGCCAGCCAACCAAATACCACCCACCCATCCCCCTCCACCTTTCTAGAAAATGTAAAGGAACAAGAACTAATTTTGATGGAGAGGGAACTCTTTTCAAAGAAAATGTTAGAAATTTCTTGAAATACATAGAATTTTTTGCCTTTTCAGTCCAAATATTAGGTCTAGAGCTGCCAAGTTTATTTGCTTTCTGCCAGTCAGTGATGGATTTATTGTTAGGAAATTACTCTTACATCGTTAGAAGGGAGGAAACAGCTGGTACTTTTCTAGTTCTCTCCAGAGAAAATATCACTATAAAAATGATACTACTGATAGGCACATGCGAGGGAGTGGGAGTGTTGTGTGGAACAGAATGTTACAGCAGTGTTTTTTGTCTTTAAAGCTTCAGCAGATTTATTCAGCTTCCAGTTAAAGAGCCTGCCAGAGTTTTTTTTTCACTTTAGAGTCTTCAAATCAGTTTAAAGTTGTTGCTATGTTTTGTAGTTTTGCTAAATTAGAAGGTGCTTGGAAGCCCACTGAAGTGATGATGGATAACCTCAGAACTGATAAAATGAATGTCAGTATGAGCATGTAGGTAGGTATGTAACCACTGTAGACTAATTAAGCTTTCTCCTCTGTGTTAACAGCACAGTACTGCTTAGAAAAATTTGTCTAAGTGTACACTTAAATGTTTTAAGTCTAGATAGACCTAGAGTAGTGCAGCAATTAGAGCTTCAAGGACATTCCCTATTCTTTCAAAGGACAATTCTAGGGCTGTGGAAAACATTTTACAGGTAAATCTAAGAGTCTGAGTGAATCACGTGACAGTCTTTTTTCAGCATCTCTTGAGACAACTTGAATCATAGGAAGCTTAATATTATTGGTTCTTAACACTTTATAACTTCGATTATATATATGGTGGAGATTATCAAAATGTAAGATGCAATTACCTAAAAGAAAGAGCGCAGGCATGTAAAATTGATAAGGTTTTTTGCATACTTTAACCTAAATATGCCAATGAGTAGGTAGATCAAAAGACTATAGCCTTCATCATGCTTCTACTAGTTTAGTCAGATGAAAGCTGGATTTTAAGGCAGGCAAGGAAGACACTTGTCTGTGGGAAACTGATAATTAAGAGAAAGAGCAGAAGGAAAGAAGGTTAAGATGCAACAGCAAGAACTGTAATTCTGGGTTTTTCAGGGTGCCTACATCCAACCACTTTACCAAGGAGGGATGGCCAGCTCAATTTTATGATTGTGATTCCTATTACTCTATTTTTTTTTTTTTTGAGATACATGAGTATATTGTACTAAGATGAAGGGAGAATGTGGATAAAGTCAGAAGGTCTACATAGGAAATGTATGTCAGATTGAGTAATTTTCGCTGGGAATGTTTAAAAAGGACATTATATTCTACTATCAATACCTAATGTTTTGCTTTGCTGTTTTTCTTGTGTTTCTTCAGTAGCTTAATTTATTTCACCAGGTCCAAATGATGTGTTTAATCGTTTGATGCTGTGCACTATGATAAGGTATTTATAATCTACAGTTACATGTTATTGCTATATAATATCACAGAAACAGTATAAATATTTTACTTTTTTCAACAATTACGACCTAATGAGGAGATTCTTAAACATTCTGAGTAATTACTTCCCCTTTTGAATGAGATATTTAAATGCCCTGTTTTTAATTGATTGCTGAAGTGTATTTAAAACATCTTGTCCCTTTCCTTTGCAGTCAGTCACTACTGACTGAAATTATATTAAGAATAAAGAAGGGGAACTTAAACGTGATTCTCAGCTTGACACTTCCTACCCCTACTTAAGGTTGGTATATGATGACTCACTGCTGCCTTCATGAAGATTTGAAAAAACAGAAGAAAAACAGATAACCATGTCTTTAAGGATTATATTCTTAAATGATGATGATATTTCTTGGCTTTGTTTAAAAGAAGGCATTAATACTTCACATCAGAACAGGCCCAAGACCTGGTCAATGGGCTGATTTTAAAGGGTCAATTTACAAGGCTCACAATGGGAGTTTCACACATCATACCTAATTATTTTTCTGAATGGTATTTTATTGTATGGTTTTTATGTTTCTGCACCCATAGAAAGAACTAAAATAAAAACTGGAGTAATTCAGAGGTCAATTCTGTTCAACTATGAAAGAGATTCTACAATACTCAGTACTAAAAAAGTACTGATTAACAGTACTGATAACATAAGTTTATTTTTTTTGCTTGGACAACAGTTAGAAATTGAGGTTGTTTATTTATTTTATTGCTATAATGGAATGAAAAAGAAACGCAACATGAATAATTTCTTTTTCACAGGTTAGAAGTCTTGCCACAGAGCAAGAGAAATCCACATAAAAGGTTTGTTCAGATGGATACCAAATTTTGAAAGACAAAAGCAGAAAATTTTAATACTATTTGTATTTAAATCTTCAGTTAATTTTAAAAATACTTATGAACTTTTCAGCACAAGAATGTAAATGAGTGAATAACAACATTTGAAATAAAAATTAATAATTTATTATTTCAAAAGTACTAGGGGTAACATAAGAAGACACTTGAGAATTCTTTCTGTGACCATTACAATAGGAAATTAATATTTTTATTCTGAGAACTTAGGGTATTGCTAATTCTGTCTTTGTATTGTTCATATCTACAGATGCACATCTTCATCATATTCCATCAGTACTGAATTTTCCTTTTGCTGTGTCTTGCATGACGGTAGCAAAGGCTGAAAATGACTGGGGTATTACCTGTGCTTTACATAGGTTTTAGATAAGTACCCACTATTTTACTTTGCAATGTCTGCCTAGTTCCCATTCTTTTCTCTTTTAGAATCCATAGAATACAAAGGTGATGCCATGAAAATAGTTTCCAGCACTTAAACAGCATCTTAATTAATATTCAGGAGTTTCAGCAATGACTGCCAAATAAATATTCTAAAAGATGTAAATGGCATCCTTTTATGTGAAGTCAGAAGATTACCTATTCAGAAAGAAAAATCAATCTTTTCAGTATGGTCAGCATAAGTTTTGTTAGTTCAAAGTCATTATGTTTGGTTTAAAAGACGTGAGGCTGCACTGAGTTCTTAGACGCACTTACCAAATGTCTCTTTTTTTGGTGTTTGAAAATGTAAATAGGAAACAGCCCACCTGATTCAGTTCGAAAAATTGGTCTGATAAATTCTGTTTCACTTCTAGGTTCTTTGGTTCAATGCACAGGAATCCAGTAGCGAATGGTGCTGAGCACTGCTCTTCCACTGAAATGGAACATGAAGAGTCCCTGTTGCTGAATTAATTTCCTTATGCTTTTTGAGTTTGGTTACCATGTTTCCTAGAGCAGCTTCATTTCTTAGCAGAGTTAAACACTTCGCATAGTGTAATTAGAAACTGTGTTCCACTTAGGATCTTATAATTTTGTTGCTATGAAATATCATAAACGTGTGCTTGGTAAGTCTTTTGTCTAGTGTCAAAAATTATAGTCAGAACATCAGGTAAAATTAACACCACAGCACTGCCACCACTGCAAGTGCAGCCCATTCTGGGCCATTCAGCTTGGAAGAAACCCCAGCAGCTATCTAGGCCTTCTGCTTGCTGAAAACACACTCCACTGAGTGGTAAGAGCAGGATGCTGTTTCACTGCTTGACTGTCCCCATGGGACTTGACTGTTATTAATATCCAGCCTAAGCCCCCCTTGACTCCACTTGTCTGCTGTCCCTCATTCTCCCACCATACATCACTGGGAAGCTTTTGCTTCTGCCTATTTTGGTAACTTCCCTACATGTATTGGGGAGGTTACATCATACAACTGCTATTCAGTCTTTTATTCACGAAGCTGAAGAAACTTTTCACTCAGAAGTTTCTCTTTACAGGGCAAATGCTCCTGTCCTTTGACCAGCTAGGTGGCTGGTCTGCTGAACTTGCATGAGTTTATCAGTGTCTTTCCCCAAACTGGATGCAATCCTCAAAACTACTACAGTGCTGTAGTCGCTGAGTACAGAGGGAAAGTCACTTCCCTCAGTCTCCCGGTTGTGCTGTTCATAATACAGTCAGGATAACGCTGGCTTTCTTAGCTGCCATGGCACCCTGCTACCTCCTGTTTAGCTTGTCCTCTGCTGAGACCCCCACACCCTTGTCTGCAGAGCTGCTCCCCAGCCAGGCAGTCCCCAAGCTTCATGCAGGGGTACTTCTTTCCCAGCTGCTGGATTGATAACTAAGGAATTCTGCTAGCTAGTAAAACAAACAACCCCAACAAGATTCTTTTCTATAACTGTCTTAAAATGGAAGTAGCTTTAGCACAAGTATTTTAAGGAGTGATACTAAATGTAATGAGATAGATGCTCAAGATTTTTGTATTTCTTATGTTGTAGTCTCCATGCAGGAGTGTCTGAAACTTGCAAGGTGTCCTATTGGTGGCCAGATGAACGCAAAAGTAGGCAAGGCACAGTCGAGGAACATGCCATGTTTTCTTAGGAGCTAACAAGATCATTGTATTAGCTACAGATAAGGAAGATATAAAAGAAAGAGGACCAGCTTCCCTCTGTTTTCATTCAATAATTTATAACTGAAGCAGGGAACATAACATCATCAACCCCAAAACATTCATCTTTTTTTCACCTTTGTTTCCATTTAAAATAAACTAAGTATATGCCTCCTTGCCAAACATTTCTATTACTTTCTCAGCTCAACATGTTTGCAGTACCACTTTCCTCTATAAAAAATTAATCATCACCAGCTGTTCTATACATTTTTTGTCTTGAGTATATTGTGTAAAATGTAAAACTAGTAAACTAGTATTCAGAGCACTTTTCATAAGTACATTTCCACTTAAAGAAGAGCATAATCAATAATTTTAAAACATGACTCACCAAGGCAAGTTTTAAGAATTCCTAATTAAGTACTCTCCATTTGTCATGAACTAACAGGTTCATTTCTGTGTTAATAATGAGAAAGGTTTTAGGGATCTAAAGTGCGAGATGTTGTAGATGACAATATTACCTGCCTTTTAATGTGCAGGCCCCTCCTGCTAGGGATCTGAAATACTTTGTTTTACATTCATTACCTCAAATAATCTTGCTCAGATCATTTTGCTAAAGGAATGCTATTATCAGATCTGCAAATTTTGTTACATATTGCTGCAGAGTGTTTGTCTAAATTAAAATTTTATGAATAGGATTTGATTTATTTTCCTCTGGGATATGCACAGACATGTGTAACTCATTTTTCTGTCTGCTTCTGTCAACTTACTCTTCCAGTAGTCCACCCCAAATCGTCCTTTGTAAAAAGAAAACTTGCTGATTCTTGGAATGTGAAAGTGAAGATGCACAGTGCAAATGTAGGTAGGAATAAGTGCGTATAGGTGAGGCAGGATCAAGGAAAAGCATCCTATACATTTGTATGGTTGTGTATGTGAGTGCCTGGTTTGTGGTGCCATGGCAGTATTATGGACCCAGAGTTGCCCTGGTCAAACAGAAGGGGAAACCCTGTGGGACCTCAAGCCCAATGGATTCTGCCAGTCCTTAACACCCACCACTGATTTATAGACCAGGCAGATCAGGACACATTGTCATAGCTTATCCACAAAAATATAAGGCCAGAAAAAATGGAATTCCTCAGGGCAGATCCATATTGTTTTTATATAATTGCAACAGGAATTCTGTGGATGTGAAATGAAGAAAATGGGATAAAACATGTAGAACAAGGAAAAAAAAAGCAAGGAAACAGGGCTTCAACCCTGGGAGAAGGAGGAAAACTCCTCACTAGTGGCCAGTCTTATGGGTTGGCAACTCCCCTCCATGGGAGCTGGGAAAGATACAGTATTCCTTTGCATGCTGTAACTTTTCGGCCACATTTTACTAAGGGGGAATGTGTTATTCAGACAAGGACAGTCATACATATCAATCATTTCACAGGCAATACTCAGCAGTCACACTTCTTTTCTCCTCTTGCACCCAGTGTTTTTAGCTGAATAGGACGAAAAGTGGCAGATTCTGCAGGGCTGTTGAAGATGTTTTCCAATTTTTTGCTCTTGTGATTCACTAAAAACAGCAACTTTGTCTCTTGAGAATTTTACCTTGCTAAGAGGTATGATCTCAGGGCACAAATGTACTCTATTATGCCGGTATATGTTTTCATTTCTAGCACAACAGGCAAGATCTAATGAATAGGAATTTATTGTTTGGTGTCTCAAAGAATTACAGGAATCAGCATTGAAAGCTGACAGATATAAAACATATTCTTATGGTTGTACATTATTGTGCTTCTTATATTAGATACTGCCTAGTCTTCATCTGGCTTCAAGATCAACCCAGTATGAGCACAGTGTAAAGTCATCTTGTATTTTCTTTCTTATCTCAGGCTGGATAGTTTAGTCAGACCAAGACATTTGAACCTAATTTACATGTAAGAAAGTTTTCCAACTGTCAATCTGCAAAGAAGTATTACTACAGAGCAACTTCACTTTTATCTTTCAGAACCTTTCAATTTAGGATATATAATTGTAGTTCTTAAATATATATAACATTTCCAAGTCTTTCCCACTGCTAATTTGGTACTTTAATATCAGGCTATTTTGTGAGCAAGGTCTAACATTAAAGGAAATTTAAATTAAAAAATTAATCTTGCTTTGGGCAAGATACTACAGAAGAGGAATGTGTGGAAAATCAAAGGACAAGCTAGGCAAAACCTTCAAGTAAAAATGTGAATATAGGTAATCTTCATTTTGCTTTTATGATATAGGCAGATAGATTGGGCGATCTGAGATCTCTCCTGGCCTTAAATTTTGTGAGACATTAAAAATTTTGAGGTAGTGGTCCATAGACATTGCAAGAAGCATCAGGTGGGTAGTAATGGGAAGCCTGTGTGTGGAAGATGAGCTTGTGAAACAGAGTACAGCTTCAAAGTTCTCTAGGCTTGTTCCTGCAGGTTGCATGCTTCATTACGCTCAATGTAGAGCAAAGCTGAAGCCTGACAAATGAGTATCCTCTGCTTTCCTTCGTGCCAAGACTTTAATGTTTTGCAGCATTCATTAATGTTTTCTCAAAGACTTTCATATTGCCTTGGCAGATATTGGTGGATTTCAACAAAACATAAGTTATCCTAATGACAACTTTCTGTAAATCATGTCAGAGTAGTTGGGACTAATTTCTTAAATTCTTTTGAGGATTCTTTTGAAGCTCACAGAAAAGTGATTTTTCAGTCCCTCCAAGGCCTTATAGTGTTCTTAGAGATTTATTTTCTCAAATTGGACCTAAAGTAACAATGATATTACAGAAGAAATGTTCTTCACATTTAAATATATTTGACATGGGTCTGGTCTCTTTTTTTAACAGTAATCCGTTTTCTGTGACCCAGCAATCCAGTCAAGCATGAATCAGCCGCACAGTGGAAGCACTGGTCTTTGGGCTTAAGCAGAGCTCCCGCAGTTGCCACTGTAAAAATACACTAATAAAAAAAGAAGTGAGCTACAGGGACAACTGGGTTCAATGTTATCAGCAAGTATGTAGGATGGCTGAAGCTGAGATCTTCGACAAGACCATCGGAGAAGAGAAAAGAAGGATTCTTTTAAACTCTTTCACAAAACACATTCTATTTATTTTTGCATGTCTGTTTTGTGGGCTGTTAGCAACTAATACCATTCTTTTCCCTACTTTAAGCAAAACAGTGCAAGTCTGTGTACTAATCACCATGATGTTAATTTGATAAATGGCTGTATTGTACATTAGCTTCTAGTACACAGAAATTAGGAAAGTTCCATATTTCAGGAAGTTACCTGAGAAACATCAAAATCAAACCTATCTAATGCCACACTGACAAAAAGAAGAAACTCTGTATTTAGTTATACCTATTCATGTGTACAAAGTGCAGACTTTTCCTCATCATGCACAGATAGTCTGTGGTACACATATATGTTCAATATTACTACTAAAAAAAAAAATTAAAACTCCTTCATCTCATTTCTGGACTGAGGACATAGATGATAAACTTAGTCCATAAATTACTGGCAAAAGAAAAAAAAGATAATTTCTGTCTACAGCATGATTGGTGTTAATGAAAGCATTTCTTTGCGCAGACCATGCAGAGAAGTAACACACTAAGAAATATGCAAATGAAAAGAAAATCTAGCTTCTCCCTTTTCCCTTCAATTTTTAATAAAATGAACTTCATGAGCTACTGCTTCTGTGTTATAGGCATTAGTACCAGTTGCAACTGAATATTTGTACCAGTTGCAACAAACCATATGGAATCTACTTCCTGTCAGTATTTACTGGATCACTTCTGCAGGCCAGGCTGCAACTCATTTCTAAGAAGGTACACAATGTACTTTCAACACCATGACTATACAAAGGCACTGGGTGAAGTTTGAGTTCTCTTCCGGAGTCTTGGCATGTTCAGGCAAGCTCAGTATTAACATGGAGTGAAGGGAGCAAGTCCCAGATAACTTATTGAAGAGGGTTGAATTGCCTTCTAGAGGTGTCTGCCTCCATCCACTGATTGTAAAGGCAACCTAGTGCTACCTGCCTCCTAATTTAGGAGGTTCAGTGAAGTCAAACACGATGAACCCAGATCCCCATTTCCGCCAGACCCTTTATTCACTCCTTTTGCCCCACTCCCTTGTTCAGTTTTTTGCAAAATACATGTCAGTTAACACAGAGCAACAAAGTGAAAAGAAGAAGTTATCACACTCCTCTCCTCCTACTCATCTTGTGCAGAAATGAAACACAGTGTAGCCCTTACTCTTAAGGACTTAGCTCTGGCATGGATTGTCAGCCTTTAAAAGCTAGACTTCATTTTGCTTGCAAGGGAAATCAATCTCTCTTCCAGAATTTAAAAGTGATCAAACAGTTCCCTGTATTTGGCAATACCCTTGTTGTCATTACCATTCTTCATACTTCGAAAATATTTGTTTGTACAATTCATGTAAATGAAGTGATAATTCATAAATTGGAAAATGTGACTTCCATTGATTTTTGATTTATTATAAGATGTATGAAACTGGACAGATTTACTTTTGGCAATTAATTTCTTTAAGGGGAGACATATCTTCAAGTTATCACATATTAACAATATAATATTTTAAAAATAAGTTCAAATGAACCATGTGGAAGCCCTATATAAACAGAAAACAGTACTTGATGGATTCAGCTGACATCATATTGGCAGAAAAGGAATCTTCTTACAATATTAAAATCTATCAAGTCAGGAAAACATCAATTAGTGGTTAAAATAACAGTCTTTTGGCTCTTTAAGAAATCAGCCTCCCTATACATAACACTGTTTACTCAGGACTGCACGTTTCATTTAAATTAAAGTGCATACATCTGTAAGCAAGTAGGATGCACGTGATTGTTTTAAGAAATACACCACAATGGCATTCAATGACTTGTGGTCCTGAGCCAAGTGAACACTTAAAATTGAACCCTATTATGAATGTCTTATTTCCCTGTCAGGAAATACCACTCCCCTAGAACTGGCTTACCACCTTTGTGTGCTGTGCAAAACCCAGTCTCTGAGAGATTTTGCCATGCAAGAGCTTTACAAAATGCAGAATCCTTCTGAATAACTTAATGAACGTATGTGAAGGGCACGCTAACCTCATGGAGAACAGAACTGCATCCTGCCCAAAAGGCAGAATTTTGGGATGAAGGAACTGAGGAGACTGGTAACAGATTACAGAGCTTTCTGTTCCTTGCCATAGTCAAATATATAAACTCCCAGCAATTCTGACACAAGGGAGAGAGAAAGGACCAGTATGTTTATGCACAAATGCATTGGTGGTGCAGGGTATCTTCATTTCCCTAATCTCCCCTCCAAACCTCTGATTAGATTAACATTTTCTCCTGGCTCTGGACACTGAGGATGGAGAAGAGGTGAGGAAAGATGCAGTTACTTTTGTAGTGTAAGAGTTATGTGTATCCATTTCATAAGGGTTACACTGGCATTCAGAATTCAATCTTCTGACTACCACAAGGTGTTGAGACAGCCTGGTGAGTCAGAATGATCCGTACTGGTTTTAAAAATACACTAGACTCTAGTATGTTTCCTGAGTTTATTAACTAATTAATATTGCTTGAAGTATCTTAACATCACCATGTGGGTTAGATAAAATAGATTCAAAAGCCTTTCTAAAAAATAAGATAAATGTAAGACAAATTAGTTTCTGTTATTTTGTTCCTTACACAGAGATGGATTTTCTTTGCATTTGCAGGATGGGAGGACTTAATGTAATATAATGAAACACACAAGTTCTGCAACAGAGCTTAGAAAGATGTTTATCATGACTGTAAAGCTTTTTAAATAAGAATTTCATGCTCTAGCACGATCAGCATGGTTTTATAAAAAAAAATTAGCACTACTGTTGAATGATTAATTCTACAGATATCATTTGCAGATATGCAAATGTAGTGAGTTATATGTTCCAGTTCTTGAAATCAACCCTTCCTACTTTGCATGTGCAATTTTGTGTTTCCTTGAGCTGTAAGCAAAACCAGTTTTTTGCTCTGTAAACAAAGAGAAGGAAAAATTTTTCACTTGACCAGAAAATAAATACAGAGTTCTTTTATTATTGTCTGGCAAATAAACTGTAATAGAATTTCCTATTAACAATTTTGCAGATGATTTGCAGGCCAGAATAGAAGCAGATAACTGTCTCATAGTTGCATTGACTTTGCGCTGGCAGTGATTGTTGCCACTCAAAGAAGCAAATGTGAATAAGCTCATATGACTAAATGCATAGAAACAGTGCACCTGATGAATAAGATTTCACACAAGCAAGTTTCTAACCGTAATAACCACCTTAAAGATGTGACTGAAGAAATGTTAATTACTGCATGCTTCAGTTATGACTCAATTAGAGCCCTCCTGCTGAATGAGAAATTTATGGAAAGAAGCAGAAAATTTAGATTGCCAAATGTCATAGAAGAATTCCTTATAATGTACTTATAGGATAGACATTTCAAAATGAGCCTACATGACCTACGTGTGTAGGTCCTAGTGTTAGTGAATCTTGGGGCCACATTTCTTGTTTGAACTATAAGTGGCTTAGAACTTACAATGGGATGCCTGAAGTTATGGCATTTTTATCAACTGTTTCTTTCTATGTAATAATGAAATTTCCTGGATGCTGCTGCTCTGGTTTTAAATTCCTCTATACCTAAAAGCAACTCAATGGAGTTGTACCCTGCTACTTAGGGATACACAAGAGAAATCCATTCACCTAAAAGGCACTCTGACAATGCCCCACTAATGCTGTTTTAACGATTGCTGCATAGCAGGAAACAAGAAACTAAACTGTACGGCTACGTAAGAATGAAATAATATGTATTCTTTGCAAACAGACTTGTAATAAGATAAAAAAAATCACTCAAAAATCCAAGAGATAAAATACCTTCTTAAGATGATGCTCTACAATAAGGAGCTTTCTCGCTTCTCAATTTAAGGTACTGAATAATGAGCAGAATAGCCTGGGCCAGGATGCATTTTTACTACAACGCTTTTCCTTTGTCTAAATTGAAATGCTTTCTTGCTTATTTGCCCCTCATCACTTTTGATTTGATACTATGATGTTGTATGATAAAAGATTAAACTAATCGCATTCTGTCAGACATTTCTTACTGACACCCTCGATGTATATTTTAAGCTTTAATGTTTCATCTTTAAATTGCTTTTTCCTCTTACAGATCCTGTGCTGTCCAATTCCCACAACGCTTCTGGATCACATGCATGTTTAGGAAGGTAAGTATAATAGTTTAATCACAGCTAGCTGTACAACATAGACGTGATGGAGTGACATCCCTCCATTTCCTGTTAGCTCCAATTAACTTTCTGGTTGTCATCACAGGTTCCTGCATGGAGCAGGTATATTGACCTTGTTGGTTAGGCCTATGCTTGTTTCCAAGCTTGAGTCTAATTTTAAACTTGAATCTTAAACTCCTGTTAGCTACAGTTTGACACCCTGCAGCAAAATGCTGGAAGGGATCAGCTTTTCAAAGCCGAGCATTCACTTACCCTTGTTAGCAGCCTGAAAATGGGCTGCATGGAAAATGCTGATATCTAACAACTGGTAGACAGAAAGGAACAGGTTTCTACATTTCTTGGAAAGAGTGGAGTCAAGTCTGTTAATTTCAATCATCATTTAAGATGTTTCTTAAGGGCTTTATCTAACGGGCATTTGTTAGGTAGTATGGGACCATATCTTAGCCAGGAAACAGCAAAGCTGGTTCGGGACACTTCCCAGGCCAGACTCATAGAACCAAACCTGGACCAACTATGAGAACTTATGACACTGTTATTTTCACCTTTTAAAATTCATATCCACATTTTGAATGTATTTAAGGATTTCAAAACAGAAAGAAAAATCTTGAAGGCACTAAATCAGGGGCTAAATGAACAGATGGACTTCTACATTTTACATCTAGTGGACCCCTGTCCCAGACAAGCTTTCCCCATAATAATAAGATGCACAGGAGACAGTAACATGAGCAAAAACATCCTGGTGTGACACAGAGTGACTGGGCAGGATGGGAAATTTGTGTTTCTCCCCTGTCAGAACTGTAAGCGGAGTTGAACAAATGCTCTCGCTGATGACTTCCAGCATTTGGAAAGCCATATCCAATGCATTACAAGACATTGGTACTGTTTGAAAACCAAGTACTAATGTGTCTTCAAATGACAGGCAGTGACTGTCACAGAATTTCTGAAACCACCATTGCTTAAAAGGCATTTGGGTAATGCTGTCACGTGTGTTGAAATACAGTCAATAGCTGGTTTAAATAAAAGAAGTAGAACATGGGAAGTGCCACTGTCATAGGTGATTTGGGCATGGTCATGTGTGCAGTTATGGTCACATGTCAAAAAAGATGAATTCAGAGACAAAACTAGAGCTGGAGTATTGGGCTGGTCGATGGATCCCAGAGCCTCCTACAGGTCAGGAGGCAGTTCCTTTTATTTCTAGCAGGGAAAAGCAGCTGAGGGGAAACACGATGCCACTAAAGACATAATAGGGTAAATACTGGAAGGGGTAAATAATTACTAAAACAAAAGGATCATGTAAGCAAAACAACAAATGAATATAAACTGCCTATGAGTCAATCTAGTCTTAAAGCCAGGTTTCTAAATATCTGAATAATCAGAATGAATAATCAGAAAAATATGAAATGAGCCCAAAGCCCAAGCCCCCCACTGTAAATTGTAGGCTAATTTGTTATGATAATGGCTGGATCTGACAGTAAAGTACTGGGTCCTATAATCAATTCATCCAGTGTTTCTTAAGGGGTGCTCTGGGCTCTTCTGTAAAACCATCTGACTGTCAAATAACCACAGTCAACATCACACCTGAGTGATCTTGAGCTTCATCAGCCCTTGGATTAAACACTAACCACAGCACCCTTTGGTAGGCTGTAATAGGGCACATACACTTAAAGAATTAAATAAAACACCTGGATTCCCTACTGGAAGAGAACAGAAAACAAATTTAATCCTTTCAGTTAAATATTTTGAGGAAAACCAGTCAGATTTACCAGTGTTACAGCACTGCTTGTTAAAGTGACACACATCATTGCACCAAATATCTGAAAACACATATAAAGTAAAAGTGCATTTATGTTCTAATACATATGGCCAAACCAAATGTTTATTAAACATTCAGTCTGGTTTACCTTTTCTGTAACATTTCTAGCATAAAGGTAATTTTTTGGAATTGTACACATTTTTGATACTGAAATAGCATCATCATATAATTAGACACAGTTACTGCATACTTTGTACCTTATATGACAGTCTGCAATAATTATAAAGTGACCTAAATATTAAGGATTAAACATTAATGGTTACTTTAAGGACCATATTTCTACACTGTTTGTAGAATTTCTCTTTTTTACAAGAATTCGAATATAAAATAATTGCATTCCAACAAATTTGAATCAAACATTTACACAGCATTTTTACCTGTGGTTTCATATTTTTCTGACAGGAGATTTAAATTGTGTGTATATGCATTGCATGTATTTTTTCTGAAGTTTGTATATATTAATGTATTACAAGTTTACAGGCTATCAGATAGAAAACATTTGTCTGTTTTTTCCAACTGGATGCTGTAGTGGTTCCCAAGGTGGATTTTTAAATCTATTTACATACAAATAGAATTTTTAAAAAAAGTGATAAGAAAATGTACTGTATAAGAACAGGCATAAATAGCAGAGCTATACACTAGAAAATACCACTTTTTCTTTCATTTCTAGTTGCCTTGGTCATTTTCATAGGCTTGATTAGTCCCAGATAACCTATTTTTGTTGTTCCATCTATTCTTCATAGGTTAAAAATAAAGAATCTTTATAAAGTCTGGAAATATTGGGGGGGTTCTGCTGTTGGATAAATTAATTTACTAATGTTTAAGTTTTCTGACTGGGTTCCAATTTTGCATATCTATTTCTGATATTCTGTTCCATCTGTTTATTCATCAGCCCTGCTTGTTTTTCCAAAAATGAAAGAAAGAAAATGGCAGTGCCCTATATAGGTTACTGCCTGAGCTTTGCATAGCTAGATAAATTTGATGCAAGATTGTTTACCATCTTTCCACAGCAGGCAAGGTATTCACACTGTGGGGCTTATTAAACAACAAAGCCATCATGCATGACATTATGGTGGGCTGACATAAGAAACACTAATGAGAATGAGCCATTGACACACTTCAGGCATAGGCATAAACATAGTCGATAAAATCACATCAGAAATAAGAAAATAACCAGTATAAAACAAGCAAAACTCTGAGATATCCATGCCTGGTTGTTACTGCCTTGAGCTCTCTATTAATATTTCTGGAGTGCTCTGATGGCTGTGCAAATTCCCTCTCTGCATCTTAATCTGTGTCAACCTCTCTCTGCAAACTGCCACATAAAACTTGCTTATTCCTATCTGTACACAAGAAGGTATCCTGAAAATGCATGGATAAAAGGTGTCTCTTTCCCCTTACATAACCTTATTCTGGTAGAGTTAATATACCTACTTGCTTCCTACTTTTTCTCTGAAGCTTGAATTAGGGAAAAACTTTAATGATTCTCAGATAAGATGTTAAACGTCATCAAGGTAGTGATCCATCCATAGCTAGCATTGTGAAATCCTCATCTGCACTGTTAATTATTGTCCCACACTGGGGATGGACGCTCCAGTGTCACGTTAAAGGACATTGACTGCCTATGGTTCACAGCTCTCTGTTTTAGTCGTGATTATCACAGTCAGTTATAATGACACCAGTTGAGTCAAAAGCAACACTTGGATAGACCTGCCAGTCTTTAGGAAGTATTCTGCATATATCTATGTGTGCCCTCTGAGAATTCACATATCCATCTCAGTAGAAGTCAGCCCATTCTCCTGAGTCTCCTGGCACACAGTTAAAAAATGCATGTTCCCCCAGGAACATCAGATTTATCAGAGGTGGAGCAGTACCCCTCCTAATTACAAGCGTATTTACATAAGCATATGTATACACATGTATGGAATAAATTTGGAATAAATAAACAAAGAAATATGCATAAATATACATATATCAATACAACTTTGAGATTCATTAGTTCTTTCCTTTTTCCTTCTAAAAATACTTGTTTTGGCTTGTAGGTTTCTTTACACTTGCTAACAGAAAACAAACAGTAGTTTGTGTCTCTGGTATTATTTTTTTGCAGTGGTCTGTTTTCTGAGTAGAAAGACCAAGTAAGAGCTCTGCTGAACATCTCAATACAGTGCCAATGAAATAGTTTCTGACGTGTTTATTTCTTCTGCAGCCTATTCAATATTTTTTACTCTTTCCTCATTCCATGCTTTGAGTGATAAGCAATAGCAAATGAGGCACCAGAGACTCATTACCCTGGGGGAGAACAGGTAGTTTTCTGCTTCCACGAATTCTTCACTAAAGTATACACATGAGCCTCATTTTGTAATACAGAGATTGATTCATAATGGGATTCCAGCATTTCTTTGAGAGACTACTGCAACTCTGCTCAGTTCTACAGATGACAAATGAAGGCTAATGCAGTTATTAACTAGACATTAAAAAAGAAAAAAGCTCATCATGATATTTTTGTCATGCACAAAATCTATAAAGTTATGGACGTAGAGAACAAGAAAACAATTCCTGGAATAGCAAGATGGTTGGTTTGTGAGTAAATGAAGGTACTGTGTACTAGATACTTAAAAAGACATCTGTAAGATCCTGCAAAAATGAAAAAACAGAACATGATTTCATGTCACAGCACAAAATATGGAATAAAAGGTGATAAGCTCACACCCCAATGTTTTATTGTTTGGTAATTATGACCATCTAATCAATTTTGCTACATAATTGCAACTCTATCTATGTATTTTTAAAACACAATTTACCACCATAAAATGAGGGTTTCCTTTTGAAAGGACATTTATGAGACTGTGTAAAATTAAAAGCTAATAAAGTCTGCAGTCCACTTGGAAAGTCCCTAGATTCCTTAGGCAGTCTGTGCTCTCATGTCCACAGCTCTCTGGGACAACCAGGCTGACCTCAAACACCAGCCAGGAGGACCCCAGCTAAGTGTCTATACAGTCTAGAAATATAAACAAAGGCTTCTGAAAGGAGATAGAAAGTAATTCAGCATTTAGTCATACTGCGCTGTTCGGGAAGGTGGAATCAATCACCAAGATTCTTGTATTCTTCATGTCTAATTTGCCTATTTTGCTGTTTTCCTAAAGTGATTTGTTGTACTAGAATCTTATCTTGCAGTCAAATCGATGTTCATCCAGTATACTAAAGGTTAGCATGTAAAATGGCAAACATATGTTATGCATGAGAGGTCACTTGTAAATTCCTGCAGCACCAAGTATATAGCTACCACCCACACACTAAAATGGTGGAGTAAATCTAATGACAGATAGATGCATGAATACGGAGCCAGTAGGTTTTCTTAAAGAAATTTTAAGGTGATACATCTTAAAAAAATAAAAAAGCCCCTGTAGCTACTTGAAGCTTTTCACAATACAATTAAAAGCAATACATATGCATTCATTCCAGTCATCTTGCAGCAATGTAGATTTCCAGGAACATATCAGTAAGGTAGTTGGATGGTTACTTGTGCATTTTTCAAATGGATGGACCCTGGACAGTCTTTGAGGCAATCTGAGGCAAAGGAAGATGGTGTATTATAAAGAGACAGTGTTTCTTTTTTCATGTTAAGATACTACCAGTCTTATTTCTCCATCAGATGGAGAAAGTATGGGATGCCAATATGCAACTCAGATAGTTTCAGACATTTTGCAGGGTTTAACTCAGTGGAAAGGCTCCTATTTGCACCACGAAATCAGTACAGTTGGGGGTGTTAATGAATTCCACAAAACAATCTAAAAGTTTTCAGCCTTAGAAAGATCCGTACTGGTCTAAATGTAACAAGGGGCACAAAGGGAATTTCAAAGAAAAGTGGAGAGCTTCTCACTGAGATCTAATAATTACTGATCTCTGTATTGTATAAACCAAATTACTCAACAGAGAAGCTGAGCATTAAAAATGGATGTCTCAGTTAGGGTGTTTCAGCATCCCTTCATATCTAGACATGTTCCAAGTTATGTCCAGAAATGAAATAGAATAATTGGGTCAGATCTCAGAAACTCATTTACCTAAACTAAATGGGAGGAGTGAACTAACATTATCATCATTCAGATATGGATATTCAGGAGAGCAGTCAGACCTTTTCCATCTATTTCCTCTTAGTTACTAGTCAAAGGTTTTTCTAATGTAGAACATTATTATGTTTAACACCTGCTGTGTTATTGCACAATTTTCTTTATGTTGACATTAAAATAGGCAGAGGAGAGTGAGTGATTATGTTCTAAGATACAAGCTATACTTCTGAAGATTTACTTCTCAGCAATTAAAAAAATGAACATATCTGCATATTTGCCTTTCTCCATACTGAGGTGAGGAATACTCCATTCAGTGCCTTCCTATTTCTCACTCTTATTATCTACCTTCACAACCTGCGGAAGTTCTGCACTGTAAATTATTTTGGTGAAAAAAAAACCCCAGTCATGGCCATGATACAGTTGTAATGGCAAGACCTAAAATCAGTAGTTATGGGTAACTGCTTTAATTACCACATAGTCCTAAACTTGGCACTATTTCTCCTACAAAGGCCATGAAGCCCTGCAGTGGAATAATCTCCCTGTCTGGCTTTGAGAAACCCTTTTGGGCCATCACGGGCAGCTGCGTGGCCCTCAACTTCTGGGGGACTTGTGGACAGGTCATCTGGCTGTTAGCCAAAGCAAGTGAGTGGGCAGAAAATCACTCACCTTTCCAGATATGCTAGGAGGCTGGCTTATGAAGTCCTTGCTATGAGTTCTGTCAGAATAATGCTGCCAACATTTCATTTTCACCTAATAAGGTACAGTTCAGTTTTTTCTTACAAGTAGACTTAATGAGACTCAAACCTTCCTCTAAAGCATATGTTAGGTATCAGTAAGTGTACATGCTAACAGAGCACTTCTGTCAGGAGCTGTTGAGTGGATGCACAAAATAAGACATTGCTCATTGTAGGACTGCCAGCAAAGAGAAACAGATATTCCTTCTATTGTGGACATATAAGGATGTGACTTATCTCAGACATTCACCTGCAGAGGACAGCAAAGCAAACCACAGTGTACATTAATGGAACACTGATGAGATGTTCTACGTGATGCCAGGATAAGCTACAATCATAAAAAATTATACAATTATAACTGGTGAAACATAGACCAGTGTGAAGTGTGGCTGAGGATGCAGAGAGCAGGGAGATTTTTCCTGTTTTATCACACCTGCAGAGATGTTTTATACATACACAGAGGAGAAAGCTGTAGAGTCACAGAACAGCTTGTTTTTTCGTTGATGCAAGGATTGTACATCTGATAGTTGCCACTATTGGCCTTCATCAGCGGTTTGAAGAGCGAAAGATGGCTGATCCAATTAAAATTCTCTTTATCTTTAAAAAACAGCTTTTGGAAGGCTTTTCTAGCGAGACAGTTGATGGAGAGTCCTTGTTATAATGTTCAGTGATTGCCACCTGGTTAATGTTACACGTGTAGTCAACCTTTTTTCAGTATTTGAGGTTGCAACCATGTATTACGGCTACATATAAAAAGGGTTTGCTTACGAATCTGGATATAACCTGGGGAAAAAATTATTGGAAGACTTGTGTGGTGTTGGGGAGAAAAGAATGAAACAGAGAAACACTCAGGGAAGTTCTGTCAGCCTGTCAGACATACTTTTTTTTTCTAATTAGCCTGAAAAGCTGTTAAGCTTTTTCTTTTTTTTAAAGACTGGATCTATCAAATGAGCTCGTGTTTAATCTTCTATACTCTATATATAATCTATAATCTTCTACAGTGAACTTAGAAAGTTAATTCTTTGTATTAGTTAAAATTCATGTGAATGTTTTCAACCAGCTGCAGGATGTAGTAAAGGGATTTCTGAATTAAAGCATGATTGATGCTGTAAGAAGCTCTTGCTGACTTTACAAGACAATTCACTCATTTTTCAGTTAATTTCATAGTTTAATATATCCAAGATAGGTTAATGGAACATTACATTCAATTTTCTCTTTTCTTTGAGAAAAAAGGGTATTGGCACTACAGTGTAAATTTTTTAATGTTACGGAAATATTATTGGTTGATTAAATTGGATTAGTTAGATTACCATCTTAGAAACATGGTATCGTACATTTTATGTGCCTTCTGCTTTGGAATATTTTAGAGTTTGCAGCATTAGCAATTTGGAAACCACATCCATACAAAAACATATTTGAAGGTTGCTATTGTATGGTGAAATATAAAAAAAACCCCTAGAAGTTTGGACAGAAGGAAACAGGAATAATTGTTTGGTACAGATATTATTTTTTCCCTCTTTGATTAGAAGTAATTCTTGCAATGAAACTTCATTCCAAAACGTAATTCAGGGAAAACAAGACTATATTTTGGTACCATCTTTCCCCCAAAGTAGTTTAAGTTGTTTGCAACAGATATCAATAAATTCTGCAGTCCCAACTCCACCACCTGAGGCAGACCTGTCAATAGTTCTTTTTCTGTGCTGCTGGGTGACCTTTGCTAAGTGATGAATACACACATGTTCTCCACTCCTCTGCCTTTCCTTTCTTGCACCACACAGAAAGAGTACCATTGCTAGGAATTCACCTCAAGTTTCTGTGCAAGGTGATAATTTTAAAGAGGAATCGTGTCTCACATCCATTAGTCCTGTCTGCACCAGCTCTAAGAAGGTGCTGAGAAAGATCAGCTGGGGATCTTCTCAGCACCCAGTCATCCCTTTCAAAGCACCTAGCTCTGGTCCAGGTCAGTTCCCTTTCAGTCACAGCTGCTGCTGGTTCATACTGAGCTGTTGGGTTGTAGTTGAAAATGGGTCTCCCTTCAGTCTAAGCAGCTCAAGAAGGAAGAAGGAGATAGGAACTTATATTGCTTCACAAAGCTAATTCCTCTCTTCCTGTGTATTAGACATCCCCAGTGAGGTGCTTTTTGACAGTACAAAAGAGCAAATTAAAACAAAACAAAGCAGAAAGATTGCTTCTGTTGCAAGAATTACTGTTTCTCACTCTACCTCAGACAGGTGGAAGAGCTTGCACAATTTTAACTTGGGCACATCAGTCTCAGAAGACTTAGTTGTGTTAAGCTTTGTCTGAATCATCAGCTTCAGAGCCCTGTTTCTCATCAAGTGCATTTTTGTGGGTGAAGTGTGGAGAACATGCTGTTAGTGGTTGTCATGGTTTAACCAGCAGGTAGCTGAACACTACACAGCTGCTCACTCATTCCCCACCCCCTGCAGTGGGATGGGGGAGGGAATTGGGAAATAAAAAGCAAAATTTGTGGGTTGAGAAAAAGTCAAGTCTGTTAGGACAGAGATGGAAGGAGTAATAGTAATGATAAAAGAATTACAATAATCAAAACAAGCACAATGCAATTGCTCACCACTATTTGACCGATGCCCAGCCAGTCCTTGAGCAGCAGTCTCTGGCCAGCTTGCCTCCTAATTACTATACTGAGCATGATGCCGTATCCCTTTGGCCTGTTTGGGCCATGACTCCATCTTTGGGGCCTCATCACAGCTCCTTGTGCACCCCCAGCCTTCTCGCTGGTGGGGTGGTGTGAGAAGCTGAAAATTCCTTGACTTAATGTAATCGCTGCTCTGCAATGACTCAAAGATCAGTGCGTAGGTCCCTTCCAAATTTACCCAATCTGCAATTCTGTAATCCTGTGTTATCAACACTATTTTCATTGTAAATCCAAAGCACAGTACTCTACGAGCTACTAGGAAGAAAATAACCCAGCCAAAACCTGCATGGTGGTGAAAATCCATTCCTTGCAATAACAATCTTCCCAGCATCTGTTGTGTACACTTCCTCCTACTTCTTTTTGCTCACATTAAGACACAGTGAATTTCTACTGCAAACCATAATCTCATTAGTAAAACAAAAATGTATGTTCTGTCATATGACAGGTTTCTAAGTCTGGAAAATGTTCTTGATTAAATTGGCTTTGGCTGTGTAACCCCTATTAGCATTAATGGCAGCCACATGGCTGAAACTCTGAATATAAACTTGAGAATAAATCATTACAATGCAATTGTTTAACTTTTATTTCCCTGCAGGTCGGTGATATCAGCTGGAGAGAGGATCAGAGTCTTCCATGCAACTGAACAGGTGATTTAACCCATTTCTTGATACTTGGCACTAGGATGAACATTCTTTTTCAGATTCTTTATATCCTAAATAGTTTGGCCTTGTAAAATATATATTAAAGCTTTAAATTAATAGATGTGACTAGATATAAATGGGCATATGTGTTCAGATTTCCCACAATCTCAAGACTAAGTTGGCATAACACTTTTTTTAAAAAATGAGAAGCTTAAAAATCTTAAAATTGTTTCCAGATCTCTAAATGGACTCATAATGAATAAATTAATAAATACATGTTTGTTTTGATTTTTTTTTTTTTGCGAAAGCTTTTTTCACTTGTTGTGAAATAGCTTTTCTCTTTCAGAATACACTTTGTTGCAAAGACTAGAGCAGAAAGGTGCCCACTGACATTAGTAGGAGCTGGACAGAGCCCACCACAGGAAAAAAATCAGTATTCAAGTCATAGGCTTACAGTGTGCCAAGTTCATACACAGGGCACATCCACATCTTGCAGAACGAGGCATTGACTTCCTCCAGCACACGGAGGAGATGTTGTTTGGATTTTAATTTAATCCCTTGTTGATTATTCATTGGTGTGAGGATGAAGAGTGGATAGAATAGCAAAACAGATACTTTTAAAGCCATACAAAATATGTTAGACTCTTTAAATTGTTTACTCAAACTTGAACAAAACACACTGTACATGTAAACACACTGCCCACACACGAACACTTGCTCTCTCTCTGTGTTTGCATACTTTCATATACATATACATTCATAAATTTATCTGAAAGAAAATAAAGACTTTTTCTACCTTGAAAATTTTCTACTACAATTTTACTTCAGAAATGACTCTTTTTGTGGGGTTATTTTTGGGGATGTGTGTGTAAATGAGAACAATGTGTATCTATAAGTCTGGGTAGAAAACCACGGCTGGCTGGGGAGAGGAAAAATGTACACTGAGAAGGTAGTGTGGGAAAGTTTCCCAAGAACTAATAACCTCTGTTGAGTCTACAAGAACTGAAAAACTCGTAGCACTGTGAGCAAGTTTACCAAACCTGTTCAAAGCCACCCGTACACAGTGATGTCAGCAATTTACAGTTGTGGTCTATGTGTGCCTCAACTCTACCCCTAAACAGGAAAAGGGAATTTATAGCATTTGTATTCGGAGTTGCCTACACATGATCAGGATAAAACTATAAACTTTTTTTTTTTAAACAATTGTACACTAAGGCATTCACTTTTCAGCGTTCCAGCAATCCTACTTTCATGTTATTATGTTTGTGTTTTGCATCCTTTGATTTTCATACAGAAATTTCATTCTTGTGGCTAGACTCAGGCTTCATGTTCTATTAAAGGCCTGGCAAGTAAATAATACTGAAACTGAAATAAACAGTTTTGGCGTTGATTGATGTTTGGCATTTATTTTATGTTTGGTCAGGAAATAAATATATGGCATCTCCTGGCCACAGAAAACATCAAGATGCTTGTGGCATACTCATCAGTGTTATCCTTCACCTTCCTTCTACTATTTCTTGAGAAAAATCATGAGGGTGAGAGAAAATAAGATATAATGGTTTCCTGGGGGTGATGAGCTTTGTGTGAGTAGGTTTAATTATAGACAGACTGTAGACAGCTTTGTGTGTTACATGGATAGGTTTAATTACAGACAACCTGTAGACAGCCTTTTGCGTTATATTTGATCTAAGCACAAATCTATGTCAGTAAAGTACTCGACTCACCCTGAAGTCTGAGGTCTTGAGCCATCAACGAGGGTAAAGGCTTGAATACACATCAAGCATTGTGTAAAGAGGCAATGCTATAGATTCATGACACGGGTGTTGACTTTTGCACTGCTTGGTTTTCAGAGGATTAAGTTTAGCTATTCATTCATAATGAGAGAGCTTGACTACTCAGTGAACAACCTAATGTTAATCTGTGCATTAGCAAAGATTTTTAACAAACTTCATAAATATGCAGGGGAAAAGGGAAGAGATTAAAATTGCCACATGAAAATTAATCTTGGAATTTCATACCTTCTGAGTATTTTATTTTTTATCATGATTGTTTTCCCAGTATATGAAACACCAGGGAAGTGTTGCATGAAACTGAGAATAAATAAGAGGGAAGCAGGTTCAGACAAGGCAGTCTGTTGCCCTTGCCCCAGATGGTGCATGGTTTCTCTAAAATGTTAAAAGCAGTCTGAATCTTGTGTGCTTGAGAAAGTGTAATACAATGAAGACTTTTTATGGCATGCAATTTACATTTACATTCTGAGAGCAGTGTGATCTCACAGGAAAGCCATTTAAGGCAGGAGGATTACACCAATGAAAAATGCCGCGTGAAAAACACAACAGGAGTGCAAACTAGGAAAAAACCTAAATAAGGAGCACAGAAGAGAACTTGCTTATTACACTTGCATTGAACAGCATTTTGAACCCATTCATGAATAGAATCAGGAGGGAAAAAGGGATCCATGTCGATGAAATAATGTGGGGAGGAAACAGGTGCTGAGACCTCCCTATTTTGGCTATCTCAGGCAGCTGAGCAGGTCACCAGTTCTTCAGGCACAGGTGGATGTCAGCTAAAAATGATCAGGAAGGGAAAAGCTACTGAGTCAGCCCATCAGCTTTCACATCAAAGGCAAACCTCAAAAATCCTACATGACAACTCAGAAAGAAACCTGATTCCCAGAACACTCCAAGGCTGGAGTTCATTATTGGATTCCTTTTTCATTTCATGCAAGAAGGAATGTACACTTTCGTTGTTGGCTATAATTTGGGGTTTTTTGCATCTTTAAGCTAGTACAATATTAAATAAGAATTTAGATGAATTGGGCAAGTGTGAATGAGTGTGACCATACATTCAGGGCAACAAATACAGTAAAAAATTTGTGGTAAGGCAAATCCTGGGAAGGGTCTGCAGTTTAAGAGCTCAAAGAAGCTGCTTCTCTCTCAAGGTCAGCTTGCAGACTGTTGTGTCCAGGGAAGCTGCTGACATGAAACACAAACTAGGGCCCTTCTAGCAAGAGGCACACTGAGATCCTGTGCCCACCTTGATGCAATGATGCTCCCTGCCTGTCTGCAGGGATGGAGGGCTGGAATAAATTGTACTGTGGGAGTGGGGAAAAAGTAAGAGCGAAAAACACTGCAGGGTGCAAAGTGTGTCACTGACTAGATGGAGAAGTTACATGTTTAGTGTAGGGGAGCACTTTTTTCCTGCTCATTCTGATCTTCTGTACTCACTAAAAAGAAAAAAAAAGCTGTAACCCACCAGACTACATAGAGTGGAATAATAGGGCTGTGGTGTTTAACTGCAGGTGCTGCCATCCTCCACTGGAACTCCACCTTGAACTTCTGCTCTGGACACTCTGATTATGTTGATTCCTCTCATTTTTCACTTTGCTATACATCTGTCTCTTCCTGCAGACCTTATTCATCTCTTTCCCTCTTACTGATTACTGTTTTCCCTGCCTCTGCTCCTTCACTTCCCCATCCACCCCAAACTGCTGTGTCTGCTTATGAACTTTCCTCACTCTTGCTTGTTTTCTTCCATGGTTCCCTACACTCTTTTCCCTTCTTGATCTGACTCCTCTTGCCTTCTGTAGCAGAGTGCATCCCACCTCCACAGAGAGAAAGTCTTCCTGCTGCCTGATGCCATGGTCCTCACCATGGCAGCCTCCAGTGCCACCATGGAGCTGTTCGCAGAGGAGTCCGAGCTGCTGGATGGAGCTGCTCACGCTTTGGTGGGGTAAGATATAGGAACTATTGTCAGAGAAGAGGAGCTCTGACTTGGACTGAGTTGGTTCAAAACAAAGAGTCTGGGGAGAATTCACCTGATAAACTAAAGCCTCCATCCAGCTTATGTAAACAGAGGTGTTTTTTTAGAATCACTGATAATATTTAGACAGCTTGTCACAAGGGCAGTAAAAGACATTGTTGCTCAAGGTAGTTCCCAGCCTTTCTAAATTTCAGTTACCTTTTCTCCACATAGACGTACTGGTTTGACTCCTAAGATTTGTCTGCATGCTCCCCATTTATCATCTCAAGCTCCTATTTTGTGAAGAAGACTAATTTTCTATTACTTACATGGTATACTTAGCACTAAAAATATAATCTGAATGCAAAGACAGAAATCTCAGGATTTAACCAAGATCTATTATTGCTTCATTTGAGCTCTGAGCAAAGGTGAATATGCCTCGATTTTACAATGACATGCTGAAATAGTGTTTTAAAACTCTCATTATATATACCATCAATCAGAAAAAGATCTTCACCTTTTACCCAAGGGTTGAAGTGTAGGTCACAGAGATGAGGAGCACAGATACTCATGTAGTCATTGCAAAATGCCCATGATCACTAAACAAACTACTTTTAAAAGGCAAAAATCTCTTGAAATTAAAATATTCTGACAGCATTTTGTGTGATCCTGTCTTTTATATGAGGGTTAAGTTAACATGAAATATAAAATTTCAACCTAACAGTCAAGCCCTGCTGTGTGATTGCTGTTTGCTCGTGTGCCAGGTACCACTGACAAGTCATCTCTTGCTTGTGGTGCCATGTGGCCAAAGGAGATTATTTGAGCTGTTGGACCTCCCCGATGCCAGGAGAGTGTGCTGTGGGCCCGGGAGTTGCCAGCCGGCAACAATGCCGGGCGACTTTTCACTGGACAGCCCTCTCCGAGGAGGAGGAGGCAGGACAGGGTGGTTAAATGGGATACGTGGGAGAGCTGCGGCAGCTCAATGTTGCCCACAGATGTAGGCAAACTGGCTGTTTCTGCCCAAAAGAGCAGGTGTCCTTATTCTTGAAGGCAGTTTGGGCAGCTGTGCCCTGGGCAAAGGAAAGAAGAGAGGTGTCAGGGGTGATCTGGAGGTTTTCTAACAGTGAAAATGGTGTGAGGGGCCTGGCCTGGGGATGGAGAAGGCATGGAAGGAATATAGTTACTGAAAGTTTTTTTGTCAAATTTTGGAGATACTGTGGATGTCTGAATCAGGTAGGGGACAGAAAAGGAGGAGTGTGTATGGTTCGAAGAAATCATGGGCTGGGAAGGATCTGGGAAACTTTGTGGATACCAAAGATAGCTGTGTGTTTGGACAGTGATCTTCTTCTTTCTTCTGCCAGAATTTCTTTTCTGCCTCCATTCTACCCCTTCAGTAGATTGCCTTTTGGTGCCCATAGATCTCCTTTCTCCATCTTCACATCATTCTCACACAACTACATCCTGCTTTCCAAAAAGCCCTGTTGCCCTCCTGCCAAATCTCTCTCCTTACTCATGACATTCTTGCACTGGTCAGTGCTGCTTGATGGGTGAGGAGGTGAAGCGGCACCCAACCAGGCAGCCCTGGAGACCCTGGCCAGGAGTTGGACAGGCCTGCTTCCCTACTGCTTGGTGAAGGAGTGGCAGGCATGTCTGTCAACAGCAGCCAGGTACTAGTAAGTGCATCAGTCATCACAAATGTGCTGTGGGCAGTGGTTTTTCCAGAAGGCTTTTCACAAGGAACAGAGATCAGCTGTAGAACTGGAGTACTTAAGACTCCCTTGCCCAAAAATCCCCACATGGATAATTGTGAAGCATGAGAGTCTTTTCATACACAACAACCAGTACAATGGATACTGGGACATCTGCATTTAGTAGTAGAAAATCCTAAACTTGCCCATTTCAACACAGCTAAACTAGTACAAGGAACCAGGAACCTGTTGAACTGACCACTTCTCCTACAGTAGCTTGGAATCTAGGAAACAGAAAACTCTCTTGAAACTCCTCTTGAGCCAGAAGATAGCAGCAGGACATTGGTCTTCAACAGGGCACCAGTGAGATCGAGTTCCCCATGATGAATGTCTAGAACCCAAATGTTCCAGATGGTTAGAAATATATTTTTGCTCTGGGAAGTTATGCAAAAGGTGTCCACCAGTGCCTGATGTCACCATTATCAACAGACAGACTGGCAGAAGTCCCAGATAAGCTCCTTGCATATTTGCAGAAACATATATGACATCATCATTTAGGGCAAAAGAAATCTAACTATTTAAATTCCAGAAAGCTTTAGATGGCAGACTGTCCTGCCCAGAAACAAGATCTTTATTTTGCACTTGTACTAAGTCTTTAGGAGATTTGGGGAAATTTGTGTTTTTAATATTTTATGCCTATACTGTGTTTTCAATTGTTCTCAACCTGAACAAATCTCAGATCACTAAACAACAATTTTTTTCATCTGCATGCACATATGGTACCCCATCCGCAAAAAAGGCTAAAAATCAATGAAAATGAGTGCCACAAGCCATCCTGTTCAAGGTGTGACCAGTCAGTTAGTGGTTATCTGTACCTATGTTAAAATGGTATTTATGCTTCTCAGGAAGCCTTGTGGAATTTCTTGTAAGCCATGAACCCACCCTTAGGCTGTAAGAATGTGTGTTCTCACCCTACTGAGCTGGACAGCAAATCCACCAACTCAGGGCAGTAGCTAACCCATAAATAAGTCTCCATAAATGCTTCAGTCACCAGAGAGAAATAAAGAGGCATATTGTCTTAGCAACGTTTAGAAAAACCCAAGCAGACAAAACAAAGAGAAGTATGATATTTAGGGTCAATTGTAAAAAAAAATAGTCTCTTCTAGAAATTAATATTTTTTAAATTATTTTATTTGGAAAGGTGCATTTGTGTGCAGCGTAACCTGTCACTAGATGGAATTTCTGTTTCAAATACTGAAGTGTAGTTATGTAATTACATGGAGTGAAGCAGTCTTATCATGCAAGGGCAATTTACGGTTTTTGAGTGTGCTCTCTAATCCTAGAAAAGATGTTAAAATATAATTGTTTTGTGACAGATTTCCTTTAAGCTGGAATGGTGGGTTACTTTTGCCTTCTAAATAGCATTTTTTTCTATATCCATGTATGTCAGGAACCTGCAGTAAAATTTAGATTTTTAGATGCTAATCTGACAATTATTTCAGTTGCACTTATTTTCTATACTGTATTTAAACAAAAAGTGGAGTCTCAGGACTTAATATCAAGACTACTACAGAATTCTCCAATGTTTCCCAGAAGAATACAGTTCCAAGGCTTCTTGCCTTGGGCTCTTTTTCAAAATACAGTCTTTATTGGTAGAGGAAGTAAATAATTTTTATATTATAATTCTTCCAATAGCAGGTAACAACAATCAAATTCCTAATGAATAAATATTATGCAAGCAGAGACAATATTAGTACCATTGCTGAGACCCAGAATGCCTTCATTTCTGATATCCACACAAAATATTTGATTTTCCACAGTTTTTTGCACATCCTAAGCTACAAGCAAGAAGTCTACTTTGATCCTTACCCTATACCTATGTTGTTTTAAGATCCATGTAAATAGATCTATAGCAAAAATATCTATTAGCTTGGTAGTTATTTTTCTCTTTGCTGAGATATATAATCAGGAGAACAAACATTAAGAATTCTGAGGAAAGAGCTTCAGAGGTATAACAGCACACAAAGCATAATATAGTACAAAACAACGGCATTGACAATATTATAAAAAGATAGTGACTAATGCTATAAAGTCATTAAGTATTATAAAATTATTTTTGGGTCCTGCCTAAACTAAAACTCCTAAATAAACAAAAGCATCTGTGAGGAATAATAAAATTTGCAATATTCAGTGAAATACTAGTAAGATATGATATAGAAGTAAACCAGAAGCAAACAAAATTGGAAGTTTAAAACTGACATTTCAAAAGAAAGCTGGAAGACAGCTGTAGGTCTGGGAATATGTGCCAAAAAGCAGGTTGGAATTATTGGCAAGAACACTTGGAAGTAATAGAACGACTTGCTTGTCACAGTCTGAAGTATCATGTGATAAAGCACATGAAGAATTACCCATAATCTAAATATTGAAAAATCAAAATGATATTGCAAATAAACAGCTGAAGGGATGAATGTCCAATAATTAACTCAGTCTGACGTTAAAGACTGAAGAGCATAAAGTCTTTAGATAGTCTGCAACTGTAATGTTCTTTTCATTTCAGTAAAACATCCTAGAGAAAAGGTCCATCACACCTCCTCCCACACATCTCAAGGAATGATCAGAACAAGTGAAAGCAACAGGAAAGCTAAAGGCTTCATGCAGTTACTGTGGCATGCAATTGTCTTCTTACCAGAGGAATAACTCAAAGGAAAAAGAAATCCTCACCACACTTACTTAGATTCAGAGAAAATTATTGTAGCAACCTGGGAGAGGAGATAAACCATTATCATGTTTGTACAACAATATTAAAACTTCTGTGAACAGGCTACAGTGATCATCTTGTACTAGTAGAATGATTAAACTCCTCAAGTCTTTCTTCAACAAAAAGCAACACTCAGTGGAACATTTAACCATAAAAAAGTTAAGGAAATGTATTTCCAGCACTTTTGGAGACAAGAAGAAACTTTTTGTTCTTGGTACAGAGCAACCACCAAGAGTCTTGACATTTCACTTTAGAAAAATCACTTCAGCCAGTGCAATCACTTCTTTTTCTTTTTTTGCAAGGTTCTTCAACTTCAAAATAAGAAATTAAAATATACACGCAACCCTTCCTAGTTCAAACTGTCTGCCTAAAATAAGACTTTTCCATGATGTTATTTTGCTGTTCTTAAACAGATTAAGAACTTTCCTACTAGTGATAATATTATCAAGAGAGAAATTCACATTTTATTTTACACACAGCAATATGGGCCCTGAGGCAATGCAAAGTCATATGCTAAGGCTGGGTAACTAAACACCGAATTCTTGTCAGCAGCTTCAACAGAAAGCTTTAACATCAGCAGGAGAGCTGAAAAACTAAGAAAAAAGAAATACAAGCTGACACTGAAATCTTGTCAGAGAAAGGAAAACCTTATTTTTACTCAGAAGAGGGGACTCCACATCCCGTGGCTAAGTATACTCAGGCCTTAATAAGATACATTCATTTGGAATTGACTTTACATAAATATAGGGTCAGAGTCTTGCTAACTCTCCTAGCTGTGATTGTTGCATTACTGTCTTCAAGGTGGGCTTCTCTGGAAAGGAGAGACACATATTCATCCCTCAGAATTATCAGTAGATTTCACTTCAAAATTACTTCAGTGATAACACTGCACACTAATTAAGGCTTACCCACTCTCTGTCCTCCAGGCTACATCTTTGCCTTGAGAATAACTCACCTAGGGCACTTTCTAAACTAGTTAAGGCATATTCTTTATCACAGTTGAACTGGATGGGTTGTTTTGGTACTCTATCTGTTTTTCTTTCTCTTCCATCACACAAAAACTATGGAAAAAGAAATTTAATTACATAACCTTGTGCTGTCACATATCCAAAAGAGCTCCTAGCACATGGCAGGAATGCCTGCATTTTTGTTTTATGCCAGTCACACCTCTAGAAACATAATAAGAAAGAGGATATAGACTATTGATTTGTATCCAGACTAGTTTACCTGTAGTCCAAACAGAAGATCTTGTTCAGGCTCAGTATATGTTAAGATTTAAACACTACCTATATGGTTTTTCAAGCAAGAATTCAATTGCATGATGCCTTTGAATGTAGCTTTCATAATAATAAGGAGATAGTGGTTTTTTTTCAGGTTTTAGGGTGGACTTAATGAGACTTAGCATTGAAAGTGATGGCTTATGCAAAGATAGGAAAATGTAAGCCAGAAGATAGATAGTGCTTCTCAGTTTAGGGAGCAAAACTATATTGCTCAAATGTTCATCCCACTGGAAAGCATAACCTAAACAGTACATCAGAAATTACGTAGGTCCCAATATCCAAAGGATGTTCTATAACAGTGCATTTCATTTAAACAAATGTTCTTCAATATGCAGAGAAATCATGATGACCTTTACAAGTATCACTATTCCTAGAGTCTTCTTTACCCTTTACCACATCCATTGATACAGACTATCTGGAAAAGCCTGAATGAGAAACTATAAACCACCAAATGTCAAGTGAAATGTCATCATTAACTTTAATGTGTTACTGTTCATCATAATAAGTCTGATCTTGAAACAACTTGAAAAATTGTGTAGCTTCAGTGGCAGTGAAATTTCTCCTGATTTACACAGATCACAGGAAGACCAGGATTCCTAAGTGCAGCAAAATTTGCCTTTTGTTTGAGCAGTTTCTTTTTAGCTGTGAGTAGATAATTTAATTTTTACTGCATTATTCCTTAGAATGAAATACTTTGGTAAGGGCTTTTCTTCTTTTGAAATGAACAATCAGTATGAAATATTCCAGTTGAAATGAGCACAGTGCCCTGCCAGCACATAGAGCCGTCATGAAGGATAAAAAGTACAAAGTATGATTTGTTTTAGGGCCTTCAAAACAAGAATAAATTACATCAGGGCCTCACAAAAGGAAGACTTTTTTGTATTAAAGCTTTTCATAAAGTTCTTATATTCTAAACTCTCCTCACTGTATATTGAAAAGAATCAGCTCATCCACTTACATTTTTAAAATGTAAATGTACTTACTGTAAATGTATATATATTAAACCAAATTACTTTGTAGTTTGAGATGCATTTCACTTTTTTCCTATAAAACTTAAAATCACAAAATAATACATAGGTGTCTTCAACATTAGAATAAGAAAAAAGAAAAAAACCCAAAGACTATTTCAAGTTGCTTTTTCAGGAACCATTTGAACTTTCAAATTATACATTTAAACATTTTGCTATAATCTGTTCTGAGTTGTTAGCCTTCGCAGGATGGACACTTAATAGATAATGTGCAAGCAGCATTTAATTATAAAGCTGTGTTCTCCACACCCAAATAACATGGCTTCAGCAAATGATTCTTTTTGACAATAATTTCTTAATTGCCTTGTAGAAACTTGAGCATGATAAAGATTGTGAGGCACAGCAATGAGCTGGATTAGAATACCTTGCTGAAAGCAACAGATTTTATTTCATTTTTCCTCTGTCTTCACACAATTAGAAATCACACTCCTATTTTCTCCATTAAGATATTTTAGACCAGTACATTTTACATAGAAGATTTCAGCTTTAGTTTGGAAACTGATAACCCATGAAGAACTGAGAATAACTAGAAGAAAATGGCAAAGTTGGGTCCATCAACATTATATTTTCTTTTTTATATTTTCTTTTATTCCAAAGCTGCTTAAACTCACAATAAGATGGTGTGGATAAATGTCTAAATCTCCCTTTAATTTTCCTGACATTCCTTATTTTAGTGACCAAAATAAAATCTGACAAAGAATACTCCTCCCTTAAAGCCTTTCCACAAATGTTTAAATAATTTTTCCTTATCAGCTCCTCTGTATAAAATAGCCTAAACCCAAAAGAAACAGGGCTGTAATATACTTAGAGGACAGCAAAAGTACTTATTCCCCTTCAAATGCTCTGTTTCGTTCTAAGAGAATACACCTGTCTCTCTGAAGCAGTTTCATCCACTCCCCAAAGAAGAACCTGGAGAATTTGGTTGCAGTTATATTTAAACCTCACATGTAGGTTCTCCTGCTCCCCAAAGAGCATCATGAACTGAAACAGGCTTCAGGGAAAACAACATATTTGATAATTAGTCCCTTTGAAACAGCCTCCATTTCTCTAAATACAGCATACTTCAGAATATTTTGATGACTGTAAAAGGCATGTGAAGACCATGAAGTGCCAAAAATTGTCTCATGGAACCATTCAGCCTTTCTGAAGACCTTCAGAGTATATAATCTGTCTTCAGGTGACACACTAGCCTCCCTGCACTCATCCCCCAGACTTTTCATGCTCAAGCTATTAAAAAAGATGCCATGTTCAATTTCATGTTGAAAATTACAGTGGCTTATTCTGCTAGCAGAGCTTATCCTCACAGGGTGTCTTCCTCATACCTTATCCCTCAGTGCAGGAGACTTCTCTACCCATTTTTAAGGACTAACCCTCATAATTTCCTTGAAAAGTAAGTTGACAGCTATATATACACCATACATTAAAGCCTTGAGCTCAGTGTGTGGCCCAACAAGCTGCAGACTGCTGTGTCCTCTGCAATCAGCACAAACCTCAGCACGGATGTTGCAGCTATTCACATCCTGGAGCAGGTGAGCTCTGAGCCTGGCAGCCTTCTATTCCTCTGCATCTATCCTGGAAAGATAGGTCTGGGATTGTCTGTTTTGCAATGCTGTTAGTTGCCTCCATTCAATTCACCCTTGGAAACCGCCTTCCAGAAATAAATGGCAGAATAGGTTCTGAAACTAGTGACTCTGGAGCTCACTGGGATTCTTCCTCCGTTCCATTCCTGAAGTCTAGGATCTTAGCTGATCTGAAATCCTCCTTAGAATGACTTTCCTACCTGCTTGCCAATCATCTCCTGAGCTAGCCAACTGTTTCCTGGGCTGCATCAATGCAGTGGGACCAGCAGATCAGGGTAGGTGAGTCTCCCCCTCTACTCTGCTCTCATAAAACCCCGCCTGGAGAACCGAATCCAGCTCTGTGGACCCCAGCATAAGAAGGATGTGGATCTGTCAGACTGAGGCCAAAGGAAGGTCATAAAGATGCTCAGAGGGCCGAAGCACCTCTCCTATGAAGACATGCTGAGAGACTTGGGGTTATTCAGACTGGAGAAGGGAAAGCTCCAAGGAGACCGCCTTTCGATTCCTGAACAGGGCCTAAAAGAAAGCTGGAGAGGGACTTGATACAAGGGCAAGTAGTGACAGGACAAGGGGGAATGGCTTTAAACCGACAGAGGGTAGTTTTAGATTGGATACTAAGAAGCAATTCTTTGCTGCGAGGGCGGTGAGGTACTGGGACAGGCTGCCCAGAGAAGTTGTGGCTGGTCCAGCCCTGGCAGTGTTCAAGGCTGGGTTGGATGGGGCTCTGAGCAGCCTGGTCTAGTGGAAGGTGTCCCTGCTCATGACAGGCACGTTGGAACTAGATGATCTTTAAGGTCCCTTCTAACCCAAATAATTTGTCTGCCCCTGGGAGGGTCATATCACACCTGCCCACCCTGCACACAGACTGAAAGAACACCAGAGTGCAGAGCACCCTGGTAAAAGGGCTGCAGGCTTTTGGCTGGAAGAAAGGGAGAGTAGCTTATATTTTCATATTTGCTGGGGAAAACAAGCACGCTTTTGAAGAATTGTGTTTTCATGTTTTCAAAAGCTTTCCCATTTTTTGCTTTAGAAATAAGCAGCCTTAGCAGCAGTTTCTGTTGGAAGAGAAATAACTAACCTCAAAAAATGCAAAAATATCCTTAGATCTTAAGTGGATTTGCATTTTTTTTACAAATATTTTGCTTGGTGCTATTAATTTGGATGTGAATGCGTTCTATTTAGGGATACTGAAAATCTGAAAGGTTCCTTTTTAGTACTAGTTCAATTATCATCATGGCACAACCCAGTACTCTGAGACGAGGGAAGCAAAATTTACTGGCGTTCTGCCATCCCTAGCCATCTTCCAGCTATTTTTATAGCCTAGGGAAGTCCCAATGCTACTTTTACCACATATGTGCAGTACAAGTGAGAATCTTTTGTTGCTGGGTTTCTTTTTAAAGCTGTTAACTTGGGACACTACAGCAGGCACTGTCTGGGAAGTCACCTACCAGAAAAACCTCCCAGTCATAGCAGAGATCTAATGAAAATTCCACTGAATGCATTGCACCAGTTTTCTACTTAAATTATGCTACAATTTGACTGTAGCAGAAAGTGTGAGTTAGACTAGATCTTTCATTATAGGTTTTAGTTTATATTTTGCAGTTTGCCACAAATTGCTCAGCATTTCAATGCAAAATGTCTTTACTGTTCTTTAATCATTTGTAATACATGCAACTCTCCAAGGTGCACAGACAAGGTGTGTGTGTCTGTAATACAAAGCTTTTGCCTAGTAAGCTGCAAAATAGGTATTCCAGGCATTCACTATACAACATCCTGTGCTTAACTATAGAAAGATACAAGGTAATTCAGTCTATTCTTAGAAGCATAACAAATTGAATTAATTTATGCAAGCAGATTTCTTAAACCAATTAAAGCATTTTAACAGCGTGCAAACAAATTAAAAAAAACCCCAAACATTTCTAGGAATGCTATTTTAATTTACTTTGATATGTTCTTAAAACTAATCTGGACCATGACAGATTAGAAACCACAGGACAATACACATTATTAAGCTCTTGCTTACAGACTGGCTGCTGTGATTTTGCTGTCATGCAAGGCTGTTATTTGAGCAAGGACAAAGCAAGAACTGTCCTTTAAAAACCTGATAGCAGCACGCGGCTTGGGTTTTGTTGTTTTGTTGGGAAAACAGTCATAAACAAGTGCTGTAATTCTTTATTTATTGTACTTATTTTTTTTATTTTTAATTTTTACAGAGATAATGTAGACAAGACATTTGTCTCATATACAAATATTTTCCTGCCAGCCAAAATACTGAAGAATGAGCTCTTACATAATGTTGAAAAGCATGTTAAATTCTCCTTATCACAAAGGGCCCAATACAGAATTCTGCAAAAGGATCCTTGGCTGTCCTCACGATAAATAGAGAAAAACGAAGCAATAGAAGGTAACTGTGACAGCAGCAGTGATGTAGCTGTAATGCAACTGAATTTAAGTGAAAACTTAATTACTGCAATTTAGAAAGTGCTGTACTAGACACTACATTCATGACTACATGACAAGCTGTGTTTGCTGGTTCATCATACAGCAAGAATGCAGCTAACACTTCTTATATGCTTCAGTGCTAAAAAGAATCCAGAACCAGAAAAATAACACTGCCATTGAAACTGGAGCTGAATAATGCTGTCAGTCTTCCTAGCAGCCCTAATGACACATAAAGAATGAAAGTGAGTGGGATTTCCATACCTATGATATTCATTAGGAAACCCCTTATCCATTGTTTCTGTGCCTGAATTCTGAAGCATGGAACTGTACACAGTATATAAAATCCTTTGGAAATGCACTATTATACAGAGCATGGGAAGAAGAGGTGCTGTACAGAGTTGTATTTTATTAAACAAAGTTTAAGCCCTTAAACCTAATTTTCTTTGAGGCTAATTTTAAAGATAATAAATTAATGAAATCATAAAAAGATGCAGGAAAATTGTTCAGAATTTCTTAGCACTGGAAATATTTAACAGGAATAAACTTCCATATTTCTGTACAGGAAGCTGAAGGAAAATGAAAATGGTTCTCTTTATAGGGCTGTTCAAATTCAAGAGGGTTCACATATAGGATTCTGAGATCTATTCCCATGTTGAGTCAAATAAAATGTTTAGATTTTACCAGATTTCTGCTTTTCTGTTCAGAAATTCCAGTTACGTGTTATCAAGATGTGACATTAATTAATCTGTTGAATACTGAGTATTCTTGAATGGAAGTTTCTATACTACTGCACACCTTATTACTGAAAATATGATATCTCACAAACAGAAAAAAATCAGCACAAAACTATACAGATTTAGAACTTCCATAAATAAAAAATTGTTTACTGACCCTTCTCTATCCACAACCTGATTTTTAAATGTAGCTCCTCTCTCATTCACTAATCAGATACTTCTTACTAAGCCAAGTATCTAAAATTTTCAAACGTTTATGCTGGTCTGTTGTAAATGCAGTCTTTGTCAAACTTAAGGGCAGTACCCTTCACAAAGCGGAATCCTAAATCAGTTGCAAACAATGGTGTATGCCCAAATGACTTTGAAAGCAGACCTCTTCTGTTATCAAGCAAGTGGAACTACCCCTGAGGAAGGATCAACTTCCAAATTCATTGCCTTTTTTGATTCACTGTTAGATTCAAGGTGTAATACAAGGCCTAGTAAAGAAAGGGAAAAATATGTTTATTTATAACTTTTCATGATAACATCTATTGTATTTCAGAGATTGTCTTTTATTGCTGTCCTCAAGATCAGCTGAAGCCAAGAACAGGTAGTTCTCTTTTCAAGCTCAAGAAATGCATGTCATAACATGTTTATGTAAAAAATATTTTAATATATTTTGCTATTAAAATTCATTGCTTCATTGCAGCATCTTTTCAGTGGAGCAATACTCTGTAAAATTGAGTTCTCAAAATTTCTACAAACCCCAAATATACAAGACATGAAACTACAAAATTCTTTTTCTGATATGCAAAAACCAAAATTAAAATCTTAAAAAGTTTCCAGTCACTCTTCTGGCAAGTAACTGGGCTGAGGTTTTAAGCAGCTCAGTGTCAGATTTTAATTCTCCAGACTTTCACTAAAGAGATTGCACCAAATCATCAAAATCTGATTAAAACAGAAAACATCTGGATATTAAAGTAATAATGCATGTAACTGGCTTTGAACTTAAGGAGAGGTCAGGGTTCCCCTCTTTTTAAATGGCAATATTTGCAGTATTTTTTCAGAAAATATCACCTAGTGTTTTGCTATCTTGTGCTTCTGTTCACTCATACAAGGTGTCTTTTGCTATTTGTTGCTTCTGGGGAAATACTGCAAGGACACCACTCTTTTTAATGCCAAATCACTATAATGGAAATTTAATGTGATTGTGGCAAGGAAACTTGATATTTTAGTTAAAATGAAAAAGTGCTATAAAATTTCCCTTCAGATGAATTATTTCTTTCTCTAAAGAGACAAGGACTTGAGTTCTTGTAGCACAGCGTTTTGTAACTGGAGGCATTGTCTTGATCTTGTGAAAACTGTTCCTGTCCTTCCATCTCTGACTTTTACCATCCCAGCCTCTTTCTCACCATCACCCAACTACATCCACACCAGCTAGGGGAAAAAACTCCACGTTACCATTTGCAACTTCCTTCTTCTGCAGTTTTGGGTCCCCTTTATTGCCTCGTGATTTAGCCTTTCAGAAGGGTGAGACAACAGCATTCAGGAGAGAAAACCATACTCTGAAGAAGTCTCTTATTCAAATGCTCTGCTTCCTTTTAGCAAGCATGCCATACCAGCAAATTACTGGGGAAAGAGGAGGAAGAGGGGAAAAGATATCAAAGATTCACTTGGTTTTGAAATGCTAATGAATATAAAAGAATTAAAAGTGTTCCTCTTCTAGAGCAAACTGCTACTGTTTTGTACCTGCTACACATAGAAGTAATTTCAAAATAATTAACTGGTTACTTCTGGGATGTTTTAAAAAGGATTGTGCAGACCTGCAGTTGAAAATTTGAAGAATATTATTAACACATTACATCAGGAAATGGTGCAGGCTGTAAAATTAGGCTACTTTCAAAAAAAAGGGGTTACTGTTAGTGGTTGGATGTGGTTTATAAATAGGATGAAATTATGAGAAAATTAGATATATAGAAAGATTTTAGAGAGAAATTAAAGATCATTTATGACATAATTGCAGAATAAAATTACAGACCTGAAACTACCCCTTCTTTTCTGTTCAGTTAAAATCAACTGTTACCACCTTGAATTATTTAGAAATGCTATTTATACTTTAAAATAACTGTTTATGCTTTTGAATGCAGATAAATAATTTCTTTAACTGAAAAGAATTTCAATTTAAATTAAATACCAAGTAAAGATTCTCTAAATTTTGGTAAGATTTGTTAGCTGAAATGTGGGGTAATAAAATCATCTTTTGCTATTAAAAAGTATCAGGAACAATTTCTCTTTCTCCAGATGATGTTTTACCACACTGATTCTCAACCACATTTGCAAAATGAATGCATAGTTTATTGTAGGATGTGTCAAGCACTTGGAAATTCATTAGTTGTAGTAGGAAAAAATACCTTGGGAAAAAAAGAATAGGAATAATAGATTTGTGATAAAGCACTGGATAAGGCTTGGGAAAGAAGGTTTCAGTCACTGGGTCTTTTGCTGATTCCCTCTGGGCATTTGCTAAATTTCATTGCTTTAATCACTGCCCGAACACATAAGAGCTGCCGCCAGGGAGCCACACTGCACTAGATGCTATGCAGCACATAAAGGAAACTGAACTGAGAAGAGTTTAGTTACTCTGTGTTCCCATTATCTACCACTAAAATAAGAACTACATTTCTTCTGTGGTTGTATATCGATACAATGACTGGAGAAATAAAAAAAAGTTTTGTTGACATGATGCATTTTCCTGATCTGTTTTTTTTATTCATTTCTGTTTTCTGTTATCTGCCATCTCTTAGATTTCCCTATTCTTCTCTGGTCCTCATATTATTACTCTTTTTTACTCTTTTCCTTTGCTACTGTTTTACAAGCATTTCTCTTTCTTCCAGAAGGTGTTCTCTCTTAGTCAACTCCCCTTATTATTTATGAACTTACTAGCAAGTTAAGGTTTTTTAAATGCCTCTGAAAATCACTTTGGAATTGGTGATACTGTACTGGCTGTGTAAGAAAATGGAGCTTAGTCTGCAGTGTTTCTTCCTGATTCTGGGACACAATTCCTCCCGATCTCAATAGTGCATATTGTGGTAGAACTGTGGAATTCAGATTATTTTCCTGGAACTCCATAGATAAGTTGCTAAGAGCTTTGTAATGTACACCATACAAAACCCTGTGGGCAGTGTTCACTAGATCTTCATCCAAACTATCTAGGGAGAGAGCTATTAATACTAATGTGTAAGGAGTTAGGAAACTCTGGAAAAGGAATAGACAAATAAAGTTCCAGGACTTCTTTCCTGTAAAAGGACTCAAAAGTATTTCAATCATTTAAAACACCACAATCACAATAATAAGAAATATTTCCTTCAAGTTTTTATGATTTTTCTTTACACTATGGTTCTCCCAGTGTGTCTAGATATTATGCTATAGCTGTGATTTTCAGCAAATTATTTCCTATTAACTCTTTGAAGTTTAATTGATAAGTTGATGAAGCTTTGTAATAAACATACAATACTTTGAAACCTGTGAATAGATAATAATTTCCACTGTCTGTGTAAAGCTGGCAAGCATTTCAGTGTTCCTTTTAGAATGAAGACCTAAATTTTTCAGATTGATTAATCTGTAACAAGTTTTATTAAATAAAACATCCTACAGTGTCATTCCAGGGCCTCTGAAACCAGCCAGGGCCTCTGTGGAAACCAGCCATTTTTACATCAACATTGAATGATTTATGAATATGCTTTGGGGCAGAAGACAATTCTGAGAACCCAGAAAAGCATCTTGCCAAGATCTGGGGAGTATATATTAAAATGCTCGCTTTCCATCAATCATATCTTCATTTTCCTAATAGAAGAGGATCAGATATTCAAGTCTAATCATGCACTATGAAAAATTAATTTAAACCTAAGCCATAGTAGTATTTTTCACCTTAATTTCCCCCTTTATTTTAGCAGTAGTTTTTTTCTTTAGATGTGGATTACGTAGTACAGAGCCCATTTTCACAGCAGTCTCAGTATCTACAGTGGCTTTATTCCGGCTTTTTTTAAAGGACTATTTTTCTTGTAGAGCCTGCAAAATTTTCTTTTGATCAAATTACTGCTAAACTCCAAATTACTATGTCAAATAGAAACAGTTGATATTCAAATACATCTCGCTTTAATTTTGAGAAATACAGACTGTAGTTAATGTACGGTTTTTGGTATGATTGTAGGAGTGGGCTTGGGTGATCTTTACCGCACTGAAATAATACTAAATGAATCTGAATATGCTAAAAACTGGAGAGTTCCCTGTGAGCAAACCTGCAAGTTCTTGTTTCTCTTTAAAGAAATTCTAAGTTCAGTAACTGTGATACTACAGCTGCTATTGTTGTCATACTACATTAGTGATGTTAGAGACAAAGGTGTTAAGTGAAGCAAAGTCCAGCTTACAGCACTAGCAGGAGGACAAAGTGGAGTGACAGACAGCAGGTCACAGGTGTCCCACAGATGTTCTGAAAGAGGGAGTCAGCCAGCAGCAGGAAAACAGCAGGAGTCTTGAGCAACAAAAGGCCTTTCAGATGGTCTGATGCTTCCAGAAGCTGCCTCCATTCTTGCTGCTGAGAGAATATGGAGACTTCATCTCAGCTTTAAGATGCAGGGATCCCTAAATTTTTAAGGGAATGAGAACTTCCAGCTTGCAGCCTCTTTCTTCTTTGTTATTTGAGTTGCCAAAGACTTGTTTCCAACAAAACATCTGCTTTGTGATCGGTCTTTAAATTCAGACTTTATAGCACTTAGTAATCAAACTCTGCTTGAGGTCTATGGAAGAAGGGTTTGAGGTGTACAGAAGGAGGGTTTCATATTGTTCCTTTTAACCACATTAAAATGGTACTAAAAAGGCATAACAGTACAGAAAGCTTTAAACGACTTTAAATTTTTTCTATGGCTTTAATGTTATTTGTCTAAGTGTTGTTTTGGAATTTTTCCTGCATTATGATGTTACTTAAATGTATATTCATTTTTGTTCATACAAAACAATGTGTTTTAAACCCCTTATCTAACCTTTTTCTAGAGATTTCCTCCTGCTTCTTATTTTTACTTTGAATGCTTTATGTTTGTTACCTTTTTCTGTTTCTTTAAATCACTCCTTTTCTTTCTTTTTTAGAAAGCAAAACCATTATATTTTTTTGAAGTAGATCTTGCATTAGAGAAATTGCAACTCAAAGAGCCCTTAAAGATAAATATTGATTTAAGGAATCCTCATACAGATAAAGCAAAACAGGCTCTTACAGCTTCATAAAATCCATAGCTTTAAGTGACCCAAGAAGAAAAAAATTGATTACTTTCTTTAGTCTGCTCACTAAAGAAACTCAAAATGTGCTTTTATAAATATGCTTCTTCTGAGGACCTGATGACAACTTCAATCTTCGTTTGTCATGTAGAACAAATGGCTAAATGTTAAACTTCACAGTGAATTTAACATCTCAGTAAGAATGCCTTGAGGAAATAGAAACGTGCTTCTGACAATGTAATGTGGTTTTAAAATTTCAGTATATTAGATTAACTCTTTCCCCTAAGGGATTAAAAGGACAAAAGTATTGCAACAGCTATACTTTACAAAGTTTTCTGAACAGCATCACCTCTGAAGTTAAAACCTGGTATGGGCTATTGGGAGTGTTGCCAATTCCTAATTTCATTGTAGGAGCTAAAGTTCCTACAGTGAAGTGGCCATTTGAGGAAAAATCCTTCAAAATTCAAATATGTGAAGAACAAGTCATAAGTAATTCTATTTTAGGTGCTTCATTTAAGAAGACAGACTCTGTAAGTTTTCTCAATGGTCTATAGGTAGAAATAGACTTCTCTTGAGCAAGATAGAGAACACTTTTACTAGCTTTCTCTTTATTGGCACTGTGGAGCTAGTCTTTCTCCTTTGGCCACAGTGGGACTGTAAACAACCAGCCCTACTTTTAGGGCACCAGGGTGTCATGGCTGTAAAAAAACATTCAAAGTTAAATCTGAATACTATTGAAAAACTAAAAAAAGTCTGACCGGGGTAAAACCTTCTATCTTCTTTATTAAGAAATAACGCTCTTTTCACAAAAATTAAAGGAATAATCATCAAGAAGAAAAGTGAATTACTGTATGTGTATTTTGCCTTTCTGAATAACCTCAGTTTCTAGCTTGTACCATATTGGTAAGCTCTAGAACACTTTGCAACATTAAACTATTTGTTGACTGTATAATTTCATAATGTCATGTTATGGAAGTTAATGGTCTAAAACAACCATTCATCTAAGATAATCTGTTTCTCTAATTACCATATTGATATTTTTGACTGCTCCATTGATGCACAGAAAATTGACACATTCAGTGCAATTGTGGAAGTTAGATGTAAATTACATATTGCACATAAAATGAACCCTAAACCTTAAAACACTTTTATAATGCAGAATAACACCAAATGCCTTTATAATAGGAAAGAGATGACCAACATTGTCATCTCTTATTCCACAATAATTTTTCTTTCATTTAACATTATGATTAAGAGTCCCATTTGCAAATAGTGTGATTTACTTGAAAATTTAATCTAGCACCCGATTGGATAAATAAGGTCAATTTAGGATGAAGCAAGTGAATACTATTAGACTGAACATCTGTCACTTTCTTGCAGCACAATTCATCTGATAAAATGGTTACCTCTTCATCAATTTCTTGACATAATAGGAATGAAGTCATCATAATAGAACACTGACATAAGATCAATGTTTTCAACTTTGAAAATAAATGCCTTGGCTCTGCCTCAGCATTAATGTGGCAGCCGGAGACTATTAACCTAAGCCAACTTTTTTTTTCCATTGACACTATTTCCTAGTTAAGAACATAACTTCTGAGCACTTTTTTGGAGGGTATAAAGTTTTTCAAATTAATTTTAAGAGTGTAAACCCCTGTGTTGTATAGTAATTACATTAATTGAAGTAAGAAATTGCAAGTGAAAGGGAGATTTTTGGTAAGAGTACCCATATCTACAAAATTAAATTACAGGAAACCACAATATATAAATATGAAATATTTATAAGTAAATATGTTGAATGATAAGTAGTGCCAATCACAGGAATGTTTTACAACCATAATAATCTAGACACAATATCATGTTGTTCAAATTTTATATGTAGAATGGATATTAATATGCTCATTTAAGATACTTACCTTATTTAGATTAATGATTTAACACATACATCACTGAAGTTAATGCAGTTTTTATATTCTGAATTTTATTCCTTCTTTACTTCTGGTTAAGAGTAATTTCTGAGGTAATCACAAATTATGACAACAAGGCTGTTGATAGTCCTGTTTTATGTACCCTGATTCCAAGAAAGCTATATGACTTAACATAAACAGTGTCATATGACTTATGTAACTAGCCAAAACACAGCAGATTGCCAACAGCACAAGCTGAAATTAAGTTTTGGGAGATATTCCAGTATTTTGTTTAAAATTTGCATGTAGAAAAATATGAGCACTGAAAATCAGTGGAAAAAGAATAAGAACCTACCACAAAGACAGTTGATTTCTTTTTTTCATACACTTATGCCATCTCTTCAAAGTAGGAAGCAAAAATTAATACACTCAGCAACAATTATCTGCTTCAGGAGAAAAGAAATACTATCAGAATGACTGGAAAATTGATGATCTTCAGAGGGGGTAAAATTCTTTAAACATTTAGGCAAAAGACCAACCTGCCTCTGAGCTTAAGTGACCCAAGAGACCACTTAATTCTAAAAGATTAGGAATCTCCAAGATGTGTGAAAGTGTTTCTTTGTGTCATGAGGAAGGCACTTCACAAGTTTTGACACACCAGGGTATTCACATCACCTTGATGTAAACAAAACTTACCCTGACTGAACACGTGTATAGTTACATACTGCTCTTAGAGGCAACCCTTTCTCTGTATGGTCTGTACCTTATAGCCCAGCCACCTAATCAGGGGTATTAATTCATATGCTTTATTTAATTTCTCACATTACTGGAATGAGCACGTCTCTAACCTTTGACCAGACGGACCAGTTGTCAGACACTTCTCCCTTCCTCTGAACATCTTCCAAAAAATGCCAGGAAAATTACCCTCTCCAAGTATTCCATCAATTTTAAAAGACACACTCAAAAGTGACTGCACAGGACATGAATGAAAAAGTCATGACTTTGGCAGCTTTTAGCCCTCTCATGACACTTCTGCCATAAATAACTTGGAGGGGAACTGTGCGAACATGTTGTTGAATGTAACTATATGGTAGGAAAGTCATTAGAATTTACCTTAATTCAAAACTGCACTCAGCTTTATGCTGCAGGCTAGATGCTTGGACTATTTCATAATACTCAGAAGATCCATCATAACAATGTGAGGAGGTGTATTTGGAAAAAACCCAAAATGTGGATCAATGTATAGACCTAAATATGAATTCTCATCTTTCTTGTTATTTCTACTAGAGGAATATGTTGAACCTATGTATCACTGAAGTCCTTGTGCTTATTTATTATCAATAAACAAACTGTTGCATAGAACTCCCATCTTCAGAAAATTGTCTTCAATTACTAGAGCTCAAATTCCTGTTTTCTTTCGATTAAACACTTTGCAAAAACAAAAAAAAAATCCATGTGAGAAAGAGAGTAGTCTGAGATCACAATCTAACAGGCTAGTTTAAAGACAATAAGTGTGCAAGAATCTGAATATTTGTAAAACTTAAACCAGATTTCTTTCACTATAGACCTAACTTAGCCAATGTAAGCCATGCCAGCTCTCTGTTGAGCTCTGTGAGATTTGTAAGGCTTAAGAGTATTTATTTTAACTGAGTGACAACTGGCAAAGTCAACTTCAGTCTAAAATTAAAAACTATAAATATATACTGTTCATAGTTACATCTAATTCTTCACCGAGACCTCAATGCATGAAAGTCTTAGAATTTATTACTCCACTTCGCCAAAAATTTTCATTGAAAAAAAATTCATGGAAATGAATAGTGCAAAGCCTGATGGTGCAATCCTGAGTCTATAAGATTTTAGGACTGCATGGCTATGAGAAATTTTTTTTATGATGGTGTTTTGACTGTAAAATGAAAGGATATCAGCACCATATGTGTTCTTCCCTCCTCATTTACTGGACACTAATGTTACTCGAATACTCTAGTGCTATGTCTGTGTTGGGATTGAGAAATACAGGTTTTAAATACATTGTATCAAGCTTTCCAAATGAAAAGGGAATTTCTGTTGCATAGCTTGAGGACAAAGTTTGCCTCAGAATGACATCTCTACTACTGAGTAATAAGGGGCCCTGAGGTGGCCCTGGTGAAGCTGCCCCAGACCACGTGTGCTGTCCAACTGTTACCATTGTTCTTGGCTCAGCTGTGGGCTGTGCCAGTGCAAGCAGTCCCACAGAGTGCCAGACAACAGTGCAGGGAATGACGAGTTCCACACATTCTTCCCACCACTCTACAAGAGAAGAAAAATTTAGTTGTGTGAATGTGAGCTGCGCCATGCCTTTAAATTCTAGGGCCACAGAATGGTTACAGGTATGTAATTTTTAGTATTATAGACACAGACACAATCCTACAAAACGATGTTTGCCCAAAGCTGCTTCTAGAAATATGGCACCATATCCTTGTGGCATAGGTGGCTGCACACTTCCAATCAAAACTATTATTAACTTAGCAAAAATTTTTCTCAGGTGTAAACTTCTTTACAGAATTTTAAAAAATATTAGGAAGTTACTGGTTATTCATACTTTTTCTTAATGTTAACTTGCTTCCACTACAAGGTTGAGATAACCCTCTCTGCGTAATTCTAATTCAATTTTTTTCCCCTTAAAACACGTCAGTATTCTAACAGATAGGTTTTATTTCATAGCAGTTGAATTCAGGTGGAACTGTTGATACGCTTTTTATATTCAGAATCATTTAAAGTCACCTAATGAGGCTGATGAAGACTGAGAAGAATTTTCAGAAATCATGATTCCAGGAATGCTTCAAGAACTTTGGTTGTGCATGCTTCAAGAGTAATAAGAAATATTATGGAAGTGCTTTATTTCTGAGATAATAACTGCCAGGAGTCTTGTCTTATTCCAGGGAGAAATGAATTGTATGAAGCACTACAAAGGGATTTGGTAAACAGAGCAATTTCCTTTGTGTATCTGTTGCAAACACCTAAATCCAGAAGAAGCAGACATGGTGGTTTAAAAGACAAAAAAAAAAAATAGTGCTAATTGAGACTGACAATTCCTTTTGTCATAGGGAGATTTTTAACAGTGTAATGGGCTTTAAAGAGAACAAACAGGGCTTTAGTATATTGACACTTCACTTGCTTCCTTTATTAGCTCTTTGTAACCTTACAGTGACATGGAAAAATGGATTCAGGTTAAGATTAGCACTATAAGGTTAGGATTTGCACAGCAGCTTAGAATCCAAATGTCATTTTGACAACAAAGTGCAAAGGGCATACATTAAAAACACTGTTCTAGCTCTGGCACTTGAATATCTACTAAGAAAACTCCTGAGCAGCCATGTTTCTGTGACTACAAGCCCTACACAGGGCTTGTTTAAATGGCTTTCATGCCACATTGTCTGGCAATAGCCCCAGTGGAAATACAGACTAGATGATACCTCACAAGTGTTGATGGGTTGGATCATCCTTAAAACACAGCAAAAATCTATTTAATTATAAAGTGCATAGCATTTTGAAAGAAAACTGGAAGTGTGCCAGCTTCTACTGCCTTTTAGCCCAGTGGATGGAGACTAACTCAGATGTGGGGTGGTTTGGTCTGGGTCTTCTCCCTGCCTGGGCTAAGTGAAGATTTGAGAAAAGACACCCCAATTACTAGGCAAATATTCTATGCATAAGAAGGGCTTGGGAGAGGAAGACAGCATGACAATCCTTCTGATGGCACCATTCTAGAAGAAGAGACAGGGGGATTTTCCAGTGTAGTAATATCACTGGGTATTAGGAACAAGGTGTTCAGTAATTTTAAAACCTGTCCAGCACCAGAACTGAAGGTTCTGCAGAACTTCCTTTCACAGGAGAGTAACGATTAGAGGATCCAAATTTTGAATTTTTGTGCCTGTCATTTCTGTGTCTTAACCCCAAATGTACAGAAACCTAATAGTATGACAGGAATTAGGAAAAGACTGAGATGAAGTAAATTCTTACTTGTAATCATAATGTAGTTTTGTTTTTTCTGTTTTTTTAAGTTTCTCATCTTATTTAATTAATACAGCCCTTAAGGTTCATTTATACTTCATGTAAATCAAATATAAATGAGCTGGAAATATTACCATGGGAAATGGAATAAAATTAATTAATATATTACTTGATTAGTTCTTATCATTAGTTATTAATAATTAGGGTTTTTTTCCTTCCTGTACAATTATGAGATGCATGTACTATAGGAAAATGCCATAAAAAGTTAGTGTGTTTTGTTAAACATCATTCTTGGTCTCCAGATACCCCAAATTATCAGCTATTATAGAAGGATTCACAGTCTGCAACAGCCATGAATGGGCACGATTAGTCATGTTCCCTTGCTAGGCTGTTATTACTCAATGGTATATTGATTACCAGGGAGAATCAGTATGCTTATCAGAAAGTGTGAAGATTTTTGGGACATTAAATAGATGCAGTTTTTGCACAAACATAGCCTGTTAGATAAACCACCGGTTCTGAGGACAATATGTTATCTGCTGTAAGTATTCCTGTGGAACTTTCTTCTCTCGCCATTCACGCTTATTTGTCTCGTTTATCTTCCTCCTCTCAGATAAAGTCTAACAACAAAAGTGGCAATACATAGTATGACAGCCAGACATACAAAATCAATCTTTCAAAGGCTGTATACCCTGAATACTATTCTGTTACATAGAACCAATACAAAACATCATGAAGCCACCTGAGTATTCACTCCCTCCCTGCTTGGTGTAATTTCTGAAATGACAAAATTCTTAATGATTATGCAGCAAGCTTTCACCACATTGGTGCATTTTCCCCACTAATAATGTCTTACTGTGAATAATCCAGTATTCAGATCAGTGAAAATATTTTGCAATTCACAAATTGGATGTGGCACAACATATGCATAGCCTATAAAAATATATATTAATATTCACTTTAATTATACACACTGTGTGGTAGACATATGTACTTTGACAGAGGCAAAGCAAAATACTGTAGATGTAGCCTATATAAACAAGTCCTTTTTGTCTTTTTTTTTTTTAGAGAGTATACTTAGACAATTTAGAAACCTAAGGTAGGAAGATTAAAGCTATGCATATTAATAGACTCCTAATGAAAGATTTTTTGAATCAGCATCTTAAAGACTTTTAAAATTATATTGCTAACAATACTGAATCAGTTAATTTCCTCTCATTAAAAGTTCGGTTTTATGGGGAGTGACATTTACATTAGCCTCCAATCATTATAAGCACTGTAGAAAAATGGGAAATATATTTTAAAATAGCTCAACACTGCTATCACTTCATCAAGAAAAATTCACCATGAAATATGCTGTTCCCAGTGGAAATCTAGTACAAGAAAAACCGTACTCCGTCCTTGCAAGTGTCATGTTTAATGAATGTATTTGACAAATTCTGAGATCTTTAGTAATACATAACGACACAGAACGATTGAAGCAGACTATTAAATATATTCTTACTGTTCAGGTTCAACTTAAATTCCATGAACATACAGAACAGGTACACATTTCATTTTAACTGGTGATATGAAAATCCCAGAGCAACACGTTTATCAATTTATGAACATTGCAGTCAGATGTGTCACACTGTCCAATCAAAGATGGAACTTCAAGAGAAAATTAAAGAAACTCCTTTTCTTGCTTTGTAAATTAAAATGAACACTATGCTTACATGATGTGAACACACAAACATTGTCTTAACTGTGTCATACAGTTTGTGAATAACAAAGCAACAACCATCTTTAGGAAGGACTTAGCATTTTCCACTTTTGGCCATTGACTGAGAAGAACAAGAATATTCAATCATGTATTTACATAAACGATTTTCACTCAGACTTCTATATGAACTTAATGGTTTCATCTTTTTCTACATTAACTGCTGACAACATGGATTCTCAAGCCGTAAATTTAAATTGAATTAATCTAAGTTTAGTGTAGGTTAATAATTTAACAAATGGAAAATGCACTTTTTGATTAGCATAAAAATTTGAGCTGACAGCTCAAAATTAGGAGATACAAATACCAAAATAGCTGATAAAACTCTGTTGAGCTTTGACTTTGTAATTTTTCCTCCTCATTTGCATCTTCAGCAAGATTATGAGCTGAGCTGATATCACTGAAAATAAAGTTAGGCCAAAGATGAATGTTTTTGAAATACTACCTAATACTGTTGGGGTACTTAAGAACAAAATGAACCCTTGCTAATTGAATAATTTTCTTTCTTACCTCATTTATGTTTACCACATTTAGGATTTAAAGTAAGTTCTGTGTATTTCTCATATATAATAGATATTATGAAAAGCCTGTTGACACTTCACACAACTGTGACAATAATAATGTAAAAAAAAATAACACGCAAGAGAAATTTGTTGCCAACTTGAAGAATTTTAAGTAAATCCTGAATAAAAAGGCATGTCCTTTGCCTTTTGAATCTATTCTGAACCTTTGCTGTAAAATCCTTGACTATAATATGCTTCAATATTTGCATTTTTGCAGACCAAAGCATTATTTTTTTATTATACCCAAATGTATTAAAATGCATAGTTAAAATAACTCAGAAAAAATTCTACTGCGAGCAATCTACTTTCCATATGGATTATTAATAATAAAAGAATGATGCTTGTCAGTGATTAAATGTTTCAGTATACTGTTTTTCAGAGTAGCAAGCAGAACATTTAATATACTACACATTATTTTTCCTTTTCCTTATTTAAATCTTCTAGTAAGCACACACCATGACAGCAGGAGACACAACAATGACTGAATGTGCACAGCTACCACTAGATCATTCTCCCTCTATTAAAACTGAATTGAATGTAGCAATGATGTTCTGGCAGCTCAGTGCTATTTCTGGGTCAACATCATATCTCTCCAGGAAAGGTGTTTTTGTTGTTGGCCTGACTCTCCCTCTTTCTGATTTAACTGACATAGTTGAAACCATGCCAAGGTGCAAGAGCATTTTGAGTTCAGCAATGAGGAAAGCAGCTTGGGTAAGTGCCATGAACAAGCAGCTTTCTGAGAGACATGTGGAGCAGAGATTCAGTACATGATATTTTTGAAACGAGGAAGACACACACACCTCCAGAGTGAATACTGCTCTACCTCTTTCCTCCTTTTTTTTCTCTCAGAGAAAACAGAGATCAAAGACAATGTATTATGTTACATTTCATTCCCCCCAAAGCACTACACTAAATTTTGAATTAAAATCAGAAGATGGAAGTATTTAAGTAAAACAATTTTTGTGGTAAATCCTATCCATAGACAAACTTCTGTAGAAATATAATTCATTTGCTTCAAGGTAAAATGAGATTTTCTTCAAACAAACCCAGAAAAGAAATAACTATCATAGCATTTAAGAAGAAAATGGTGTTGTTACAATAATACCACCTTCTGTTTTCCTTATTAGCAAGATAATCCAAGTATTAGGTTCTTTATTATTGTTTTTCATTGTAGGTATAAAACCTCAAAGCAGCACAGGCAGGGTTCCTGTGTGCACTGCACTAGGGACTGTGCAAACAGAAGAACAGCAGCAGGCAATTTAGATTTAAGATAGCTCATCACGAAGTGCAGGCAGACAGAGAGGTAGGTGCAAAGGCACACCATGGTAGCGTTAGTCAGTGTGAATGACAACAGTTTTGTCAGGGGTTGTATAAGCATTGCAGCAAAGGAAAGGCAGAATTTGTGATTTGAAGGAAAACAACAAGGCAGGTTGGCAGGTACTTACAGGATGTACCTTTAGGTTATGGATGGAATCATGAAAGTGCATACTGGAAAATCGGCTGAAAGCATGAGGGAACCAGCTGGGGCATAAATGAGTCTGAGTGACTCCGTGCATCTGAACAGTACTAAAGCCACAGAGATATTTGTAATGTTTATGGGGATTAAAAAAGTGACCCAGCAACAAAATACAGTATGATAGGGTGACTGTCCTTGTCAAGGCTATAGAAAAAGGGTGTTTTAGCCATTGAGGCATAAATTGAACCACTTAACTGGGGTGAATATATGCGTAGAAAAAACCACCTGTATGATTTATGTTTTCATTTGAAAAGAAGTTTCCCCAAACATTTTCTCCACAAAAAAACAGTTAATTTACAGTAATAGACCTTAACAGAGATCAGCACATTAATTAATCTTAGTGTATGTTTAGTAAATTAGTCAAAAGAAAGAAATTATACCTAAAACAAAGCTTCCAGTGTGACATTAAAATCTTACACTGATGTGATAGAGAGCAGCAGCCTGTGATGCATTATTTCCCTAAGAAAAAATAAATACGTTTTTGCTAGAGATTTTTGGCTAAAAAGGAAGGAGACAACGTCCAGTCGACATGGCCTAGGTTGCCCAGTGGCTGGCCAGCAAGAGCTTCAAGACATCTAGGAAAGGCAGTAAAAAAAAGGGGGGGGGAGGAGGAGGGAAAACGAAAGCAGGAAGACAGAATGTTTGGAGAAAAATAGGTTGCAGATTGGTTACAGGAATTTCCTTGAAAGCTTTTTGGCTGGCACTTCTTTTTTTTTTTTTTTTTTTAAACACCAGAACACCAGTCATCCTTGTGTAGCTGAGATTATTTCTGTGGTCATCACCAGTTACAAAGGGTATGATCTCTTCAGCACAACTTGTTCAATGTACACCGGCACAATTCCCAAAATAGCCTCCCAATCAAGATCAAATATAGTTGTGATTTGCAGTCTATATTGACTGACGAGCCAGCTGACTGAGACAGCTGGTACATGATAGTCAGGCTTTAAGGCATTCCATAATTTCAATTTAATTTTAAAGGTTACACTATAAGTAGGCACGAAATAAATAATTTGCATGAGGACAAAGATAATCTCTGGAAATAACTATGGCATTCATAACTTACACAGTTATAGAACACCCTCTTGTTATTTCTTTTGTCTGAGCACAGTAGAATTGTCGTCCTTATAATACTGTAATATTCATAAGTAGCATTACAAATGCACGTGCAGAAGGTTTGCTGGTAGTATTATTGGTAAAAATGATGAGAATACACTATGTTATCTACACAGTTATACATATGCATAAACCATATCAACCATCTCCACAGAATTAAGAATCCCATTTCACCCTTACCATTACCAAGTATCTAAATATGTCAACATTATGGGTCCACCTCATGGAAACCCAGCTGTTAAGAATTCATTATCTAAACATGAATTGCAAAGTCTATTTCAATGGCCACTACTTTTGAAGCATGTCACTTAGTTTAGCCACAAAGCCACCCCAGCTCTACACAAATCCTGATTTAAAATATTCACAGCTAATAGTTTCTGTCTGTGATGTGGAAACGTGAGCAGAGATCCTCTTTGTACTGAATGGTTAAGCCCACATCAATGCAGGCAACATCTTTCTTTGATATTTGGTGAGGTTTTGAGAGACCTCAGATCTAAATAATTCTAGTAATGGTGGAGGATGTTTGGGATGTTTAAGAAGTAGTCTTTTGGGACAAATCCAAAAGGCAATTAGAACAGCTAGAACATAATTAATAGAAATAATGAGAAAAATTTAAAATGTTTTTCTATCACCACTAATTGAGAATGGATAAACAGTCTCTGAGCTTCCTACAAAGGAACACAAACTCTTACTTTTCCGATATTCTAAATCTCACATGCCAGTTTGGAATACAAAATCTTTGCAAAGTTTTCGTTCAGTGAGATTTCGAATTTGTGGCTTCTCCCTGCTTGTATTTCAAAACCAAGTGAAGCCTGATTATATTTCCTTGGCATGTGAGTGCAAGAGAAGAGAATGATGTGAAAAATTTCTCCCCTTTTCTGCAGGTGTGACAAGCTGAGCACAATGACATCTCTTCCCTGCTTGCTATGTGACAGGCGACCTTCACGCTTGGCCCTGACTGGAGGAGCTCAGTCCTCCCTGATGGCTGCTGTCTCAGGAGCTGAGCAAGAGTCTACCCAGAGCAGGGAGAGGAAGACCCACCACGGACCTTGGCTCTGGGGAAGTTGCATACAGTTCCCTCAGGCTTTTTGGCTCGATGTTTTTTCACTCCGACAAGGCAACTTCATAAAATGCATCAATATAGAATGTAAATCTAAAAGGCAAGGTGACATTTAAGAAGCCTGTTTTGTTCCTGTTCAGTTTAATGACCCAGGTGGATTGGACTCAAGATTTGAGTAGAAACCACTGAAGACAGAATTGTCTACTTAAATATCATTCTATTAAAAATAAACCCACACCTTTTTTACTGCTGTTATTTCAATAATTCTGTCAAAAAAGTCAAATCATAAGCTGACATACGGAAGCTTTCACATAAAATAAATAATATATAGAATCCTCTTAAAGAGACAAACCATTACTATTGAAAAAATATTTTTTCTCTATGCAAATACTGTGATCTTTAATAATTATGTTAATTTTTCATTTATATTCACAGCTCATCTTGTAAAATCCTTATATGTCTTAACATTAACTTTGATTGCATAAATATTACATTAACTTTGATCATGTAAGTATTGCACAATCACCATTTAAATAGTTATGAAGGTGACTGAATAGGTTCCAATTGAGTTTAATTTAACTGGAGTAGGAAATATTTTTCCTTTGATTTTTAAACAGTGCTTTTGATTTAGTTATTTTATATACAGACCATGCAAGTTTTCATTCTTTTATTAACTTGTATATAAATACTCACAAGGGCATTTCTACACGCGAGATTTGAAGCTGACTACTACGAAATTATCAAAAACCCCTGTATCTTCCCTTCTATGGGGTAACCCAGAAACTAACTCAGGTCCTAATACAGAAGTCCTTTTAACACATATATTTAAAGCTTGTGATTAATTGCCATTATTATGTTCACTGGATTACTTTACTGTTAAATGTTTCTTCCATGCTTAAGGCAGTTTATTTTATTGGGTAGGTTTAAGTATGTCTTTCATACATTGCTGGAGCCCAGCTGCAGCAAGCTCTTGGTAGCATTTCCAGCCAATTCCTCTATGGCATGGAAGGCTTTGATGCCTCTGAACAAATGGTAAGATATTGATTCACAGAAGCTGAGGCCTTTCACCCTACGTGACTGTCAAAGAAAGCTGTCAACAGCTGCCTTGAATGTGCATTAGCAGAGTCACAGGGTATATAGGAACTTCCCGTAAAGTAATGCTGATGTTATAAATGGCAGTTTGTTCCCTCCCTACTTTGAAGAGAGAGAATATGGCTATCAGGGTGGGATTTACTCATCTACAATACTCGTCTGGCTCACTTACCCGGCCTTTTAGAACTATTTGGGTGACTGTATTCTTTGCTAAGGTAATTTTCACCCTTCAGGAGTGGTCTCTCAAGAGTACCCATGGTGGGGAATTGCACTTCTGAAGAAACAGCAGAACCTCATTCTGTTTCTTATTTCTGAAGGGGCTATCCCTCACTTTAGTGGAAAAGGGACAAATAACCCTCAGTGTCTGTCAGCTGTATTTAAAAATATAACCCTTTTTTTGTCGTTATATATCATCCTGGCAAACCTCTCCTAGGACAGCATCCAAAGCTAATGCACTCTTCTGCTGCATCTGTGAATTCTTTTCATAGATATGCATTATCTTTTACCCTTTTCAAGAAGGGTACCATTAACGCCTCCTCCTTTGTAGGACAGATTCTTATTAGCAAGTTCCAAACAGCTCTTATGAGGCTCAAATCTCTCAAGATACCACAGTTCTGATCTGAGCACAGTGAAGACTGAATGAAAAGCAGCAGTCCCAGATTTATTAAACATTGTCCTTGGTTTTTCCATGATTGGTATTCCTGCTCAGAGGTGTTTCATATCACTTCCGCACCGGTATCTTTTACTCCTGTCTAGCTTCTGAATACTTTCCCAATTTGCAAAGCTGCTTCCATGCCTTTTTTTTTTCTTCCTGAATGACAACTGGAATCCCCTCGGATTTCTGCCTCCTCCCCCTCCTTCCAACTCTTCTTTCCTCTATGTGGCAGCCTGAGTGTGGAAGTCACTCAATCACAACAGGCTGGATATATCAAACAGGGTGTTTCACTGCAACTAGCTAAAAGGACTGGGATTTTCGCTGAAGCCATAGCAGCTATTCTAGAGATGCAAAATGCTGTCCTTAGAGATGATCTAATCCAGTAGGGATAGGGGATTTCTCTGTGTGTGTGTACTGGGGTAAAATCTACTGCAGGCTTTTTAATGTAAAGAAGAGTTGGTGTGGTTGTTACATTTTACTTATGTTCATTTTAGAGAGAAATGCATGTCTTAAATTTTTTAATTGTAAATTCTGTTTCTGAGGCAAAAATAAAGAACGAGCAATTAAAAATTACTTCAGTGACTCTAACTGACAAACACTGACATCGTATTTCTGCTACCATCTTTTTTTTCTCTCGTCTTTCTTTGGTGTAATTAAACCTCTTTTAAATTCAGAAAGCATTTTCAAAACAGGTTAATATATCCAATAACTTTGACTTCATATTGTATTTTTGAAGCCTTTAGAACATTAACATATAAAACTGGAATAATGCTTCGTAACTGCATTCATGCATTAAAGTCTGTTTACAACATGTATTATACTTTAGTTATATTGCAAAGTTCCTTCAGGAAGCATGAATAACTCAAATAGACAGAACAGCAACTGAAAAACAAAACTAAAGAGCAAATGGGAACAGATTTCAATGTAGCAAGACAAAAGATTCCTTTCTCTGGAGGATATAGTATTGAAAGAGAGAGTGTATTAATAGCTTCTTTTACAATATTTAACTGTAAAGATGTTTTAAATAAGTCTTTGCCTTGCTGTATTTCAACTAAAAATCACATTCACAGAAATGTAAGTCATAATTGATCATAACAAGCACGCATTATCTATAAATAACCTAATCAACATTCAGCAAGGAGTTGCATAATTGAGCCCTTCCACGTATTGCACCTTATAATGAGCCACTACACACTAATGACTTATTAGTGCCACGGGCGATGAATGATTAATTAGTCAATTCAAAAGTGACTTTTTGAGGGTATAATTGCTACCTTTTCTAATTTCTGAAGGTTAGACAATTATGCCATGTTGGCATACTAGACCTGATAAAGTAACAACTTTGTCAACAATGTACTAAGAGCAGGGGTGGCTCCTGAGAGCAGATTTCACTAAGCTGAGAATGCAGTCCTGTTATGGGTTCCTCAGAAAACATTAGAGTACTTTACAGTGAGTCTTGGGGAAATCTACGACAGCAGCAAGTGAGAGCTGGGAGTGCCAGAGAAGATAAAGCACTCAGATCCCACACAACTGCTGCTGTGCCCACAGTAAGCTACTAGCTTTGATTCTCGGACATAAGTCATTCCCTCTTCCAGCTGCTGCTGCTCCCTGCCTCTTCTAGCTTCTCATCTTCCCTTTAGCATTTATGTGTCAGCTTGGGAGGGGTATGGACTGGACATTACTCAGGCCCCTGAGTGGACAGAACCACATTGCACAGATGTTTGTAGGAATGGGGGATAAACATGCATAACACTAAAAGCAATTAACAAAAGAAGAATTTTCCTTAGAAAAGCTGTGTTTGCTGTACATACAATTCTACGAAGGCTTTCAAGGCATCAGTAGACAGTATTATCATTCCTGGTAACACACTGACATCTTCTTTGCATGATCCAAAATCCACATAAGACAAGGGAAAGTGGCATTATGTAAGGTAGTAAGTAAGAGACAGAGAAAATCTTAACTTCATTACAGTGAGCTCTGTATGGGAAGAGAAAGATGTAAGGATCAAAAGATTGGATTCTTCTGCAACATTTCTGTTTGCATATAGGGGAGTCAATTGAGGGAGCAAAAGAGGCAACATAAAATCTCAATCAGTTGGCCATAATTCAAAGTTGTGAGGCAGGAGCTTGACTTGCAGACGATCTGTTCTGCAATTCAGCAGTCTCACAGGGTTAAAGAGCAGAGTGTCACTTCCAACACTCTTCTAATGCCCTCTTTCAAAAACCTCCAGGTACAACTGCTGACATGACATCAGTCTATAAACTGATGTCTTCAGTAAAGCAAAGCTGCTTCATATATGAAACGGAAAAAAAAAGTATACTTGGTAAAGTAACAATAGTAATTAATAGACCTTCATTAGAAGTTTTGTTTGACCAAAACTAAGTTGGAACATTATTCCTACTACGACATTATTCCTACTATTAGTGCAGAGAACAAAACAATTGCTTCTCAGAGTAACACATCTAACCAAAATCTGTGCCCTCAGCTTATTCAGATCACTTGCCAGTGAAAGTACTGAAGTTATCAGTGGATAAGCATGAAACAGAAATATATCAATAAGCAACACAAAGGAATCAGATCTCTATACCATGCATATGCTTTATTTAGGTTATTGAAATCCCTTGTTTGGGCACAGCCACCCAACTGACAGCATTTGGCTTCCAGACATCCCTGCATCTACTGCACTGCTGGCTGCAGGAAGCTAGGAATTAGCCACTGCACTGCTTGCTTCAGTCAAAAATCTAAATGGAAAATTAAACCTAATTTCCCACCTCTCTCCTGTTTCTAAGAATAAGTATCACTCTCTATTTTTCCCTCCAGTTGTCAATCAACTTCTTCTAAGTAACCAAAGATTTATTACTAGACACTTCTAATTTCAAATACATATAAAAAAATCTCATTCTGCTATGAATGTCTTAAAGGAAGAGGAACACTTCTCTTAAAAGGGAAACTTCAGGTTTTTTTTAAAATATATAGAAATATACATTTATTTATAATTGAAGCCCCATATAAGCTTTAAAGTAAGCTTTGTTCATCATCTAAAAATTATGTCCTCTATTCCATGCTTTATTCTTGCTAAAGCTTGGGTGATATTTAGGTTGCCTCCATACCTTTTTCTCATCTATGAAGCCAATTCCTATGGCCTTTCTTCTTATTTCTTAAAGTTTCCAAACAGGTTTCCATAGAGGTGAGGTACTTCTGGGAAAAAATTCCCTGCCTAGGAAGCTATTTCACATACTTTTGTCTTATATATTTGTTTTTTAACTATGACTCTGTCTCTTCATTCTTTTGACTGAAGATAAATTTTCAGTTATTTTTCCCACCTCCTGAATATCTGTTTGTGTCAGATGCCTTTGTAATATTATTTTGCTATTTTTCAAATACTGAACTTCACCAGGAACAGTTTAGCTAGTAAGAATATCATCTCCTTCCCTACACACTCTCTTGAATCGTTTCTGGAAATAAAGGACCTGCACTGGGAACAGAATTACAATGAGAAAATTTTATCGCATGCATATTACAATTTTATATCCCGGGAATATACAGAATAAAAGTGGTAAAGGATTATCTAAATATGATCCATCTAAGTGCAACATCATTCAGTAGCTATGGTCCTTACTTGTAGCCACTGGCCATTCATTGCCTGAGATGTTTATTACAATGCTGTTACATTTGCTGACAGAAATGTAAATGTAAATTTTGCAACTAAGACCAGCAGGAACATAAAAATTTCATGTTGTTCTCACAGTGTTTTCTCCTTTCTATTGCTGCCCATGGGCTGGCAGAGGTTGTGACAATGGCTGTGGTCTAACTTGCCATAACTTTGACAAAACTTAAGTCCTTATAAACATAAAAACAACCTAGAGCAAAAGCTCTTCAATAAGGCATATGCATTTTTAAAAGTAATTTAAAAAGATTTGTTTTGCTGTTTGAAAATCATTAGAAACAATACTGTTCAAAACCTTAATTATGACATAGATTGCTTTTATGTTATTTTTTCTTGAATAAAACTCTAATTAGTAGCTAATACACAGTTGCACTACATTTTGCATATAAGTGAATAGACAATAAAAACACTGAGGTTCATTAAAGTGATCAAAGAGAACCGCATACTCTCCACTCCTTTCAATAACTGTTCTATAGAGAGCTGGAAGGTTTTTAAAAAGCCTGAGCAGTCCTTTCCATTAACATACTAAGTGAGTATAATTACCCAAATCAAGAGAACACAACTTATTTGCAATGAACTTTCCAAATTAAAATCATTTGACTACTAACACAAATGAGATTCTGTTCATGAAAGGATCATTATAATCAAGCAAAAACTATTACTTTAAACTACCATGAACCCTTAGAACAATGACCTGAGTTTGAAGGAGATGTTCTTTGTAATATTGAAACCACTAAACCACTAACTCTGATTAGATGGTTTTCCATTTAGAAAGATGTTACTCAATAGCATGGATCCAAATCCACATTATATTCACTGTGAAATTTATTGGGTGCAAAGAGATTCTTAAGGTTGCCACTGAATTGAGTGAAAAAATGTGAATAACTTTTTAACTACAACTAAAAATTCCTTGGAAAACTGTCCTGAAAATTATGCATGAAGATTCAAAAACAGAAGCAGGAAATAGTATAGTCAAAGAGAGACAAATAAAGAAAAACCATGAGGTGTTGTCACAATCAAAAGAGAGAGAAACCTATGAGATCCATGTCTAGATCACTAAAAAACAAAGGACAGAATAACAGTAACTGAGAAACTATCCCTGAGCTGTTTTTCTCATGGGCTTGTTATTGTAAAGTGATGGTTTGGATCTTTTAAAAAGAGAGAAGCAGAGACGCTCCATATGTATTTAGCTCAGTAAGAATGGTTTAAGACCATGCTTAACTGCTTTGTTAAATCCATATAAACTTCTAACAGGTGAAATCCCTGAGAATAAAGTCAGCTCTTAAATCTGAGAATGTTTCTAAAAACGGTTAAAAAAAGTAGAGCACTGAGGGAAGATTCTGTGAAAAAATACAGAACCTCTAAAAGGAAAAGCCAAGCAGTTTTAACTTTTAAAATAATAATTGTGTAGTAAATAAAGTCACAAATTTGTTAAAAAGCTATCATAAGTAACAAAATGCCAAATCCCAATGAACACTGCTGGATAAATTCAGGCTCAAGACTGCTATATTAAAGGCCTATTACAAAGATAATTTTTGATTTTGTTTTTGAAGGAAAAATTAGCATATATTTAGTTAAGATTGTTTTCTGAACATAATAGAGCAATGCTAAGGTTTTTAAATCTCATTTTTAAATCTCAGCTAAGGTTAGTGAGAAAGAAGAAGAAAAAGACTGTTAAAGTACATAAGTCACAGACATGCAGAGAGAACCAGAAGTGCTTGGTTTAGGTTAATAACTTTATAGTTTGCTGGAATGGGACTTTATTAATTAGAAACAAGATCTTTGGTGTTCATTTTTAAATATGTTTCCATAAAACAACTAGGTCAAATTGTCTTATTTTAATATAATGATTATGATGTGGTAGAGTACTGCACAAGCAAAAGAATAGTTTTGTTTCAACTAGTGGTTATGTTGAATGCATTTTAACATGAGCAAAAACAACATTAAAACTATTAAATCGTTTCCCATTACAGCACAAATTTGCACAAAGTTAGCAATGGGACAACTCAGGAAACTAAAATTATTCATTCAGCAAGTCTTCGTGGGATCAGTCTCTGAGTCAGTTGTTCTCGTTCTCTACATGACCGATTTTTCAAGTAATAAGATTTAAAAATACCTACAAAAACATACTTGTAAAATTATAAAAGGTTCCCAAAAGGCTTAAATTTACTTATTTATGTTATATCTGGGTGTATCTACACAGACATTTATTGCCCTTGTACAAATTTGATAGCACCTGCAAGCTGCCTCCAACAGCAAATGTTAGAATGTAGTCATGGTAGCTGTGCACAAGTAACAGTGGCTATCCAAGCATTTCAGCACAGTCCAGCAGCTCAAGAATTTGTCTGGCTTTACCACTAGTCCCTCACTGATGTCACTGCCCTGTGTGACACCCTGTGCGACACCCTGTGCCAGTTTTACTTCACCTCGACTGTTTCAATCACTCAGCTGAGAAGTGATGTTGTTCTGAGAACAAATCCTGCCTATCAGCTGCTTCCAAAGCTGTGGGGTGAGATTTTTTTTTACACCTACATATGAACTTAAAATAGGTTGAGAAAGATAAGAAACCATTGTGCTTTTTGTCAGCAAATGGAGTACCAGAACTGAAACACTACTGTTCTCAATTCTCTTAATTTTGAAGTGGTTAGGAATTACAGTACAAGCCAAACCAAATTAATAGCACTCCATGGAATAATGTCAACCATTTCTCCCCCATTATTTATAATCTAAATATGCACACTAATATTTTTCTAATTTTAATAACGATTGTTTCACATGGTCTTGAGGATGGCTTAATGCCTGGAAACTGTTTCACCGAGTTGCATACCATAATGATCTACTCTTTGGATAGTTTCCAGGACAAAGGCCATGAAGTATAATTAAAAGGAACTAATAATTAACACCCATAAAATGTAAGATCAAGGAAAGGAGTGATAAATTTAATTAAATACTACAAGTAGCTTTAGCACTTTTCCTCTGATGGGCTAAAATACCTGTTGTGGTGACTACTGGTGTATGCAAATATGCTAAGACAAAACCTGAAAAACGTGGCTTATTCTTTCCTTCACCTCACCAAAACCACGAAATCAGTACATCTGAATGAGCACTTAACTGTTCCATATTTTTTGCTACAGGCAACCTATTATCAGAACTGTAACAGTGCATTTTACATGGATACGTTTCAGAGACTGGTGTCACAGAAGCACAGAACCACAGAATAGTTGGGCTTGGATGGTTCAAGCCTTCTGCTCACACAGAACCTAACAGCTAAACCTACAGTTAGCTGCCCAAGATTATGGCCAGACAGTTTTTGGATGGAAACTACACAATCTTGCTGAACAACCTACTTCATTGCTCAAAAAAATTAAAAAATTTACTTTAGTGTAAGCAAAATTTTTCATAATGCAACAGAAAGAGAAGAAAAGGAAACTTAAATCAACTAAACATGCTCCCATTTAATTGCTCATAAATTAAATATACTAGATGTACTCTGTCAAGCTGTTATCATTCTACTCATACTATATACGAACTTTCACTTAAATACATATATAGGGAGGCTTTGAATGTGCATGTATGTCTTCAGTTACTACATGCACCAGCAGGCTAGCCAAATGATTTTGCTTTCACTTGCACCTAAACAGAGCAATTCTACTGAATTTCTCTCTTTAATAGAGATATGTGATGTGGTAAAGCTGAGAATAATGCCAGGCCTCCTTGTATTTAAATTAACACCTTAATGACCATCTATTTTTAATGATTATAAATAGTTAAAATACTAGCATATCATTTACTAAAGGTTACTTAAACACAGCATGGTAAATAATGCAGTAGAACACTCCAATGTCTAAAAGTATGCCAGGGTCACAAATAACAAAATAAGTATATTCTTTTAAAGCCTGTTTGTGATACAAACCTTGAGAAAACAATGAGAAATAGTATATTTATCTTTCTAGTACATCTTTATGAATATGGTCCCTACCTAAAAACATATTTATGAGGCAGGATTTATAATTGCAAATATTAAACTTAACGGCTTTCAAAATACGTAAATGACATCATCTGCCCTATTAATTTCGTGGGGCCTACAAGCCTTTTTGGAGGCATTTATAGTACATTTGTGTCTGTGAAACAAGAAAAATGTGAAGAAAATAATTAAAGGTGTTGCAAAGAACCATAAGCTCTGATTCCATATACATAGAAACTGTTGTCTTCTTGATATGCATTTAATCTTTCCTTCATATCTTCCACTACCTTAAAGGGTCTGCCATATAAATATTTCTAATGATCAGTCAATACTGACAGTGTTGTCATCAATCACTACAGAAAAAGTGCTCTTTTACACAGTAATCACATAAATCCATCTTCCAAGATAATGCAATTCTTCCAGACACACCTCTTGATCTGTGGCAAGGTCATCTCATTTCTTGAAGCCTTCATGGAAAGACAGCAAACGTCAAAACTCAGAGATGGATGAATGGAAAAAAAATGTAGATTCGGTTCAAAAAATTGTCAAAGTAAGCAAGCCTATCTCTTTATCAAGCAATGTATAAAAACCATTTGTAATGAATAGTCTGATGTTTGCTGATAATATCTAGTATTACTAATGCTTCCTCTACACAGGAATAAATCACAAATTCTCATTTGGAATATTGCCAGGAATTACTCAAAATTTGCCACAATGCTCTGGAATGGTATTTTAACTTTTAAAAATAATTCTTGGGAGAAATGTGTGTACTGGTTAACAAAAGTATCTGTGCATCATTTCTGACTACATGAAGGAGGGAATTATGTTCAAATGACCTTAAATTTACAGCTGCTGCTTCAGAGTCTAGGGCATAATTAGAAGTGTTACAGAATCACAGAATGGGCAAGGTTGGAAGGGACCACAGTGGATCTGCTGGTCCACTCTCCCTGCTCAAGCAGGGTCATCCCAGAGCTCATGGCACAGGATTGTGTCCAGACAGTTCTGGAAAATCTCCAGTGAGGGAGGCTCCACAGCCTCTCTGGGCAACCTGTTCCAGTGCTCAGTCACTGCACAGTAAAGAAGTTCTTCCTCATATTCACGTGTAACTTCTCATGCTTCCCATGTTTCTGTCCTTTGCCTCTTGTTGTATTGCTTGGCACCAAGCAGAGCCCAGCTCCATCTTCTTGACACCCTCCCTTCAGGTACTTACAGACATTGATGACATCCCAAGTGTGTCTCCTCACTGTCTCCTCCCAAGGCTGAACAGGCCCAGCTCCCACTGTCTAATATTAGTAATAGACAAAACTTTAGGACATTTAGGGCAAATTCTTGTGTGCCTTTTCTTTTAAGATTTTCTTATCTTCTTTTGAGCACAAGATACAGTCTTTACACAGCATTTTGCCTTTATGTTTCTATATCAGGACTGTGGGTTTTTAGGTAAAAAAAATACTGAAAGCAAAACAGAACAAAAATATTTCATTGATTGCTGTTGTTTTTCTTCTTAAAAGTCAAGAGAAAAAATCCAATATGGAGAAATTATTTCTGATTTACAAGAGAAATTGTCCACCAATTAGAATTATTTCAGCTGATGAAAAAACAAGGAATAATAAAAAGACATTGATTTATGAAATGATGCAATGTATAAAAGAACAATTTTCCTTCTAATATGTTGTGCACATTTCTGAATTCACAGGTCACCTCAGTTTATCAATCAAGAACACATCTACAGTGACATAAAGAGACATAAGTAAGTAGTAATAGTCATCTTGGAAAAACCAATTGTTACTTAAATAGAGTTTAATGGCCAATCTGTAATCATGTACTGGGGAAGGAGCTGTTGGCTCCTTGAAATGACTCTAAAGTTGAAGATAAGAGTCACTCAGAGCAGAAGATGACAGAAAACAGAAAAGGAGTGAACTTGCAAATTATATCTAAGGGGGCAAGTGTCTGACTGGAGAGAAAAACTATTTTTTAACTTTAGCCATTAACATGAAAGGGCTAAAAATCATCACAAGTTCTAAAAAAAATCAAAAGAAGAACCATTTCATTCACTTAGGGAAACTAAGGTAGATTCAGATGAATGTTAGTGCAAAACACAGGAATGTAATAAACTTCATATTTCCCTATGACAACCAAACATTTGCCAATATTTCACAAGAGATTTTTGCAGCATAGTTGAACAATGTTACTGGTAATCAATATGACATGGTTATTGTCTGGAGAAATACCAACCAGTTACTAGTCTGGAAATAAAGCCCACATACTTAAAGCGTTTACTTTGAGATAGCACAAAGTAAAAACAAATGCATAAAGCACATATACAAGCTGAACAGGAACCTGTGATCCTGTTACATGACAGGTGTTCTGGAACATTTAAATGCCTTCACTGCAATATTTCCTTCATAACATTATATCTTATCTATACTGCAGTAGCGAAGAAGTATTCACTGCCAGACAGCTTGATTCAAATTAGGAATGCAGTAAGGCAAACTCATCTGAATTCCAAATAGTTTAAATTGATATATACAAGAGAAGGCAGGTTCTGTGTCTGTGTCACAAGACAGAAATCAAGAAAATAGATTCAGACCTTACTCTACCACAGTTTTCCTCTGTGACCTTGAGGAAAGAATTACAACCAAACTGTTGAAGGTAAAGAGCTGAAGAATCTCAAATATAGTTTCTAGACAGGTCAAAATAAACAAAATCAGATTTTTTTTCAGCAGAATGCCATTAAATCCATTGCTGCATGACAATGTGCATGCAGAAGGTGACACTGGATCAAAAACTGACCAGGTGAATTCCAGTAAGGAACATGTTACAAAGACTATGAAAATCTGGAGCTAAAAGTCTGTGACAGACTGCTGCTGTTTTGAAAGGCATCCCATGGAAGATGCTACAGCATACTGACCCTACTCTGACACTCTGGTCCAAGTCATGGATGAATGTAAGATGTCAGAATACTTTGGTGTGGCCATTTTTGGGATTTGTACATGAATTTTTAACTTTCTGCCTTGGGAAGTGTTTTTACTGTACATACTACTCATCTGTTTGAGAAGCTGGGTAAATATTGATGTAGCTGCCTCACAGTGTTGCTACAGTTGTTGCCACAGTTTCATTATGTTGCCACAGTTTCATTGTTGCTACTGCAGTTAATGTAAAGCTGGTTTATACATACATTAGTTGTTACTCAGTATAGAAATGGCTTTAGATATTTGTGATGTACTTGAACAAATTAATAATGAACTTTAATGTTAGAATACAAAATACATTTTGGGATGAGTTACAGAAGCTGTAACTCTTGGTGCAAACACAGCTGCCTCATATGAGCATAAGTCACAACAAAGTGAAGGGGATACCCTGCCACCTTGTGCCAAAGGGTTGGAGCAAAGACAGGGACTGTTAATGTCAAAAAGCTGATGCAGCATAAAATATATTGCCATAGAAATTCACTACTCTATCAAAGTTCCATAACTCACTGATTTTCAAAAATAAAATTCATCCAGGAACATTGTCATATTACTATGATTTAACAAGATATACTGAATTAGCTGAGCAATTTTAAATTTTTCTTCACTCAGTCTTAGCCAGTGGCAAATATCAGTTAATATTATTTAGGCTAGCCTGAAATGATTGAAGTTCGAGCTAAGCTGATGAATGGTTACATGTTGAATGGTAGTAATCTAATTGTGCGTCTGAGTTCCCAAGTTCCTAAGTCTGCTTAAGTCACTTTGGAAAATTGGATTTTGCTAGTCATTTATAACAAGATTTTTCAAGGTATTTAGACATTTTGCTCTCATCAAAATCAGTGGGAGATAGATGTCACAGTGCCTTTAAAAATCTTGTTTGTAAAGCCCTGTACTGCTGAGCAGAGAAAATAGAAAACTAGACCTGCACCTGTAAGTTGTTTTTGGACAATGACTGATTCCTGGGCACAGGAACACAGTGATGACTGACTGAGGACAGACAGACACAAAAGGACTCCCTGTGTACTCGTATAGAACCTCAGAGCAGGATCAGGCTGCAAATACACATGTTAAGGGAAAGGTTGAGAAGGAGAGGATGAATTGCAATAATAAGATAATACTTAGCTAAGGCTGATTCTAAAGAAAACTTTAATGGTTCTGAAGCAGTTGAAAGTTAAAATATACCAATAATTATGTATGCCAGCATTTTTTTTCAAGGCAATGGTAGCCAGTTGGTTTCTTGGCATCGTAGCAGACATTAACAAAAAAGGTATTTCCTGTATTTTGTGTTTCAGTATTTGAAGAAATTCCAAAGTCACGACAGAGGTGGGCTATGGTCCCCTTTTGCCCTGTTCAGATGGTGACTGGAGAATCTGACAGTGATTGGAAGACTGAAGGAGTCTCTGTGTCATTCCTGAACCGCAGAGGTCAAAGAGGAAAGCCACAGACCAAGGAAGGGATGGGTGACAACGCTAGCTGGTGTCTGCAGCAAATAAAAGCTAAAATGAACAAATCCAAGAAATAAAACAGTAATGAAGATATTTCCTTCTGAGCTATATGAAGAAAAAAGACATGAATTTTTAATATACTGACCTCTGCCACTGAAAGTTATCCTTTACTTTTCTCGGTAGCTTAACTTAGAAGTGAGTGGGAGTTATACACCTGTTATATGTGAGAAAAGAGGGTGACCATAAATCACCTCCCTTTAGAGGTACTTTTAAAACACTGTCTGAGATGTAAAGTGCAACCCCACTTTTTCAAATGCTTAGTGTGCTTGCAAATGTCTACAGTGTATTCCCTCTATTAGCTACTTAATAGCAATTGCTTTGGAACACCCCAATAAAGCTAAATAGAAAACAATTGGTCTATTTAAGCCATAAATAAAGATGAATGTGCCAGAATTAGTCTTTTCCTAAATTTGCTACCCTTCCCAGTCTTTCAGAAGAACGGAGAGATGAGCAGGGAGCACTGGTTGAGCCTCACTGCAGAAGTGACAACCCTAGCTAGTGTTACACAGCATCCCAACATAAACTTTGAATTAACCCCAACATTTTTGAAATGTAAAGAACACAGAAAAGGGCAAAAGACATTGTCAATTTTTTATCTCCAGTGTTGTATGTGTATGTGTTGCAGGTTTGAGGAACTTCACATAATAAAAATATAATTCCTTCATGGTGGAATTGATTCCTATCTAGGACGTTGGAAGAGTTGCACATCTCAAAATACTCAAGAAATGATACTAACAAAATTTTGAAAAAGTAAATATTACAGAGTGTTCAGAAATTAAACTATGATCTACAGGAGGTGTGCTATTCTTTTTCTCCTCACAGTATCTAAATAATCTTGCAACCTGTTATGGAACCTTACCCTTAATTATGATATTCTTGAAAAGTGACTGGTACAGGAATCATATTCAATTAGAAGAAAGACAATCTCAGAAACATTTAAAAGGAAACAAAAATATTAATGGTAAAGGACTTCCATTTTTACTCATCTATTTAACACAAAGTAGTAAATGAAGAGACAAACTCCCACTGATTTATAGATCTTTTATCTGTTAAAATGTTCCAAGATTTAGAATAGCAATTCAGACATAGTAATTAAATGTTTTTCTTCCCTTCCTATATCCTTATAGATGAGAATTCTTAGGTAAAGTGAACATTATAATGCTTATATGCATGCTTAGTATTTCATTGATATGTGAATAGAATTTCTTGTGTGTATTAGTATGATGGAGGCTATGTCATTGGATGCTTCTTATATAGAAATCACCATCTAATAGATACAGTGTAACATTTCATTAAGTCAGATATTAATGTTCAGCAGTCACAATTTGGAAAAGATTTTCAGATTTCAGTTCCCCCTAAGATGCCAGGATGCACAATTCCTTGGAAAAATCTGTTTGTTCCTATCAGACTGACAAATATTAGACTTATAATAAGCAGAAAATTGAAGGAAACTCCTCAAAGTATCCACAGCTTTTCACAACTGTATCATTTCCTCGTGGCCCACTAATAACCACCCTGTGTTGCAATCACTTCAGTCTCTATCACACAGCAAAGATGACTAGTGAGATGGCAAAAAAAAGTCTTGAACCCTTTTATGGATTTGTAGATTTTTTTACTCTAAGGTAGTCAGTCTGGTTCTTGAATTTATCATGCAAACATTATTCTCAGAGATGTCTGCAAATGAGTAAAATGCTGCTTGTCTCTGGGGTTCAGCTGATGTCCTTAGCACAGCAGCTTATGAAACTCTTTGCTTCCAGGCAGAATTCCTTGGAATTCAGGATATTCTGATAGCGCTAATTTTTCCAGCTCTCCTGTTGTAGCACAGAGTAACTGTGGCTTTCTACTTTTCATGCAACCAGCAATATTAAAAATTTGTTAAGCATAAAGGTACTATAGTTGTAGGGCTTCCATTAGGCAAATAAAGACATTTAGTCCTACTTTCCAATGTCCTGTGCTTTTACACATCCATCCATCCATCCATCTATCTATCTATCTATCTATCTATCCATCCATCCATCCATCCATCTATCCATCCTTCAATTCTTCTGTTTCATTAAGAGGCAGATTGTAATATAATACTATGTTGGGAGTTGTGAGAAATTAAACAGGCGTGGAATTTAATGTGAATTTTAATGTCTCTGGATATTTCTGTGTAAGAATTTCTGTGCAGCTATTTTTGCCTATTTTAGAGGCAGTTGGGGGAAGTCTTCTCATTTCATGCGCCTAGAAATCGATGGACATTGTGTGGCAAAAAGTGCACTTAGCTTGCTCTCATGCTGCAACCTGCAACACAGACACAGTTTTGTGCTATGATGTAAAAGAAAGATAATGTAATTTTAAGAAAAAATGTTTGAAACTATCACATCGCAGTATTTTAGCTATCACTGAGCATATGTTACATAATTTCTACAAAGTTTCATGGAATCTAAAACATTCTAATGATGATTGCATCTATTTACACTAATTATGTAATTACACCAATTGCACAAATAGAAGGCAATACATACTGACTGAAACCAACAACTAATTACCAAAATAAAAACAACATGAACCCAAGCTGGAAGAAAAACTCAAAAGAAGCTAGGTGTTTATTCTTCAAGTATGTGCAACAAACAAATACAGTCTCTCTAGTTCTTTTCCCTTTCTGTCTCTGCCCAAAAAAGAACTCCTCCACTTAGACACAATCTCAGGAAAATTTCCATGTAAGTATCCCAAATGCTTGTTCTATATAACAAAGCCAAACTTGAAAAGATGCCTAAGTGTTAACCAAAATAAGAGTTGAATTACATTCAGTATAGACACTCAATTGAATTACATGACTGCAATATTGTTTTGCAAATATCTTAGTGCAAAAATCCCTCCAGGAAAGCATGGATATCTGTTACTGGGGTATGAATCAGTGTAAGGCCAGACCCCATGATTGTGAAGATTTATCAGTTCAGCAGGACCTGGAAGCTACTCCTTCCAGGTTTTTTTTCAGGTGCCATCTGTACCATGAATACATAAGAGTGTTGTCACTTTCCATCGGTGAAGCCTTATTCAATTTGTTGTTTTTCTTACATCTCTTGTTAGTGTATGTGGGATGTTGTGTTTCAAGAATTCCATGTAAACATACCAGTAAACATTTAAATAAGAAAAACGACTAATCAAATACTTCAATTTAACCTTAATTCATCATTCAACTAAAGGTCATATTTCCCACACAAAATCAACCTCAGAATTGTTTCACTGTATGTAGGTAATGTAAGCCAATTTACAATCCTTTCCAATGTGTTTTCCTCCTGGTAGAACCCCTACCCATTTTTTTGGTGCCTGATGGACTTAGAACTTCTGTTTCTGTAAGAGAAAAACCCCAATCTGCATTAAGAAAATATGTCAGTGCTGTCGTGATGTATATATTCCAGTGTCATTACAACTAAGATTTTGGCTTAATGTGTCCTATTTGAGGAATTACTCGTAGTGAGTTAAACATACTTTTTCCTCCCTTTCTCCAGAACTAAGACTACTACTGAATTTGGATTGATGTAGGGAAATGAAAATTATTCTCTTCACTAAGTCATCTCTCTGCCTTGACAGCTTACAGATTGTTCCAATAAAAATTGGTGATACTTGTTCAGGAACATGTTAGACAGAATGCTTGAAGTCTGCGGACCCCTCGTTCAGAACACTGTTTCCCATGCCAGTGTAAGACAGTGACTTTTTTCCATGTCTTTTGGCTGTACAGGCAACACAGGGCACAAAGAGATCACTTTTAAGCTATATTGTCCATAACAGTTTAAAGAAAGAAACCGCAATTCATGGTGAAATATGATTTATCTATTCCAAATTACTTATAGTTTCAGGGTTTCTTTTCTTAAGGAATTTCATGCATACATGTGTCATGACAGTGAGTCCTTAACATACAGATTCATACTTTCTTTTATTTTTTTTCTGTACTAAGAAATATTAGCATACTCTTAAGGACACATATTGTTAGCTTTTAAAAGAGCTGTGGAAGTTTTAATTAGGGCACTTAATGGCATTTGCTAGCAACATTTAACTGTAATCAACAACTTGTCAACATGATCTACCATTTCTTATTTTCAAGTGACTATGGGAGAAAGAAGTGAAAATACCACTAAACGAACTGCTAAAGGATTTGCCATTAGTTCATGCAGGTTAAGAAACCACTCTAATGAACAACCAGATTTTCAGGTTTCCTTTGAGTTCATTTCGGGAAATTGTATTTTTAAGTAGGGAGAATGGATTTCTAAACTTCAGGGTTTGTATGAGGGTCTTATTCTGTCTTTTCTGTGAAACATTGAAACATATTTAAATTAAATCTTGAAAGCAGTGCAATTTTGGCTAAAGATTTGCATTTGACTAATGATTTAATTTTTGCAGTAGAAACAACAGTTGCAATGTACATGAACAACTTTTTAAAATTATTATCATTTTTATTTCATTATTACTGGAACACTTGGAGATTTTAACTAACCTGAGTGATCAATTTTTTGTGTCTTTTTCTTTTGGAGATATATTGACTGCATTCATTTAAGAAATGCTCTCTCCTTCTCTGCTTTCTGTAAAGTCCACTGAGGGAAAACAGATTATCAAGTAGGAAATTCAAAAGAGAGGGAGTGGAACTACAAATTGAGCAATTAAGGAAAGATCATTATCAAGTGTTTATTACAACAGCTGAAGATGAATTAAGTTGTCTAGAAATTTTAAAGAATTATAATCCAGTGGTGACATCCTCATACTGCAGAAAACTATCAAAGCCAAGACAGAAGGTATACTAGGGTAGATAATATAAAAATGGGGAATAGCGGAGTTCAAGCCATCACAGACAGACAAATTGGATAATGTCTTAGGTAACTCCTTCTGCAGAATAAAAAATAAAGTTTGATGGTCATTATAAAAAATAATTAAATTGACTACTTTGAAGCATATAGTTTTGGAATAAACAAAACACTACCTATGCATGAAGAGATGAACTCCATTTGAAAGTATCAAGAAATTTTATTGGGATTTTAAGTGTTTGCTAAAGCTCCAGGGAATGTATTTTCAATGACAAGAATAATGGATACCATAGTATAGTCCCTAACCAAAGAACCTTCTTATTTCATGTTATAATACTAAGGAACAGATTCACCTTATTTGCACTACATGAAAAACTTATCTTCCATGTATTTCCTGTTTCTAACCAAAGGAAAGACATAGGAACCCCTAGATGACTATGCTATCTAGGCTCCACTGTATCTCAATGGAGCTAAATGGGAAAAATTCTAGATCCATGGACTTTTCTGCTTTGAAATATAATTTGACATAGCTATGCTTCAGTTGTCTGTCTACTTATAAAACCATGAGATGTTCTTATCCCTAATTTACAAGGAATAACTATACACTTTAGAAGTGGATTAAGGTAAAGCACGTTAAGAGCTTGATGTCAAGTTTTTAAGCAATAGTTGCCCTAAAGAGCCTCAAGAGACAAATTTACACTAATGCAAAGATTTTATCAAGACCGCAGGTGATCTGATTGTGCAAATTACCGTGCATCAGCTGATTTTGGATAGCTGTCTGTTCATACGGTCTTACCTCAGGACACAGTTTGGCAAACTTCTTGACGTAAGTAATCACAGGAAGAATTTTAAGCACATGCTTGAATCCTTCTGAGACTCAATACAATTTGAAGTTCAAAGTTAAGCATATGCTTAAATATTTTCTTGAATATGCATGAGCTGCTCAGCTGGGTTGTTCAGTGAACATGCCTCCTCTTAAAATTGTTTGCTAGAATATTTTCAGAAAGTGAATCCACTGGGGCCACAGACACAGCCAAGTTTTTTTTTTTTTTTTTTTTTTTTTTGTTCAAATAAATGCTCATGAATATGTTTTGCTGTATTTGCTTAGCATTTCTTAAGGGAATAATATCTGCCAACTGGCCTTGCCATGAATAAAAAAGTAACTAGATGCTAAATGTCAATATATATCGCTCTCTCCAGACTACACTTGTCAATGAAATTAAAAGGTAAATTATTGAACATCTGGCTAGAACTATATTTCAAGAAGTCTGTTCTAGCTCAAGACAGAAAATCAGAGAATGTCTCACCTCTACTTCTACATCTGCTCTATTTAACAGCTGCCTATTCCCAAAAACTTTGATTGAGCTGGGAACTTAAGAGGGCATTTGAAGATTCAGCTTGTGTGAAAAGAGTGGTTGCAGGGCTACAAGTCACAGCCAAGAATGAGGGTTTCCATGGCTCAGCATTTGCACATGTTGGTTGCAGTGACCTGTGCCTGTGCTACAGAGATCAAGTGAGCTACAGAGGAGAAAGGAACCACAGTGCAGCTTCAAACCTGCAGCAAACATAGGACTGACATAAATTCCAAAACTATATTGTTATGAATTTCTAAGTCAAAGGTGTTAACTATTTCTTTCTTGTGCATATACTGTAAGGTAACAGTGTACATAATACAAGACTTCATATGTCAATGTCATGTCTTTCACATCAGAAGTTAGGTTGGGCTGATGTTAATTAAGTCTTTATTAGGAAGTACCTACACAGGTACAGGATGGAAAAACGTCAGATACTTAACACCATAATATTTAGGAAAATAAGAATTGAATAATTTATATAACTTAATAAACATAGTTTTTAAAAAGTAGTATTTCCATTTAAAGGGTGATCTCTTAATTTTGGGTACATTTAAACTCCTGGATATCCCAGAGCATGAAATCCCATAATGGACAAATCTATACTGGGAGAAAATAGCATCAGTTTGTACTGAAGTGTTGTGCAATTCATTGCACATTCACTATTCCTAATTGCTGTACACGAATCTCGTTATTCTTGATCTTATTATTCTGCCTAGAATATACCAATTAATTATCCAAAACCCACTAAGGAACACTGCTCATCATGATACTTAAAATAAAATTATATGAACAATATGATAAAGTTTAAGCTTTTTATTCTTATGGTAGGTCTTGAAAGTTAGTGTAGTGAATCAAAAAAAGGGGAGCAGGGAAACAGGAACTCTAGCCTGAGTTTGCTCTTAAACTTTAGTACATAACGCTGTAATCAGCATTAAGATGAAGTAGAAGAGAGTGATTTGTTCTTAAGTGTTAGTGAACTATTCTGACACTGAGTATAAAGGTAAAAGATTATGAGACTTACTGAAATGCACTGCCAGTCATGTGAGTTATGATGTACCTGTAAAGTATATTTATGAGTAAACAGATCTGCTAATTAGAGCTAATTGTGTCAGATGACTGGCCAACAAGCATACTTAATCTAAGGTCTCTGATTCCATTGGGGAAGGTATTGCTGAGCAATGAGGTGAAAATTTTAAATAAACCTCAGAATGGAAGGCTGATAAGTGGTAAAGTGTGAAGATGTATTCGACTTCTACATGGTTGAAAGCACATAAGTCTTAGAGATTTGACAGAAATTTAGATGATAGAGAAAAACAGAGACAGGCGAATGCAGTGCTGGAAAAATTGTGCTGGTTGATCTGTGGTATATACAGGTAAAAATGAGTGATTTATAGTTTTTACATCCAAAACAATTGTTACATGCTTACTAATATTCCATTTGCAACCCTCTGACTTTAGAACATACGAACAGATACTCAAAATGTCTACATTTAGATATAAATAAGGAAACTGGGTACATATATAATTCTTTTCGTGGATGAAGAAATAGAAACTGTTTTGAAAATCCTGCTTTCTGCTATCATTGCAGGTAGGGAAAGATGACTGTCATAAAGTGGTGTGGTTGCCACCAGTGATCAAACACCTATCCAGTTAATGTAAGGGGCTTCCAAACTGCGCTTGCTTATTGATGTTCAGGCTCTGAATTGCAACAAAAAGCCTAGACGGCTGTTAAAACATTGAAAGGAATGCTTACAGCCCTATGATTCAGACTCCTTTTCCTGAGAATAAACAGGCCATTCTGTGGAGAGCAAAGCCATCAGCAAACACTTGAAATTTATTAAATACTTTTCTACAGCTTATTCCTCCACCTCACTAATTGCTGCAGCTGCTGCTACAAAACCATTTCAATTACAGCTGAAAGAAGAGGTGGCCTATGCAAATCTTACAGGGAAAAAAGACCCTTGTGATACTCATCTCTGCTGTGGTCCAACACATGAATGTCTGTGTGACTTCCTTCCACAGTCATTGCTGATTGACATTCTGGCTATGGCACGAATAGAAAAACTTCCATTATCTTTAAAGAATATGTTTTCGCCTTTTGCTTTTTACATTATATAATTGCAGAGCTTCATTGTAGGAGTGAGAGTTGTGTATCTTTCTTCTCTGTTACAATAAATTTAAACTCAAAGAAGATAACCATAAGAAGCCTTAATTCTAAGTGTCACTAGAAAACAGAAACCAAAATGGAATGTGGACAGGTTTGATCAATTTCAGTTGAAGGAATCAGTAAGCATATATAACAAACCAAGAATGTGCTGTGGTCTTGCCTAATTTGTTCTATGCTGGGACAGAGTCTGAATCACACATTCTGGGAGGTTCATGGAATTTCATAAGATTTGCTTTGCAATGACCCAAGTGGTACAACTTAAGATTTCATAAGCATGAGGAAACCTATACTATCTCAGGTCCAAACTGTTTTCTGTATTTCAGGTGTCAGGAATATTTCTAGTCAGGTGGGACTATGAGGTAGATGAGATGTGTTAGTTTTCTCTCTGCTTACGGCACATGCGCCATGAACAGTATTTTCTGGAAGAACCATCAGCAAGGAGGAGGCAGCTACCCATTTTCTTTGTCCTAGGTTAGGAAGAAGACACTAAAACTTGCAAGGAATTGTTCTTCTCCTGGAGGCAACTTATGAGAAGCTTTGGTAGCGCTCACTGGCACACATTACCTACAGCACAGGTTCCCCCATGAGTCTCTGGTGATCCAAGAGGAAAGTCTCTCTGGGCTTTTAAGGAGGTGGTGTGAAAGATATTGCTGTCCAAGCAGTCAGTGGGTAAGGTTGGTGTTTAGATAGGTTTAAAGAGGAGGAAGGTTTCATAAACATTTTATTTCAGACTTACTTACTAGAACTTTCCATATTTCAGTTACCTCATTGCAGTTTATTTTCTAATAAAATATGGATTTAAGAAACAATTCTACTGGGTTTTGTTTGAACAGGTATTTGCACCACAAAGCCGTGGTTATCCAAGAGTTGTCAAAAGGTCCATTTTTCACAAATATTCCTGAGAGAAAAAATATTAGGACCTTTCATCTCCCTTTTCACCCATCTGAAACAAGAATCTGTGGCTTGCTGCTTCCAGATGAGTACCCTGGCAGCTGCCTTTTCTGCATTTTGTCTTGCAATGCAATCTTTGCATTTCATATCCTTCTGCAGGGTAACCTCAGGGATAGAGGTACCAAATGGTTGAGATCCATCTTAGCCCTCTTTAAACCTAGTTCACAAGCACAGGAAGGAGAAAGTATATATCTTGTATTTTAAACTCACCCAGACTGGAATTATTATCTTTTTAACATCCAGATAAAATCTTGTAATATCTTTTTACAGATTTTTGATACAAATGTCTGAAAATGGCCTCTTATGTTTCACTAAAATGTTTTCAGACTTTTAAAAAACTTTCTATGCATTCTGTGAATAGGAAAGAAATTTTGATAGACTTCTAGGTAATGCCTTGATTCTAAACGTTATTGTTATTTCATGTCAAAATATTTCTCCTTTCCTTCTCTCCCTTCTCTTCTTTCCTTGTCTTTGATGTCTTCTTCTTAAAAACCAAGCCCCACCAAAACCCTAAAGCAACACTTTTCCACACTTTTGATATGTCATATTTTTATTCCAGTCAAGAAAAATAGCACTTATTTGTCCATCTGCCAAGATCAAATACCTTTATCTCATTTTAAATCAGACTGTCACCGGAAAATAAAGATGTCTTTTTTCAGGAGTATGGCAGGTAGATTGATAAAAGATTGTGAAGCATTGACATGCTGTATTGATCCTTCAACAGTACTAAGTAGAAAGAGAGGATTTAGCTTGTTTTGAGATGAAATAGCAAAGCAAAATTGGTAAAGGAGTCTGTTTTTTGATCTGGAATAACATAATTAAAAATTATTGCATAGCTGTTTTTATTAGTCTGCTTTTCCTTCTTTCTATTTTTCATTTTACGACTTGGAAAATAATTTTAGTGATATGTTAAAAACTTTCATATAACTCAGAACTCACATGAAATCAGATAGTAACCAGGAGTCTCTGGACATTTGCAGTACTCAACAAATTGATTTTGTCTGAATAAATGTCTAACTTGAAGCACCTTAGGGTGAATGGAATGACAATGACCTCTGTAGTGCATGGGAACAGAATTCAGTTTTCTAACATTTCCAAAGCTGTATCATACTGTTGTTTGCCTGCTTTTTGTTCTATCATCCAGTTTCATAAATATTTTTTTAAATAGAACACAGTAAGTAAAAAACCCCAAACCAGCTACAGCTATGTATGTTTATGGAGATCAAGATACAAAATTGCATTTGTGAAATTCCAATAGCAGCAAAAAAGTTCTAAAATAGAACTGAATTTAGATATTGAGCTATGATTTATAAATATAATTAAACATTAAACCTTTGCCACAGATATGTTCATTAAATAAGACATTTTTGTATGCTGTGCACTTATTTGTAAGGGGTTCACCTTATTTTTGTACCATTTTATTTTATACTTTGGCTATTTACATAATATCTAGTGCTGCTTTATTTAATTTATTTTATTTTAAATCCATGAAGCACTCTGATGAACTGTGTTCCATATATAAATTAAATCCTGTGTATATAATGCCTGAAGTGGTGAGAGCCATTCCTCACATCAGACAACTAATGAGACACCTTGAGTGAAAGACTGCCATTATCTTTCAGAAGAGTTGTATTGGGCTCTTTTTCTTCAACAAATCATGTACTTAAAAAAGACAGAAATTATGATGTCTGATTTTACAGGAGCTGCTAACAGAACTGAAATAAAACATCTGATGCAATAACAAAACCACAATGTGATTATACAGCAGTTTAATGTATTTTAGTGTGCAACACACATCTGATAAATTATTTGAAGATTAATAACCACGTCTTCTTTATAACAGGGGTATGACAGAGATGAAACACTGAGCTCCACAAATGAAAGATTCGTTTACTTCTCTGCTCTATACCTGCTCAACATCTAAAGGATTTACAGAGTGAAGTGCAGAATCACTCAAAGCCAAATAAATTGGTGAAGTACTCTTTAAACAAAGTGGTCTATTCTCTCTTAAAGTTTGTACACAAATAATTACAGAAGGTAGAATACAATACATCAGATTTGGTACAGATGGAGTTCTGAATCTCGTGTGATCTGAAGCTGGGTCAAAGTACCATGACTGTCTTTGGAAAAGGATTGCAGAATTATTGTACTCAAAAATAATTGAAATAATACCATTATATAGTATATCTTATTATATGTAAAGCTCATTGTTTCATCCGAAATGTACTGATCATATTTGTTTGTTCCCTTTTCCCTTCACTTTAGTAATTAGTGGAACTTAAATGATGCCAAAATGTTTAAAATATTGAATCATAGAACCATAGAATATCAGGTTGGAAGGGACTTCAAGGTTCAACCCTTCCTGGCAAAAGCATGGCCTAGACAAGATAGCCCAGCAGTCTGTAAAGCTGAATCTTTAAAGTGTCCAATGTTGGGTAATCCACCACATCTAGCTATGAGCAATTTCATGCCAGGTGAAGAAATTATTGCATAAAAGTATTCAGTATCACACACTAATGTACCGAACCATCTTGCAAAGCCAATTCATCATCATTATTCACCTTTGCTGATGCAGTTACAGAATACACTGAACCTTTGTGCAATAGCAAACTCCCACTCCTTTGCTGAGGTGTTACTGCTTCACGTTTGAGATCTGACAATAAACTTGAGCATCTGAGTCTGTAACAGAGATGTTGTGCTGTTTTTCTGTACTATAAAATCTCTAGCATGTTTCTCAGGTACCAGGGTCTAAAATCAATATCATATGTTAAGAAAGAACAATATACGATTAGAAATTGCATTTGTCAAACATTAAAAGAGAGGATAAACAGCAAATTATTACGATTAAGCAGAATCTGAAGATACAACATCTTGCCAGTATAGAAGCTTGCACAGTTAGTTAATGAGTTGCTATGTCTCAAACACTGGTAGATACTCAAATAGTTAAGCTAAAACAGGATATGGCTGTACAGAGGTAGGATAGGACCATTTGGGGCCCACTTCCCCATTCTGGTCCATGGTAACCACCCAGCATAAAGGACAGTGCAGGCGTGGTGTCAAGAGGCATGAACTGTGGGCTGAGGATCAGTCTAGTGGGGGATCAAGAATACCAAACACCCTCAAGGCTCTCTGAAGGATCCAGGGGAATGAACTCTGCATGCTAAGTCATTTGCATGCGAAGTTAAGACAACTTGCTCCAGGGCAGGGAAAACTTCTTTTATTTCTCTCACTATTAGAAGATAGGGCAAAACATATATCGATTTCCATGCCAAGTGGGTAGCTTTGAGACATGTTTTGGATCCTTCTGGCTTTTGCTATTCTTTTTCGATAATGAGCATCTATAAATCTTGGGTGTTCCGTTCTGTTTAGGAGTGGGATGCAACACATGTACTGGTGTGATGGACAGGATGCTGCTGTGGTTGAGACAGTGCGGGTGGGATGTGGCCACTCTACCATGAATAATGGGTGGGAAATGGTGGGAAGTATCCCTTAACTCTTAAGGTTAGCAGTAGGGAGGGATCTGAGTAGTGGTGAGTTGTGGTGACCCAAGAAAAGTCAGTGCTTGACTGCTACACCATTTTGGAGAGATTTAGAGAATATGATGCCTGTACAACATCACTGGGCATGTAATAAGCAAATGGAAGTTCAATAGTGAAATGGGATTTCCATTTCTGTCTTTGCTGCTTTTTGCTTTACTTATAGAAGAATACATTTGCCTATGACTGCTATGATGAATTCCTATTTTAAACACACTATTTCAAAATACCTTTCCCTGAAGTTTCCTGTTGGTAAGGGAGGTTGCAGTTAAGGGCAAATTTCAGAGTCACTGTTTCGCTGACTGTGACATCTTTATCTCCAAGGTGATATCTTTACAGAAGGTCAACTTCCAGCTGAGATTTCTTTATACTTTTTAAGAACCCTGTGATCTTTTCTGTATTAAAGCAGCCTTTAAGGGACATGTGGGTTCCTTCTCTTCCTAAGGGGATTCAAAACACTTTCTGCAGCCTGTTTTCCTAGGTTTTTTTTCTAGTTTCATTACTGAGTATTAACGCGATCAGGTTCAGCATGCTGTACAGCCACAGAGAAAGTGAAATCAGTGTTTCTTTGTAGAATTCCACTTTGGATGTCAAGTATTAGACAATTTGCGACTCTTGGGCACTAAAGTTGAGCTTTTTTTCCTTGATACCAGCAGAAGTAGTAGAAGCTGAATCAGCAACAAAGAAAGAATCAGCAGCTGGTAAAGAATCAAGAGCGTGTCAGCAATGCTACAATAGTGCAATCTTCTTTGTTACAGTATCATTGACTTAATAGCATGATTATTTGTTAGCAGCATAAGATTCTGAGCCAAACAAAGAGCACTAAAGATCTTTAAAAATGCTTAAAATATTAACTTATTCCAAATTAAATTCTGTACTGATTTTCTAACGTGCACCTTGATAATAACCACTGGGACTATACAATTGAAAGGTCACCCAGGAAGTAAGCCCTAATTTCTGATTTAATCTGATTTTTACAACAGTGCTTTTTTCTTTTTTTCAATCACATGGTAAATATGCTAAAATAAAGAAATATTGCTGCATGTTCATGAGTTCAAAGAATTCAAGGCAAAGAGAAAACTGTGAACATTTAATCCTACATCCTGCCTAATATATAATGACACAACTAATCTAGATTATGTCGTTATTATTACTAGTATTTACAGTAGCCATGGTGGAAATAGATGCATTTTAAAAAATGAGAATCTCATTTCATTATTTCAAATTTTGTTACATAAACTACACACTTTGCTAAGTAATTCTAAAGTTAGTTTCTGGACTATTTGAAAAAATGCCTGTGAAAAGTCATGTAGTAAACACCAAGTTAAAATAATAACCAGACTGGCTCCCTATGAACTCAACTCATGGTCACATTTACAATTTGGTACCTAAAAGTTTTGATTGAACTTAGATCTCCTGTGGCTTTGTGCCTTCACCAGCACACTGAGAATAAAAAGGCCTCTTAGGAGTTGTCTTGATTTAGCTTTTGCAAGTTTTCAGGTGAACTTCCAACCAGCCCCCATAACTCACATTACAAAAGGAGACAAACAAGCAAACAAACAAAAAATCCAAACCTCAGGCAGTCTTATTTGGCATTTAAATTTGTGAGTCTTCACTTCTCAGATTATAATCTGTTATAAATTTTTCTTCTGGACTGAAATACTCCCCACTATCAAATTTCTTTGAATTTCTGTGATCAAAGCATAACATTAATGGACTAAGACCCTTTCTTTTCTTTCTGTGCTTGTTTCCCATTAATTTAATTGTTCGTTTATCATTTCAGCAAAGCTCATGAATTTTGAAAGCCTTTCTGGAATTTTGGTGACAGCTGAACACAGCCCAATAGAAATCATTTGACTACCAAGTACAGAAATGAATTGTCAGTATATTCTCTCTCAAAAAAAAAAAATTATACATACATATGTCATAAATCATGTCATTTGTGTCTTCATCCTCATTTTCAGTAAAAATAGCATGAACACTATACATACAACAGAAAAGTTGTATGGAAAACACAGTCCCTAAATGTTGAACTAGTCTCTGTCTACTCTAGGGAATTCTATTGAGAAAAAATTGTACTCTTCCAACACTATCAAAATTGTAACACTGATTAAGTGGGATCTTAAGCAAATAAACAAATCCACCAGTGCAAAAATTCAGTTTTGTAACAATGAAAACTTTCATGTTAGCAGCATAAATGAAGTTTCCCCCATTTCAGGCATTGAGGGATTATACGTAAGTCTACTGCAAGCAAAAGATCCCATATTGCATCTGTAAAACTAGGTGTTCACTTACATGATTTCTTTCTGTTTCCCAGACTCAAAAGAATTAAATAATTTAGATGGGAAGGGTGAGATCCTTCCCACCTAAATTTATACATTTACCATGTGGGAGATCTACAACAGATCAAGACATCTACACTCCCTGTAGGTGGTGAGAGGAATGTTACCCAGAGGTACAGTTGTGACTAACCCAGGACAGAGCGACCAGCAAAGAAATTCATTGCTGAGTACTATTTTCTCTTGATCACAAGTAACGTCTAAGCTAGATGTAAACATGCATGTTATGGATACCAAAATTGGTGAGATGCATTCTATCCATATTAAGAGTCATTATGAAATTGGTGGGAGAAAGTAATTGAATATCCTGGGGCTGGGCTGGGGAGAGGCGGGGCACAGGGGTGGCGGGAATGGGTATTAAGGAGCTACGATGAAAGAGGAAATACTTATCGGTCTTCTCTATGCTTGAAAATGAAAATTCCCTTCAAAACATCTCCACTACCCTAACTTCCTGAGCTAGACACAGAATGAAGATAAAGTAGACAGATGTTGAAGTGACTTCAGGAGAAAAAAATTGCAGGTTGTGGAATTCTTTTTCCTCTTTGACAGCTGGTAATTTCCAGGAGGGTGACAGGAAAGAGGTAAGTATAAAGTATGATGGAAACCTCTCTTCAGGGCATAATAGATCACTATTATAGTCAAGAATTCACAGCTGTGTAAGTGTGTGCAGAAGATGTGCAAGCTGAGGTGAAGATGGAAGGTTAACATCAGCTTAATGAAGAAAGGCTATTGTCCATGAAGAGTGCCCAGTATACGCTCCTCTTGGTGACGAGGACTTGATTTGACTCACTTGGGAATGCTATTTCCCTGCATTAGAACAAATGCTCACAAACTCCATTTTCTGTCATAGTATGGTATTCCAATAATGGTTTGGTTTGGTTTGGAAACAAAGTGTCAACACTTCTTGGCCCAATATGATTGCCCATTTGCTTATCTGCCCAGGGAGTAGAGCAAGGGCTAGGCATCCTTGGTTGCCAGACATCTGGCAGGATGCCCAGCATGTAAATATGTGAAGGCTATCAACAAAACTGTGGATTACCAACTCCTTACAGTTGCTTAATGTTTGTGTTTGCAGTGGAAATGCAGCAAAAGTCCTCCCAACAAGCACGATGTTTGACAAAAAGCATTGCTGTCAATTGTCAGAAGGCAAAAAGCACAAACATCCTGGTAATTAAAGGCTGATCAGCTGAGATGGCTGAGACTCTAATACTCTGAATTAGCAAAGGATTGAATGGAATTTGACTAATTAGAATGTAAGCACTTTACTGAGAGAACACATGTCCTCTGCTAAAGCGGACATAGTTGAAAAGTAGGGTTTCAAAATTATAGAGGTAAGAAGGCAAAAGGCTTGTTCTGACAAAACTGCAAGGGATATTTGCACTGGATGGAGACAAGGTTAAGAAGCAACCGTTTCCATGTAAGAATGTAACCATTTCCACATAAGTATCCTATACTCACTCAAACTGCATTAAAATGCAGCTTTTTATGCTATGTCTAAATATTTACATGGCATCCAAAATGGTTTTTTTTGACAAACAAGAAGTTTTTTTCTTCTGTAAGGGTAAATTGAAAATTTTTCATCTTTAACAGCCCTGCAGCAAGTCATGTGTTGCAATTGTAAAAAAATTCCTTAATTTATTGTCTGTGTATCTATTCTTCTGCTATGCTAGAATTTGGAAACTTAGAGTATTAAACATAAATTAATGGTTGCACCTTTCAAATTCTTTGAAACAAGCCACTCTAAGGAGACCTGGTCTAAGATGGGCATACAAATTCTCATGAAGTCCCTCTTAGCCCATTAGCCTGTCTCTGATAGCTGCCAAGAATACAGGCTTCAGTAAAAGAACAGATACACAGTAAGAAGAGGTTATGAATATTGAGTTTCTTCTGGTGTATCCTTCCAGATTCCTGCAGTAAGTAGCAATAGCCTGAGTCACAAATTGCATCTAAAGCATTAATATGCAACCCAAGACACATTCTTCATTAATTTATTGTTTCAACTTATATATATGAACAATCTCCTAATCACACATACTGGATGAAAACAACCCTTTTTCTCCGATCAATATAGATCTGTTGCTTGATGTTTTAACCATTTTTTCCCTAGTTCCTCTATTGCAAGAAACTTAGAGAAATATTTCTACCTCACCATCATGCCATTCACAATTTTCAAGACAGCTATTGTGTCCCTTTTCCAAGATGAATAGCCATAAACTATTCTCTTACCCCATTCAAAATATTTTCCTTGTCTCTGATAAAACTTGTTGACCTCCCAGTAGTTTTGGACTGCCCTCTTTATAGTAGGTCCCAGAACTTCTCCAAGACTTTTCTGCGTCCCGCTCAAAGTATCAGGCTAAGTTCATGATATCTTTTATGGACTGTTCTAAAGATTTCAAGTTAAATTACATGTCAATTTTAATGTGACAATCTTTTGGATATATATATAGGTACTTGCAGTATTCATAATAAAGACGCACTACAGATATCTTATGTATTTCTTCACAAATTCTACCTAAATGCATAGCATTACATCTACATTTATACATGATGCCACTTTGTTTTTGTTGACTTCTAATCACTGAGTTATATTTTTAGAAATTTGTTTATGATAACTCTTTCCAGAGTGGCAAAAGTTGATTTAGATCACATCACTATATAATTGTTCTTAGATGGTTACTGACAGTTCTGTATATATCACTTTGCACTTACCATCACATAATTGAATCTTTGTTTTTATTGTCTAGTCACTCAGTGTTTTGGAATTCTTCTGCAATTCTTCAGTTGTAATTTTACTTACCTTGAGTAGTTGAAAGTGTAAACACCTCCCAATTACTCTTTTGCCTTCTCATTTTTTTCTGCTCATTTATTATTGCCTTAAATATCATGTTCCTGGCAGAAATCCCTACTGCACACACAGAAGAAAATCTATTTAAACAATCTATTTCAACAATTGTTGAAATCAAACAATAATGTGGGGATATAATGATTATTATTCATATTGATATAGTATTTTTGTGCACATTTTCATTAGGAAAATTTAAAAAAATTTCAGTATTTTTTTCTACTCTAAGATTTCCCTCCTGTTAATACTGTGTACAACTTAAATGGCTGTTTTCAGATGCTACTGTCATACACTTTCTGCAAAAATGCATATTCAGTATTACAAACTGAATTTCCTGGAGATTAAAGTCAAATCAACTGCATGAAAGAAGCAAGAGCTGTAGCTATTTAAATTTTCCTAATATTCATAACCTAACATAATATTTAATATCCATTTATACGTCTGACAATCAAATGATATCTCCATTTTTATTAAGGATGAACAATTTTATCTCACAGTATTTCCTGTGTTCTGATATATAAATGTTGCATGAGTATGACAGGGATTATCATAAATTGTTACTCAATCAGATATCACATCTATGAAAGGATAAAATATGGTTAATAAAATTTGTACTTAATTTTTTTTTTTCTTTTAAGTTTTCTCTTTCTGTTCCTACTTGTCCTTGACAAAGATTTCCCTTGCACAAAGGTGCCTCTGCCCTTATTGAGGAAGGGAATCGAACTGTATGTTCAATGACTCTTGCTATCAAGATCTCTTCAGCCTGACAGCAAATACCTAAAGGAACTAGAGTGTTCACTATTTTTCCACAATCATTTGTTTAGTGGAAACCATCAACTCCTCATCTATCGGCATGACTTCCTTGTCACCTAACAGAACTGAGGAATTATTTTCCTTGCAGCTTTGGATTTCCATATCCCAGGGCCAGTATGGTGAAATGTCAGGATCAGCTGCCATCCAAATACAATGCTTTTATTTCAAAACAACCCTTTCCAGCCATCCTTTGCAAACACATTTTCGCTTTCCTGTCTTTCATTATCCTGCCTGGAAAAAGCAGTTATAGCAGTTACTTTAACATAAGTAACTCTGACCACATAAAGAAGAGTAATTACCTGGACCATTGAGGGGATGTTATGTCTTGTTGTTATTTTAGCTGTTTAAATACTGTTTGAAAATGTAAGCAGCAGCAACAACAAAAGAGACACAGTTTATTACTTTTTTTTACTATTTTTTTTAACAGTTGCAAATCCAAAGATGTTGTACAGCAGGATCTGGCTAAGTATGTACCACCTCTAATCATTTCCTGGATGATTATTTCCTAATTCCTTTAGATTTCAACACTGATCATCATTGTCTTAGCCTAATGTTTAACTGCTTACAAAATATACAGAGACAGCTATAATTACACCATTCAGTCTAACTTTCAGTTTGTACATGAAATAGAAATGAGGTTTAAACTTCTACAAATTTATACTTGCATTTTGAAAGGGGAAATTATGCTTTCTAAATGCAAAAAATGTAGAGAATATTGGGAAGAGCCCGAAGGATGAAAGATGATTTTGGTACTTTTAGAAATCACTATTTTAAGATACAATCTAGAATTTTCAGTTTCTACATTCAGAGTATTGATAAACTTCCTAAAAACCTCACAAAATGACAGATTATGCAAGAAAGGATAGTCACACTGTAAACTGAGGAGGCACTGTGTTAGTAGAAGAGTGCAATATTACAACAAATATTGTTAACATTCTGGGACACCCATTTTGTGCCCTAATTCAATGTATATGTTAGCTAAGGGACAGAATTTTATAACATCATTTCTTGGCTTATTAAAGACTCTCTTAGACTGTTCAGCAGTAGGATGCAATTCTAGACTTTGAGATAAGTGTCCTTCTTAAATACCTCCTTGAATCATAATTTTGAGGTTTCCCAGAGCCAAAACTCATTTGCTTTAAATGAACACTTGTTGAGTTAATAAAAATGCTTTTTACTCTTGTATAGACTACCTGGCTCCTGAGTGCTCTCTAAGCTTTATAATATATACCTGTCAATGGGGGTGGTACTTGAATATGCTGCGGCCCATCCAAATAAGATTCTAGCTTTTAGTCACACCCTGAATCTGGAGCAGATGAAGATCATAGGAGAGCAAATGTCAAAGAAAGGTAAGAATTGTCCTTAATGTATGAGAAGAATGACAGGAGGCTACCATCTCTGCTCCAAGTAGAGATTTGCTGAGGGTCCTAAGGCGAATGTGCAGAATGTCCTCTTTCTTCTCACATTCATTCGATCCAGTGAGGCTCACGCTCTCAAAAGATATAATAAATATATGTCTGCACAGTCCTTCCTTAAGAAGAGAAGCATGCCCCATTTGTTCCTTATCTTCGATTCCAGCTAAAAACATCACAGCCTTCACCAAGTTCCTCTTAATCCTCTTAATCTGAATGCAGAACTGCATTCATCATAACATTTTTTACCTTTTCCTGCCCTTTAGGACGATGACTCCTCTATCTCTACTTCCATCTGTGGATACCCAGAAACAATGGTATGTATGAAACACAGACATCACCTTGAAACAACCTACCTCATGGAGGTTCCAGCCTTACTCTTAGAAAGGAAGAAAATCCTACCCTCCTCCACTGATGATAAAAGTAAAAATCCAGTCCTGTCCTTAGAGGTCAACCAGTGCCATAGATTGAGCAGAGTGTAAAACCTAGTCCCATGCCAAAGGGAGGCTGGAGCTGCTCATCTGCTAGTGATGATTCTGGATTTATTAGGCTGTGAAACCTCATCTAGTTGTCTGGGTGCCAATTGCTTAGTTAAGCCACATTGGCCATGAACTCGCTCATGTAGTCTTCAGCTTTTTTCACCTGATAACTCTCCATTTTCATTCTTCACACAAAGCAGATTTAAAAAATATGTGTTTTGTTGGGTTCTGTTTACTTTCTTGTGGGCCTCCTATTTGGAATTCATTTAGACCATCAGATTGAATTGAGAACCAAAACAGACTTCTCAGTGCATAGTGGATTTTGTCTCCTCCCATGCAGTGTGACAGTGTAGCCCATGTGGAGGGCTGCATAACCTGACACAGAACATTTTACTGAAATAAGCACACCTGCTGGGCATTAACCACAGAGTAAATTCAACAGTATTACACTGGTATAAGATACGACAAACTTTGGTCTAGGAATCTTATGGTGTTTACATATATGAAATGTTGCATTACATATTTTGCTTCCATAACCCAGTTTGAAGTCTGGTATCTTAATATGATACAGAGGTTTGGAGAACAATAGGGCTGCACTCTCATCTGACCAGCCAATTCTATTTCTCCTCTTGTGGATGTTCCTGGTTTTATAAGGTAATGTATCACAATGAGTGTCAACTGCATCATGTTACAGCCGTGCTAAATCCTTCTTTACACAATGATGTCCATTATGGTGTCCTGATACTAGCAGGCTGAGTTATGAGCTGGACATGGAGTGTTGTGGAGTGCTGAAGCAGTCTGGCAGCCAGCCAGGGACATGGTACAGCAGAGTGTGCTTGGTGGAGTGCAGCAGATGACAGCCCATTGCTGGAAATTGCAGTTCTCCCATGCTGTGCAGTTATCATAGGGTGAAATGACTTGGCAAGTGGTGACTATGATTTTATGGTACAATTGAACTGGAGTATGAAGCAGGTTTAAATTGCTCAACAGCTTTAGTTTGTCAGGATTTGACTTAAACTATTTTTTTTTTCTAGTAATGAGCTAGGTCAGAGTTGTGTGGTTCAGTACTCCAGGAATGTGGCCATTTACTTCTTCAGTTATGAGTCTAGAGGTGCCTAGGTATATTTAGTTTACTTTTGCTTGTGTTTAGTTTGAAGAAATAGCAGATATAATAGAGCAGATATTATCATGGGACTGTCTAGTGTATGATATTTTAGTTCAGGAGAAAGAACATTAGTTTTCACAAAATTTCTATCTGTGTCTTCTGTGGGCTTTCTGCATTTAATACTGACTCCTCCCTAGGTTATTGCTGTACGTATGGACAGGTCCTAATGAAGTATCTAGGCTCCACTGATCATTTCATACAAACACATCTTAACTGGATCACAGCTGGCAATTCCTTTGATGAATTCCTGGAATTGCTGTCTGGAGTTAAACCATGACAACAGGGGAAAAAAAATCTCACATGAATCCTAAGAGCTGTGAAAGAAAAAGATACTCATATGGTTCAGAGCCTCTTACCCTATTCTTTATTATACTATTTTGCAATTAAAAACTATTGATCCTGTTTATATGGAAGAAATATTTTCTTGAATGTAGGTGACGTTTAAGGAGATGATGTTTTGGGGGGTTTATGATTGACTTTTTTTGTTTAGATTGTTTCTCTGTATGTTTGTTTTATTAAAATGGATTTAAAGAAAACCACTGTAATAGCCAATTACTTACATATTAGAGAAGAATTCCCTTAACTGTGGAACCTGTCTGTATCCTGTAATGCAGAAAGGAACAAGAAATTAAATTTGAGAGAGCAATTGTAGAAAGAAGGAAGTTTTCTTCCAAGTAGGAGAGATTATTTAGCTCTTTAGTCATCAAAGGCAACATTATCATTCAATATATGCATTGTGGAGTTTTCTGTCTAATACTCTCAATAGCAAGTCATGACAGGGTTCTTCACCAAATATCTCTTCAGTCTAACACACAATAAAATATTTAACTAGTTTTGTCTAAAGATAGCAAAAGCATGGGCTATGCTACTAAGTTTCATATCTGAAAAGATATGCAAAGAGCATGGTATTTCACAAGAAGAACTTTAGACTTCATCTTTTTTATTTGGGAAAGTTTCCATTAGATTTTCTCAAAACACCTGAAAATGTAGGGAAGCATAATTTATTTTTTTTTTATTGTCCAAATGTCTGGCAAATGGTCTAGATCAGGAAGACTGCCAAAATACCCACATGCCATCATTATCTCCTCACTTTTTATCTCCTTCAGACATGAAAAAGCAATTTTCTTTCATAAGTGTCCTGACTGATGTCAGTAGAATATTTAATATAACACAATGATGTAAAACTGTGCATCATCAAGATGCTACTCATATTTTAACTGACATCTCCACACCAAATCCTAGCAATCTAACATATCCTCAGATTTAAAAAAGATGACAGAAGCTCAAATCTTCTTTAGTGTGAAGAAATAGCCCAACACTAATTTCACTCAGTCTGAGGAGAAAGAATGAAGGGAATATAGGACGACCTTGTCCACACTCACATGTGTGACCAGTTTTATGATCCAAACTATCGAAAGTACATACTGGTTCCATAACAGCATAAACATTAGTATTTATGTGACATCAAGAAATCACCTGCCAAAGAGCGCTAATGTACTGCAGCTGGAAAACAAGAATCATGTTTAGAGAGTCTGTCCTACCATTTTCTGTTCTAACTTTCCCAGAATCCTGAAGAAAAATCAATGTGAAGTGGTTAAAAGTCAACTGACAAAGTAAGACCAACTGATGGTCTACCTGGACTTCAGCCTTCAGCATGGTCCCACATGACATCCTTATCTCCAAATTGGAGAGATATGGATTTGAAGGGTAGACTACTCAGTGGATAAGGAATGTGCTGGATGAATACAGCCAGAGGTTTGTGGCCAATGGCTCTATACCCAGATGGAGGCCAGTGATGAGTGGTGCTTCTTGGGAATGGTGCTCTTTATTATCAATCACATAGACATTGAGATTGAGTGCAAAATCAGCTAGTTTGCAAATGACATGAAGCTGAGCGGTGCAGTTGACAAAACAGAAGGATGGGATGCCATCCAGAGAAACATGGACACACTTGAGAAGTGGGCCTACAAGAACCTGATGACAAATGATGTACTCATGTCAATTCCAGACATGAGCACAGACTGGGAGAAGAACTCATTGAGAGCAGTCCTGCAGAGAAGGACTTTGGGGTTTTTGTGGATGAAAAGCTGGACAAGAAGAAGAGGAGTTGTAGCCACTCCAACCATTGAAAGGTTCAAGGCCAGAGCGGATGGGGTCCTGAGCAACCTGGTCTAGTGGGAGTCATCCCTGCCCATGATGGTCAGAGCTGTGGGGGCGGAGTAGGAAATAAATGATCTTTAAGGTCCTTTCCAACCCAGGCCTTCCTATGACTCTATAAAAAGTCAGCATTAAAGGTTCCATGAGAAAATAAAAAAATACTGTTTTCTTTTTACAGCAGTTATCTTCCAGATCATATCACACAAGACCTTGACCACACAAAATAAAATGTAACTGTGTTTTCTAAAACTTCCATGTGTATCACTTGCTTAGACTGTTTTCTTATTAATAGCTGTTATATATTTTTCTGGGTACTAAACTGTAAAAAAATGGGACGAAATTTAAAGCTACATTTTAACTTTTTCCTATTAAAGATAATGTTTACTGTTAACCATTTGGATTTGTATTTATCTTGTAGTCAATCAAGACATGTAGTTTTAATTTTCTTCCACTTAGATGTGTGTTGATTTCTACTTTTATGAATTTACTGAATACTGTGATGTGCTAACATTCTCCTTTGTCTTATAGTCCCATTTCATAATATTTTACTATTACAGGAATCACCTTCTATGCTGTAATTTCTGTGCATTTTCATGTTATAGCTGCTCTGAATTTAGTTGGTAAATTTTAGACTTAAAAAATTATATACACATATATATATATACACACACACATACACACTTTAATTTTAGTCTTTTTTTTCCCATTTTGTACCTTCCAAGACAGCCAACAGACCAAAAGTTCTTGATATCAGTACAGTGGTATCATTCAAACACTCATGGAGAATACTGAGCCTCTATTCTGAATATGACACTATAGTCCAAACAGGAATTAAATTTGACTTGTATCTATAATTTCAGGAATTACAGCACAGCACAGCTTTTGCTTTTTTAAAGTTTGCTTGCTAGATCAAAAAAAGTTTGGACTATAACTGCAGAAGACCTTGAATTTTCCATGGTTTTGGAGAGTTCATCCTACAACAGTAATGTGGAACCCAAGTACACCACTAAGTATTATTCTTACATAGAATCAAAGAACATTAAGCTTTGGAAGGGTCCTTAAAGATCACCTTGAAGTCCCAACCCCTCTGCCATTGACAGGAACACCTTCCACTAGACCTGATGAATACATAATGTATAAAAAATGATATATATATAAAATATACTCTCATATACAAATAGATCAGCCAAATTACTGGGTGGTCAGCTAGAATATGTAAGATGTGCCATCTTTAGGCATGAGTGTATATTTATGGTTATCAGAACAAACAATAGTGTCAGACTAACAGTAAAAAGACACAAAAAGTAAAATGGAACAGTTTTTTCAATATACACTGCTATCCTGGTAGCAATGGTTTGCAGAATTTTCTTTTTTCCTTTTTAAATGAAAACATGAAATTTTAAATCAAACTAACCACATCTTCTGTCTTAAAATTGCAATCACTGGGGAGTTCTGAGTTTACTGTATTGCAGAAAGTATCCTGTAATATATTGTTGCTTGAGTAAAAGAGTAAACTAAAAGCTCTAGTAATTTTTGTTGTTGACAGAAAACCAAAAAAATGCAGTATGTTTGGCTTATGTATTGGCTGATATTTAATGTAAAAATACACATGCATCAGAAACAACCCTTTCCTAATTTTAATTTGCTTTATTCTATTTGAAATAGTGTACACAATTCCTATTGAAATACATAGCACAGGATGAAACCAAAAGTTGCCACAAAAATAATGCAGTATATTATGATTTAATTCATGTATCACACCATATCACCTCATTCATAAATCAATCAAAGCACTGTTTGCTAATGGGAAAGATTTTTCTGGAGAGCAACCTATTAGAGCAACACAGGCTTTTGAGTTTATCTTTTTTGACTACACAAAGCTAGGAACAATAACATGTTTTGTCTAAATGCTTAATGAATGTAATAAAACATTTGTGATATTAGTCCACTAAAGTGCTTTCCAGTATTTATCTTATTTTTTCCTGCATAAAGGTTGAGGAGTTTATCTAAAAAACCCTCTGTATTTAAATTTTTGTTTCTCCTGGAACTAAAGGAGAATGATAGCCTCAATATTAGGTTTAGTGCACAGTGAAAGAAACAGAGCTTGAGACTAGTAGATTAACATACTCTTTATTCAGAAAAAGGAAATTGCCTTAGGAAGGATTTGAAACTTAATAAATCAGTTTCAAGAATAAAGCAGAATCCTTTATTGCTCTGCCACAAAGCTTCGTAAGGATATACTGATGTATTCCTACTGTCTACATGCAAAAAATGTAAACAGAAATAGTGATTATAATAGCAGAGAAACACTTTTTCTTGAATATTCAAATAGATAGTTTTAACCAGGAAGCTGTTGACATCTATTTCCAATCATCTCATGGAAACCTAACTGCGACAGATGGCATCCAGCCTGCCTGATGTGAATTTTATCTGCTGTATATTCACTGATTATTTAAATCTCTGATACCTATTTCTATGTGCTTCTACATACATATCTTAGCCTATCTACCCTTATCTTGAATATCTTGAATTATACTGCATGTAAAAGACCTACTCTTCTGGCATGATAATGATGATACAGCACAAATAATTTATACTAGGACACTTTATTTCTTACTGTTTTTGGTTTTTTTTTTTTTTCCTTTTAATTTCTAGGCACAATCTGTGACCTCTCTGGACATTTCTGTTCTTCTAGGTGAACACCCCTCATCCCTCTGGATCCTCTCAGAAGAATCCTTGGTACAGTTACAGCATTCAGACCCTTTCTTTTCGACGTATTCCATTTTTCCACTTTCTCATTTTCTTGATGGAATTTGAATTATTTTTCTTTAATTTTTGGGCAGACTATTTTCATTTGCCTCTGACTTGATATTCTGCTACAGCAATTGAGTCTTTCCTTTCTCCATCTACACATTCTCCTACTCATTACCATGTTGTCGGTGTTCAGCATTCCTCCCTCACCTCACACACGTGGAGGTGTTATCTCTTATTCGCCTCCTTTGATTGCAACAGCCATGAAAGTGCTAGAGCAGAAAGGATGCCAGCATTTTAACTACTGTGTTGTCTAAACCTGAGCAGATGGTCTTCTAATCTCCTAGGAAGGGGAGGCTCAAATGTGTGATAGTTAAATTTTTTGAGGTGAATTTGTAGAAAAATGGAGGGTTCTGAAATACATGGTGCACTGAGGGAAATGTTTTGAGGGGAAGCTGAGAGACTCTTTTACTTTTATTCCTCCATTTCTTTGGAGCTTCACCCTAAAATTTAGCCGCTACAAAGGTGAGGCTTCGGCCATTTTAATTTCACATAAGCCTGACTATTGTATGTTCAGGATGACTAGCACTTCATCCTTCCTACTTAAAGTCCCAAAAGCTCTCCTCACTAAATAGTGTCCATCTCCTAATGTCACTGGTGCATAATCTCTCTCCTAGGGTTCCTCTCATCAGGGACATTTTGACATAACATGGTTGTATAATCTTGCCTCCAACTTCTGAGAAAACTGGTAAGTTGTGAGAAAGAGCTGTGAAAAAGTACTAAGCTAGAAAAGAAGAGTAAAATGATAGGCAGAGGTAAGTTTGAGTCAGGGATAGTTGGCGTCTCTATGATTCCAAGACAAAAAGACTGACATGAGAAGGCATAAAGATGGCATATCAGCAGCACTGAGGATTAGCAATGGAAGCTGTCTGGCCACCACAGACTTGCTGCATGATTTACAGGGGATTGTAAGCATATTAATACTTATTCTACTTTCTTTTCTTTCTTTCTTTTTTTTTTTGGTCCACATTTTCTGTTGTGCGTAATAGCCAAAAATAACTGGTTTATACTCTTCCAACGTGTACATCCTTCCTGCAGTGTCTTTGTTCATGGTAAAAGTTGTCCAAACACAGTGACACTGAGAAGGCAAGTTACAGATATCAGCTGAGCAAAGGCATTAGCCCATCAGTCAAGGCAAAATGTCAGGTGGTGATTAACCAGGAAGATTTACATAATAGCTACTGAGTGGGAAGCTTCTCCCTACAAATAAACATCACTGAGAAAAATTTGGACCATAAAAATTCTTAACATATGTAAATGTAGAGCTGAACACTTCACTATCATTCTTCTCTCAGTGATCACTAGACCACTATGACAGTAGTACAGAAAACAGAACATTGCGCTAAGGAACCAAATGAAAAAAAACATAATTTACTTTGTCAATTCCATTAAATGACTGATATGGACCCTCCTTTCCCCAGTCTATCAAAAAGACAGATAAAATATAAAAAGGAAAATACATTTTCCCATTGCAAGCATATTGTACCTTAATTATAAAACTCTGGATTCAGAAATTTCTAGGCAGACGTTTTTCCCTCCTATATTTGATCCATGATGATTCAGTGAGCCACTTTCATCCACAAGTCCACAAATGAAATCCTCTCTGTTAGTAGCAAGGACAGAACTTCGTTTCATTCAAATTTCAAAGTCAGATGACCACACAGATCTATGAACGACTAAGTATTTGATCAATCCTTATTTAAGCATATTGCAAATAATGAAGATTTGTGCAAGGCAGTATTGTGCAATGACTAAGACAGATTTCTGTAGGATACACTTATTTTAGCACTTTATAGTAGTTCCTGCCCTTACGTCCCTGAATAGATCTGAAATAATTAAACTGGTATTAAATCACATTATGACTTCTACTCTTCTTTTTCTCATTTAGGGATGCTCTTTTTTGGGGCAGCCAGATGTGACAAAACCTCTTGCATTTTAGAAGACAAATGTACCCAAATGAACATCTGTGATTAAAAAATGAATAAAGCCAGAAAACAAATGCATGGGCCCTCTTTGAATCCAAAGTCAATATCTACAAAGCCTGGAAAATAACCAATTAAGACTGAATGCAACTTTTATTCCTTGTATTGAAGTTGTTTCCTGAATTTTAAAATTTTACAGTGAAAAAATACTGCATATTCTATTTCCATTTGCAATTTAATAGATATGTCATGATCTGCCTCTAGAAAGAGAATATATCCATAAAACGGCAAACCATTTTTGTAACTGTCTGATGGAATTTAGATGATTTTAAGTTATTCTCTGCATTTGTGACCTATGTTTGTCCAGATACTCTGAATATTAAAAAAAATATTATATCACAGTGTAGATTTTAAACAAGAAATTTATATGGCTACATGCAGAAACACATGTTTCTGGTACAATGATAATAGTGAGTTTTCTAAGATTCTAGTGTTTTTTTAACAAAATTTGAGGCAAAAATACTGGTTAACAGTTTTCATGCTGCATGTTTGTTTCATAATGACTGTTATTGAAAGAACAAGAGGGAAGGAACATGGAGGGAAGAATAAGAGGGAGAGGTTGTTTGAGAGGTCGTTTTGTAAGAAGTGTTGACTAGAGATAGGAAGTCAAGCAGCTCCTTGGGATATAGGGTGGAGAGCAGATACGTGGAAACATGACTATGGGTGCTGTGTCTGATTGCCTGCATCAAGAGGAATAGCTTGAGAGGGAAAATACACAGCATGAGCAGATGAAGCAGTCTGGGAGAGGAACCTAAAGGAGGAGCAGTGGTTGTAAGGCTTTTAGCATAAAGGAATAGATGCAACAGAGATCCCTGCTGAGGCAGGATTCCTCTTTCGGTATTCTTAAGAGAAACAAGAAATCCTAATGACATCTTTCCCATGTTCTTGAACACCTTCAAAACCTCCTGAATAAATCATAGGTGTGCCAGTGTTATTCCTCACAGGATTTTTTAAACTCTACTTTAGTTTTTAAGCTTGCGAAATCTGAGACAAAAAAAACTTATGCTCCCTTAAAGTAATGTTATTGTCTTCTGAAAGTCAAATACACAAGGCTTATGTAACAACATAATTAAGACTGAACTTACTACTTTAGCTCAGATTCTTTCTGTGTTTATTTTTGTAATCTATTTTGTTTTCCAGTCATTGGGGTACTGGATATCTTCATAATCTTTCAGATTCCTATCTTCACAGCATTCTTGTGAACTGCTACTCAGCACTGGCAGGGACACACCTGTAGTACTGTGTCCACTTCTGAGCTCCCCAAGACAAGAGACATGTGAAGATACTAAAGAAAGTCCTCTAAAGGGCCACAAGGATGACTGCAGCACCTCTGGTATGAGGAAAGGCTAAGGGACCTGGAGAGGCTGTTTAGCCTGGAGAAAAGAAGTCTTGGTGGGGGGTCTCATAAATATGTACAAATATCCAAAGAAAGGAAGTGAAGGAGATGGAGCCAGGCTCTCTCCAGTGGTGCCCAGTGACAGGAAAAAAGGCAATGGGCACAAACTGAAACACAGGAAGCTCCCTTTGAACATCAGCAAAGACTTTTTATCTGTGAGAGTGAGCAAGCACCAGCAGAGTTTGCCCAGAGAGATAGTGGTGTCTTTATCCACAGAGAAATTAAAAAGCCATCTGGACATGGTTCTGGACAACTGGCCTTTTTTTAAAAAGTGGCTTGCACCAAGTGACTTCCAGAGGTCCCTTCTGACCTCAACCATCTGTGACGCCATGTGAGAATAGTACCTCATATCATTTCTCATTTCTGCATTTAAAACTCTCAGTAGTAAGGATGGGATCCAGACCACTTAAATTCACCAGATGTCTTCCAGTCTGACCTGGAATTTTCCTTAGTAACTACAGCTTACCCATATGTGACCCTCTTCTGCTCATGTAAGAAGGCTGAAATTAGAGTAAGAATAACTTTTGACCTTAATATTTTTATAAAATCCTTTGTATTCCCAGCTTATAGGATTTACAAAAAGTTGGGGGTGAGGGTGGGGCTGTTTTCTTTTTTTGGGTTGGGTTTTTGTTTGTTTGGTTTGCTTGTTTGTTTGTTTTAACTTCTTGTGCATTACCTTTCCCATTCAGCCTCCGAATCCCCTCTCATCTCTCATGCCCCCCACAGTCTACCCAGCCCTTTGCTGCCACTTGTCACCTGGCAGACAGAAGAAGTAGGTAGACCCCAGGGCTCTGTTTGTCTGCTGTTGAGCACAGCCCTGTGTCCTAATTCTGTCATGCATGCCATGAGCTCACTATCACTGCTTATTAAAAACTGTAGATCTGCATGTAGACTGGTAATGAGAAACCCCATAATCTAAAGGTTCACATAAAGGTGGACCAATTTTTAGAGACACTGCACTTCAGCAGCTCTCATTGACCTCAGTGATGCTTTTTTGTTAAAAGACGTGCACAACACACTTTTAAAGCCAAACAGACAAGACAACATTTAAAAATGAGTAGCCTTAAAAAACACAGCAAAATAACTAAAAATAATGACAATACTATCAAATGATTTAAACTTAATTTTCTGAAATAAAATGTGTGTTTTGAAGTTAAGCAGTGAGTGCGTAAAACCTTAATTACCACAGACATACCACATACAAACATGTATATACATGTATATGTTTCCATCAATCTACCTTTAGCAAAGTGAGCTGTCTGCAGTATTTGACACCTGCTATTTGTGATTTTATACCTTGATTAAAATGTGTATGTTCATCGAGGTATGGTATTTTGATACAATCTCTGCTACGATAATAAAGACTGTCTACTACAATTTACTGTAGTTGCTTGTCGCCTTTTTGAAACTGCAGATATTTAGGGCTGACTAGCTCTGAATTGCCTGTTGAAGCAACACTAAGTGTGAAGCCCACAATCTTAATTTAGGTCCCCAAGTTAGATGCCAGAAGTTAGATGGTGTGAATACCCCCCTCAGAGAACAAGCCATAAAAAGGAACAGCAGCTATGTATAGAATGCAGAGAAGACTAATATAAATGTCCTGAACAAAAATGCTCTGTGTCTATATTTGGCAAATGAAAGCTTGTTCCAGGGACTTGCTCACGCACTGCAACTCCAGTGAGAGCTTCAAGAGGAGCTCTGCACCTCCCAGCAGTGGGCCTTAATAGATTGAGCATTTCTATCTGCTGCCATGCTCCACCTTGCCTGATCTCAAGCAGAGTAATTACAAGAACAGGGATTACACATCACTTCCCTCTACAGTATTTTGAATTATTTAATCAATGTGCTTTATTCCACAAGCTGTTCCACAAGCCATGCTTGTGAGGGTTTAAATCAGAAGATTGCACTGTTACATGAGCAATCCTTGGAGGAACAAAGAGCCCTGCTGTATTCTCAGAAAAACGCCATATTCTGCTTAGAGCCACTGCACAAATGACGGTTCCTGGTCTGACATCTGACATATTATTCTAATATGCTCCCAAGTTTCATTATGATGTCATGTTGATCACACTGCTGTTAGTAAATTTTGGAACAGCTCACTCACTTCCTGCTGGCAGGTACGGTAAGAGAAGATCCAGCTACATCTGATACTACGCATCTGTCATTACAACTGCCAGGAAGATAAATACAAAAGAGTTTTACTGGCCAGACAAAATTTCCCAGAATTTTTAGCTTCTATGCTGTGTCTCAACATTGTTATTAATGTTGCAATGGATATTTCGATTATGAACTCAAAATGAGATTTCTAAAGTAAAACAATTGCAAAAAAGGATGCCCACCTTTTTCTTATTCTAACAGTATCATTACAGTTCTTGTCTTTCACCATAAACATTAGGGACCATTTTCAATTTTTAATTCTACAAACCATACTACTATTTATAGAACAGTTGAAAGAGTATTTTGACAGTAAAAGTAATATATTTTTATCTTTAAAAAAAGATTTTTAATTCCAGTGTATGATTTATTCTACTTACAATTATTTCTTTTAAAACTGAAACATTTACTTTAAGTTAATTATTGCTTTCTGATGTTCAGAAATTTCAATTGCTTAACAAACAAACCTTACCATGTCTTTCAACATATATTTTCAAGGCAAGAAGGCAGTCTAAACAGGATATACAAAAGAACAAATGAGCTTGTGATGCTAATTTAAAGCCAATTTATTCCAGCATTAGTCCTAGAATTTCAGGACAGGACCCTATTATTTGGGTTCAATTGAGATTATCAATTTTAAAGTGGATTTTGATTCAATATTTAGGGACTGATGCCATAAATCAGAGGCCATATATAAAAGCATTTGTTTTGGAAGACTTATCTAAAAAGAGTGTAACCTTTGAATTGGTCTGAATCCTCTTGAAAGAGAAAATAATAAATGCAATAAGGTGCAGGTCCATAAATGGTGCGTGCAGTTTTGGACTGAGTTAAGAAACGAATTACTTGTAATTCTGACTAACCAGAAGGAAATCAAGGAAACTACCAGATCTGTGAGGAGGATAAGCCATAGTTTCCTTGTTGCGCTGGTCAGATACACAGGATTTTCAGCCAGCAGCAGCAGTTCACACCAGTATCACAGGCACTGCTATTTAGTCCCATATTTCTCATTGCCTTCCTCCAAGATATCAAGAAAATTACTTAATTTCTCTCACACTTGGTACTCTCTCATGTAAAATGAGTTGACAGTTATACATATCTCTCTAATGTCAGAAGAATATTTTTGTAAAATATTCTCAGATCCATTTATACAAAGTTCTAAAAATGTTTAATTGTATACCAGTACACAGAGAGAAGTTGTTTCCTAGTTGCAGGGTTTGATAAAGGTTTAACCTAAGACAAAGGTTGTATCTGGTTTCTGTGTTGTGTATTGTTGATGTTTATAAGAAATGCCAATTTGAATACTTCCAGTGAAGTGTCATTCTCTGGACTGAGTTAATCTCTCACCATCCACCCTGAGAAGAGGATCTCCATTCTGTGTCTCCCATTTCTCAGGAAAACATTTTTTAAAAAATTAAATCAGAATTTTTTTTTCTTGTTAGTATAAGAAACAGAAAATAAAATATTTAAGATATACAGGATTTCTCAAAACATGATGAGATTTCAGCATCAATGAATTAAACTAAATGGGATATATTTTTCTTTCCTTAATGATGTCCAACAAAATGAACAGTTCACCCTTACCTGGTGCTCAGTATCATCTTCTAGGTTTTTTCAGGTATTAGCTTTAGAAATTTTTTCTGTGATGGTATCTTGGCCAAGATGCAGGTTTTCATAAATTCCTAGTTAATAAACCCAAAACCATCTCAGCAATCATTATTGCTTATATAATACAGATTTCAGGGCTTCCCTGAGGTTAGTTCTTGTTCAAATGTCATTCAGAACAAATGATTGTTAGCTACAACCTCAGAACTGCCACGGACAATTTTACTTTAGGTTTTTATTTTATAAAGAAATACATAGAGCTTCCTCAGTCTTTTAACATATATTTTTCTTTTCACTTGCTTAAACACCTTGTGGAATTTCTCTGTACTCTTTCTGTATCAATATTCTTCACGTCATTTTCAAATGGGTACAGGATCAGTGGGGAATTTTATCAACACTACAGGCTGAAGCAATGGAAGGACTTTACCTATGGATTGATATAGGTCTGTGCATAAAGTCTGAGGACCTTTTTTGGATTTTGCCACTTTACTTTCTATAAAATTTACTATTTCAGCATTTATCAGTACTCTAATTTCTGTGTCAACTGAAAACTTTTTTTATATATGTATTGTTGTATATATATATTTATTCACTATATACTAACTAAAAGGAAACTGACCTCTTCAGAATAGCAGAAGATTCCTTCTACATTTTTGTTTGAGAAGTGTTATCTAGCTAGTACTTAGCCCTTTTGATTTATTGGTAAATTTTTATTTCCCCATTTTTCATATAAAAATAAAAAATAATGCTAAATATTTGTCTTACATTATTTTCAATATAAAATATGAACAATATTTATCATAAGAAATTTTCTTCTTATTAAAATGAAACTGTGTTTGAAGGGAATAATTTTTCTTTTCTCTTTCTGATTGTCTTTTATTATACTAACCTTGGTTAATACTTTCTTAATTGAGGTCCATTTATTGTTGTATTGCTTTTCCGGTAAGTTTATATTTCCCAGGTTGGCTTATTAACTATCCTTAGATAATGATATAACAAGAATTGTCTTCCATGCTCACAGAATTTCTCTAGTTGTTCCAAGGAAAATAAAAAATTACTAGCAATAATCCAAAGAGATCCTTGATTTCAAGGCTCTTAGATGCAAGGTAACTACAGATGGTAACTTGAATTTGTTTAACTTCAGTAGCTTCTGTTTAACCTCCAGCTACAATTGAAGCAGAAAATGCTTTTCCTTATCCTGTGATGTCACTAGAGCATTTTGCTTTTTCCCCAGAACAGAAATACTTATTGAACTGCTTTTTATCTTCTTGAGAATTATAACTATGCTAAACAATTTCCATTTAGAGTGATGTGTACTCTAAAATCATACCTGTATCATAATTAAACTACAGTCTTGAGTTATTTATGTTAATTCATGAAGTTATGCAAACCAGTTTCAGATATTTCGAGTCAAACCCCATGAAGCTCTGTGCATCTTTGTGAAGTAATGAATATTCTCTGTATGACAGACAATCCTAATTGATAATCAGTATCTCAGCAATCAATATTCCTGGGAAATATTCAAGGAACTCTTAAATAAGTTTGTTTACAGATACACATGCATACACACAACACGTGCACAGTCACTTTCCTTTTACACCTGTGACTGACAGAAACTGAGCCTTCACCTAAAAATATCTTTCAAAAGACTTCAAAGAGCTTAGAAGTTCTTACAAGAAGTACAGAGGTGTCCCCATTTTCCTTCCATATACTGGGGAGATGTGAATAATTAAAGTTAAATTCATAGGTATATAGCACCTAATGCAAATATTCATAGTTATTATTATGATTTTAAAGTAGTATTGCATTTGCAATAGACACGTGTAAAGGATTACATGAAGTGCAGGGCCCTAGAGATACTGCAATATGAAAAACAAATTATTCTATTCAGGATATATAGGAAGCATCAACACATTTATCAAAGAAACACCCAAAATTAACTTGAAATAAGAACAAAATAAGAAACAGACAACATACAAATGTCTCTAGGAAACACAATGCCATACAATTTAGAAGAAACTAGGATAGATAACAATAGCTAGAAGCCAGAATGGTTTAGGATGCACCTGTGCAAAGAGTTTTTTTCAGGTTGCTAAATATAGGAGATACATTCATGCTTGATATAATAAAAGACCAGACCTTTTACTTCAAAGAATCTAAGAGGTATAAATAGGAAGAGAGAAAAAAAAAGTGTGTATGTGTATTTGTGCATGTGGTTTCAGTTTATGAAGATGCAAGTCCTTCTGACGCACAAAGGGATAAACCTCTAACAGGCTGCAGTGCTCAGAGGAAGGAACTCTGGCAACGTGTCTAATGCTGGATACCACGTATTTCTACTTTCTTTAATGGCATGGCTGTATATATAAAATCTGTGTGTTGTCTAGACCAACAGATAGCCCACACTTAGGGCAGATATGACTTCACAGTTTTACTCTTTTGTATTGATTTGATGAATCCTGTTTAATGAGGATATAAGACTGTTCCTGAAAAATTCTTAAAATTCATTTATCCTGATAAAAATGAAATCAGACTTCTACATCTTGACTGTCTTATAGTTTTGTGAAAAGCACTGCTAGATGTTTTGATGCCATACCGCTCTGTGAGCAGTGATGAGATCAGCACAGGATCTTAAAGAAAACCTGAAGTTCAAGCCCTCATCCTGTGTCTTTTTTCCTCAAGTCTGCTTGTAATGGTGCATTTAATCCTTAGCAGGAATTCAGAATAGGGCACAGTCAGATATACATGATCTTTATGAACTGGAAAAACATGTTTAATATTCAAAACACTTTATTTCCTTTCATTATTTTAAGCAACATTTAAGATGTGCCTAAAAGAAACAGTATTTTGCAGAAAATTACTCAGGGAGATGCTCCCCTGAAGGAGGCCATTGGTGCAGTGTAAAGATCCTATCTAGGTGACTGAAAGCAGCTAGCCATGGATTAGACGAAGTCAGCAGGGAATATGCATTGGCAGTTCCTGAGTGGCAGATGACCTTTGGCTGCCCCTATGATCCCAAAGCTGCAGTTCAATTTTCCATTTCAGCTTTACCCAGTGAACAAGGTCAGCATATACTGCCTGTGACAGATTGATATCTTAGATGCACAGACATTTCAAGGGGTGCACAGGGTTCCCTTACATAACCCTCCCTTCTCTTTGTGGGAGCTTGCTTTATTCTCTTTATTAACCTACTGCTCATTCCTTTTTACATTATGGATTTTCAAGAGACAAAATAAAAACAATATTTTAGCAATGATTTAGTGACAGCTTTAATGATGTGATATAGCATCTTTTTAGTTTATTTTAAAGCCTAAAATCCTCACTGTTGCTGCAACAGGATGGTGTAAATTAGTTAAAATGTTGATTGATGAGGTTGTTATATATCACTTTTGTGGGATGTAAAATCGTTGTAGCTGTTTTCTCAAGTGCTGTTTTTTTTATGAGACTGAATTACATCATTGCTTCACAGAAAGCATTTTTCTGCATGATCAGGAGGCACACAGGGTGAGAAAGAGATGACTGTCAGCAGCCAATGGGAGATGCTGCTTCTTAGCATTACTTCATGAAGACATGCTCCTAAGGGCATGTTTAATTTTGAGCATCAGTGGTCCCACTAAAATCTTGAAGACTAGTCACGGGATTAGTGTTCTTTTAGAATGTCCTTGTACATTTGGGACATTTGGGAGACAGTGGCATTTACAAGCAGGTTTCCCCCCCCTTCTCTCAACCTTCTCTTTCACAGGTTTATAACGCACCAAAACAATAGCCTCTATTCAGTTATCTCTGCCTTAAGAAACACAAGCACATCAAGGACAGCAGTTCTGATGCTGCTCCCTTACTGCAGATGTCACTTATCTTAGTGTGTACCTCCATGTCGTTCAGAGGGAAACTGTGCCCACACCAGAATCACTCTATTAATGCCTCTAAGAAGGGCAAAGACAACTTTGTACATCAAAGTGATGTTTCTGATCATGTATAACCCTTTCCTTCCAAAACTCAGGTTGACTGGTTAAACAGAAATAAATCCTGTCATTGAGAGTGCAGCACAGTATTTTTTCACAACAGCAAAAATAATAATTAAACGTAAAGGAATTACATGGTGGGAATGGCTGAAGGTTATTTAGTAAAGGTTTGATTGTATCCACAAGGTGCCGTCATTTCTTGGGTTAGTATAGAGTTCTAAACTTAAGAAAGAAAAAGGGCCATAGCACAAGGTTTCAGAGAGAAGAGCTCATGGGCTTTTGTATCTTCATCTACAATTAATTTTTTCATCTGCCACTGCTACACAGTGTACAACAAACAAGGCAAAACCACAGCTCCCCCTTCATAGACCAGCAGGTCTTGAGAGGGAAGGGGAGGAGAGGGTGGCAAAGTGAACATGAGGTCTGTGTGCACAGCCAAATTTTCTGGCAGACAGAACTGGAGAAGGCAAGGATAGAAAGAAAGGTTGTTTGTGTATGCCAGCTGTGCCTTTAGAGCTCCAGAACAGCCCATGAGCTAATTGCAAACTGTCCTGTGTGGCTAAACTGCACTGACAGACAAAAAACCTTATTTGGCGGTGTGATATTTATATAAGAACCAAATTAAAGCTGTTTAAAGTGGACATAATACTGAAATGATCTGCTAGAGCTGAAACACTCAGGTATCTCTTCTGTCTTAATCAATACACAAGACACACCAAGGTCATGCTTCAGAAGCAGCATACAAATTAGAGCCCGTTTCCTTACAGGAAACCATGAAGCTGGGGAACATACATATAGAAGAAAAATGAATGAATTCTACTACTAACAAAGTATTACTTAAGGCTTTGAGAATTCTTGACTATGCTGTCAAACTGAAAACATGGCAACATTAACATTTACATTGGTGAGGTGCATTTGGTGCACCCATTCTCAGCCCATTTCTTCTCCTTATGAAGGGTTCTGGGTAAAGGGCTATGAGAGAGACTGGGTACAAGAAACTTACTTAGATTAGGGCAAAGCAGTGTCTAACCAGGATCCTACATGAAGAAAATGCAAGAACTAGGCTTATCCCTGTTATAAATTAATGACTTCCCTTCAGATCTCGATCAGTCAGCTTGTTCTGGGACACTGTCTCCCCAACACTTCTTTTTTATAAACCTTGTAGCTGATGAGTTCTTTTTTCCTCACTGTCCAACCCTGCAATTGCCTCTGTGAAGTCTTTATTCCCTGTCAGCTTTCTAATTCTGGCTGCAGGTCTGCTTTCTTCTACTGCTGGCCACCCAGCAGCCCTGAGTCCTAAAGGAAGTGCAGTAAAAATCCACAGTAAACCATGAAACAACAATACAGAGAGTATCAGATTAAGTACTGGTGTCTTGGGAAGGAGAATGCCTTCCTGTTCTCATAATCATTTTAGTTGGCTCTGTGCAGTAGTATGGACTCCATTATAACAAACCAGGCTGATCTTGTACTCCAGGACTTTTCTATGATGCAGATAAGGTTGGCAGCTGCTGTTCTAGATGCATGTAAAAGGGAACAAGTACAAGTTTGCTGCCTTGAACAAAGACAGCTGGTTCTGCAGTGTTAGTTTGTCTATCCTTCACTGGATAGGTGCGTGCAGGGGTTCCTCAAATCCTTGCATGCTCTGTGGACTGCCCAGGCTTTGTCTGAAGGACAATCTGCAGTCAGTCTAGTCATGCCCACTTGCACACCAAACTATTCAATGTGCTTGGACTTGAAAATGTCAGAAGAGAACATCAGTTCAAGATGCAGCATAGACATTGTACCCAGACAGAATTTACAGACTGAGAAACCCACTCCCACTCCCTTCCTTTCTATGCCATCCCAGGCAGAAACCAGCACCTCAGAGCTGTAGGCTACCACTGATCCCATTAATGCTGCTTGGCTCCTTATCTGCTTCTGACAGAATGCATACAGAAATCTCTTGCTTAGTGACTGGTGGAGCTCTGGCCACTTTGAGTAACAGTCTTTGAGACTGACAGCCTTCTGCATCTGAAGGGATCAGAAATATGTCTGGAAACAATTTGAATCTTAGCTCTGACACTGCTTGCCTGTATGACACTAGACATATCAGCATCTTACCTCGGGGTGCTGTGTAGGTGACTGTGGAAAATAATAATGCATCATCCTAAATCCCCCAGAGACTGGTTCATACATCCTAAGTCCAATTGCTTCCGAGAGAAGACTTAAATCATATTCTAGGGGGTATTAAGCTCTGAGAGATATCAGAGTGTTTATGAGGTCTAAGCTGAGGACTCTAGCCAATTCTATTTTGAGAATAAGCTCTGCTACCTTTCAAGAAAATGGTTTGGAATGACACAAAAAGCAACTCTGAGGAGGCCCCTTTTCTTTCCACTCTTTTCTACTGTTTTTCTGACAAATAATGTGACTCAACCCCAGAAAACTGTACTAGACTGAAGCTTCATATGAGAGCTATATTGATCAAGGGTGGCATGCCTACCTAATAGCTCCCAATCATAGTTTGATTTATGCTCCTATGTGCTATTATATATATTATATTCCTATAATCTCTGTCCTATATTCAATTATATTCCTATATGTTTTGTTCCTATATGTCATAAAGAAGCTCTACCTGGTTTAGCAGGATTAGGAAAAAGTAACAGCTGTTCTTCCAGCTAAACCTATTTAATTTTATTCTGAAAGATTCAGCAAGTATAAAGATATTCTTACCCTTTCAAAAAGTGTATTCTCTGTGCTTCTTTCAAGAAGCCTAAGGATAACAGATCTGGTTCTCAGTAGATGTGAAGGATGAAAATTCAAGGAGAACTCTACTCTGTTGAGCATCAGAGGAAGGAAAGTAACAGATTAATCTGAGATGTCAAGGATGAGAAAAATATAGAGAGATAAATTTGAGAGATTAGAGAAGTACAAGACAAGTGGAGAACAGGGCAATGCTTGGAGTGACAACAGTGATGGGAAGACAGTGGGAACCAAAACAAGTTTCATGTCCTTCAACCTAACTTTGTGCTCAGAATAGCTGCAAATGGAGATTAAGTTGCTGTGCTTCACTGAGACTGATTGCTATTTATAGACCCATATTTGTCCTAGTTCTGCAGCATTTATGCATTTTTTTCTTACATTAGAACAAACACTAAAACCTGAAAACATTTGCTCTCAATGTACGGCACACCATGGAGAACATATTTGAATTTTAAAAACGGTATTTTGATACTAAGCTACTTTCAGTGATTTTTTAATGATTTCTAGATAGGTAGAGAATTCAAAGTTTTAGATTACATAGTGTAAGAATTATGATTCATAAAATGTTTTAAAAAATGTAATTAATTATATCTCATATTTAGGAAGTAAGTTTTTGACATTAAGGATTGTGCTGTTTAATTTGACAGAGAAAGAGAACTTTAATTTTACTTCTTTTTCAGGTTTTCATCTTGCATCTAGAAATGACCATCACAATGTTAAAAAAGTTTTAAATTTCAAGGTATTCCTAATATTCCTTACAGAAAAAACTTGACAAATGTAAAACCTATCAATTCACTCAGTGTCCTAGCTTTCATGGTTTTTTTTTAAATTCGAGCTCATTTATGAAATTATTTAACCCTATCACATACCAGTTTTTAGTCAGAAATTTTCATCATTGTAAAAAATGAATGATGACCTGGCATAGTTTGTTTCAAGAAACAAAAATAGAAGATTGTGCATTCACAAGGCAATCATTTAGTATCTTTCTGTAAACATTCCAGTAAGAAACAGAGGAGCTCAGTTTATCGGTAACCTGAAATAAAGTCAAGCAATCATCTTGAAACCTTCTGTATTTAAATCTTCAGATGTTCACACAATCAAATTTTACATAAATGATTTAAGTAAATTTTAGCCTAGTGAAAAAGAAAAGAAAAATGATCTCTAGAAGAAAACAAAGCTACAAAGAACAGAGATGAGTAACTCAGACTGTGACAGGTAACCTGCATCAATTATTAAAAATGCAATACTGGCTTAAATGTTAGGTAAGATAAGAAGGGCTGACTTTTGCTGAGAAATGCATTCCACCACAAAAATTTCAGTATCTGAAAGTATTCTAAGACATTATTTGACTCAAATATGGAGGTGGGACTGGCAGAAGGGAAACACTGGAGCAGCAGGCAGGAGGTGAGAGGGGGTAGTGGGAGTGACAAAGCTGGGGAAGTAGATGTGAGAATAGCCATGAGTAAATGCAGAAATGCAAGATGCATAACAGCAGTTGAGAGAGCTTCCTTAAGAAGATGAACAAGATACAGTGCTAGGAGAGTTTAGATGAAGGGGTATCTATAATAAATGACAATATGATAAATTAGGAAAAACATGGGTCTTGTTTCCTATTTAGATGATTTATAACCTCAGAAGCCTGAAGGCTCATCTTGTTATTGTTCCAATAAGGGGACAGGGGTAGAAAAGACTTATGCCTTATTATTTGTTCTGCTGTGAGGGAAAATAGCTATAATCACCAATTTATACTCTCTATTTACAGCAGAAGGTTGTGCTGATTACTTTTGAGGGAAAAAAAAAAAAGACATGGTCATCTGGAATGATGCCTAATGACTAAATAATGTAATAAACTATTGACGCATCTTTTCTCACGTAAAGAAGAGGAAAATGAAGTGTTACAATAGCTCATATCAGACATGAGACACAGCCAGTTCTTTGTACTCTATTCAAGAAGCACTTGGCTCTCCTGGCTGTGAATGCAGAGCCTTGGCATGCTCCCTACCCTGACTCACCCTTCTAGTTCATCTCAGGTGTTATGAGGAAAGAGACAATGGTGGACACAGGAAGAGATAGGAGGATAAGGAATGGGGTGAAACTACAAGAAAAAAAATAGAGGACAGACTGAAAAAAAAAAAAGAACTGCATACATCTAAAGAAAAATTATTTAAGCCAATTGAAACAGTATGTCTTGCCATGGTAAGAAAAATGTATCCTTGGAAAAACATCTTAAAATCCATCATGAGTTTTTCCCATAAGCTTGGAGGACTGTTAAATAAGCCATGTGGTAAATTGTGGTGCCTTATTATAATCCTTAATTTCCTCTATGATGTAGGGATATTTATCCCTCTCATCTGTTGTGGTCTTTTTAGTTTGAGAGTATGGGTTCCCTAAGGACTAAAATTGAGGGCCAGATTTCCAGATAGCATAAATGTTGGAAACCCCTTGACTCCAGCAGCACTTCTGTTTCAATGGCACTACTAATAACTGGTCATGTTTTTTATATACTGCCTAACACTCTGCAGGGTACTACAACAGTAACTGTCATTAAGAGTTCAGGAGGAAAAAAAAAAAATCTACATGGTGGAAATAGTGGAGATATACTATTTTTTTAAAAAAATGTATTTTTGCATTCTTGAAAAACAGTGAAAAACATGCAGTCATTTAGACTTGATCTTTACCAATGTTTAGATATGTGTCTTGAGTAATTTTCCTAGAAGACCTCCCATTTAAAAGTCTACTGTCAAAACATCTGATGGTGTTCTGGACTTACTGTTCTCTGTGAAAAATCCACAGAGATATATTAAGAAAATTCTAGGAAATTTGTGTGAAAAGTATAGTTTAAAATTGCTTTTGTCCTTCTCATGTTATTACAGCATTTTGAAGAACATCTGTGCTTATGTAGTCATGTCAACAAAGTAATCTTGAGGGAAAAAAAAAGCTCCCCAATCATTCCTTATAAATCAGTTATGCTTTCATGCTGTTTTTATAACTGGTCCATAATAAAACCCCACAGAAAAACTACTGCAAGGATTTAAGGTCTTTTCAAAACAATTTATAGGAATGGATGTATTATGCCTACTTGGCATAATATGGGATAACAATCATGCAGGGAATTGAATATTTTTCCTTAAAAATATTTTTACTCCAAAACCAAATCTAGAAATTCCAATTTTAACCTGACTGTACTACGAAAGGCATTCTCATGAAGAAAATATCCTGTAGGACATTTTACATGTAAGACATGTTTTACAATGAGTCTATGGTATACAACATGTGGTAAACCCCCCAAACCCTTAAATAATAAAATAAAAGGATAGAAGATGAACCTTTTCTGGTCTCATATATTAATGGATTTTTAGTTATAATGCAAACACAAATAAAGGTCATAGAATGCTAAGATCCATAAAATGCCTTACCATAACAGTCATATTTGAGGAATTTGTATGATTAACATTACATAAAAGCAACCTTCTCTTTAATTTACTGGTATTATCATTCCCAGTGTGAATGACCTCACTCTGAGATATCTTATTAAATCATATCATTTTAGAAGACACTCCCTCATTTGCTTCTTAATGTAATCTTTGAGACATTGTAACCCAATGACTGTTATAATAGCTGTAAAGCTTCCTTTATGCATCGATAGGTGACCTGCTCACATGGCTTACTCTTGAGAGCAAAATGAAGTGACCTTCCTCCAGCAATTTTTATTGTAACAAGTTTTCCAATTCTTTGCCACAGCAACCACAGCACAACTATTTGAAATAGCCTCAGCACTACATTAGAACATTCCATACCTGAAATATATGAAGTGAAAAACTCTTTAGAGTGTAGTAGAATAAACATGCAGCTATGTAAGTGAATTTTAAATTTTTTTATTGAAGTCAAAACCCAATTAGAAGCAATGTCCTTACTTTCTAAATCCTTAGGTCTTGAAACTGAGTTCTAATATTTACCAACCTACAATTTTATACTCTCAGCCAATTTAAATGAGAAGTAGACCTCAAAAAAAAAAACCAAAAACAAAAACAAAATCCCCCCCAAAAAACCAAAACAGAAACACCAACCCAAGCAACCAAACAAAATCTCAAAAACACAACCTTGAGCAAAGAGACTCACAGCTGTTCCTACTTGTACTTCAGATACCTCTTGTTCCCCCCAAAAGTATACTTTGATTAACCTATTTCTCTACAGAGCAGAGGAGCAATAATTCTACAGCACAATTTACCTTCCCGAGTAGCCTAAAAGGGTATATGGACAGAAGGGATGACAACTGTGTAGCCGCCTGGAATATAACACAGATTGCCTCTAGCAAAGGAACATAAGGAGCTAATTACCTTGAAGGTGCAAACTAATCAAGTTAAGGTGATAGCCTCTCACATTATTCACATAAATAGCCCAGACGAGATTACTGAAAATAGTGAGAGATTGCTGATGAAATGGACAGTAACATTTCCCAGCCCATGCCCAAAGGGGCCAGTCCTCAGTCCTAACACCCATTCTGTCTTACTGGTCATAAAGTTCAGGTGTCCCATCTAGCATTGCATCTCAGCTGAACCCTGTATGTAATAAAAAAAACATGAAGTTGTTCTTTCCTCACATGTCTGTGGCAACCTGCTGTTTTTCCAGCTGTTCACCTATCCCGAAATGTAGAAACTGTACGTAAAGCTTGAATAAACAAATCTATATAGCGTGGGTATGGGTTTAGCTGGATTAATCTGTTTACATGATATAGTCTTTTGCACATACATGATTTAAATATTTTTAGGACAGAAAAGGATCTTAAGCATCTCTCTAATAGGGCTGTCTCATGCCTAAAGGGCTTAAACCAAAACTCCTTAAAGAAAAGGATTGTTTGTGGACAGCACCTGCTTTGGAGAGGCAGGTCTGCATCAGTTTCTTTAGATTAGTCCTGTATTGCCTTTTTTTTTTTTTTACATTTACAATAATATAGAAAGATGAGACTTACAGAAGTTTGGATAAATGCAAAAAAACATGCCTACTCATTTAGAGAGACATGATATTGTTCATTTTCCAGAAATGGAACAACCGCGATTTTCCTGTTCAAGCTCTTTTACACTAATATAAGTCCCTTCAGAAAAGTGATTTACATCATCATAAAGAGGAACAGAGTCAGTAACTACTGAGACAAATAGAACTAATCTTAATGAGTCTCCTATGCGTGTTTTTTGAAGTGACAGGTGAATAATTCCAAGAAGGGCACGAATATCTGCCATTAAAGGCTGTTGCTGTTTCAGCCTGAAGAGGCTGGAGGAGGTTTGCACAACACCACAACTGGGGCAGGAGGTCTGACCGTTGTTTGCATTGCTCTCCCTACACAGCAAAGGCTTGGCCACCAAGCATAAAAGCTTTTTCCTCACTGGATAAATTAATTAAGATGAAATATAAGGGGAGGGGAGTGCCTTTGAACAATGCACCCTTTTCCCAGCTGCCACACCTGAAAGGGGCAGGTACCTCTGCTTTGCTCAAGATTCTGACCTGGAACTTTTCATAATGGGTAAGAGAGGAAGTAAATTGCCAGTTTCTCAGATGTTGGTATGCTGATCTTTCCTCCCACTTCTATTGGGCAAGACAAAATCCTGAATATAAATGTTAAGGTTGGGGGTTTTTTGTTTGGTTTTTTCTGTTTGTTTTTGTGGGTTTTTAATCTTGGTTTTGTGTGGATTGTTTGGATTTTTTCTGTATTCTGAAAATTTGAACATGATCAACTGGTGTACCTCATATGATATCAACCGGCATATCATCAAATTTGGAGTAAGACCATCCAATTTTGTATTTCATGTCTCCATCTGTAAACAAGAAATTGTACTTTTTAATTGTCCCTCAGGTCGGTTGTGAGTGAAGTTGAGCAAAATGTTTCAAATCCATAATCTATTGATTATGTTCAATCAATTGATTATATATTACCTGTTGACCGTAAATATCTTTTAACAATATATTATTAACCAAAATATTTTCTTGGCATTCCCTGTGATTTTTTTTATGACAAACAAAACTAGCTAAAGATGGTATGAACCTCACCCAAAATGAAACTTCCAATCATTGTTATATAAAAATTTCAGAAAAGCTGAAAATAATTTTTTTTTTTTCATTTTGCAGTTTTGGTAATAAACTACAAGGAATTCATTTTTTGCCAAGCACTTGTGATGATAAACTTCATTAGTTTGAAAAGTCAGAAATTCAAGAGTAGAATGTTATTTTTAACTGAACTCCATATGTATTAATTGTCCTAAAATAAACAGTAAGATTTTTTTATGTAGCTTGATGTTTATCCAACTCTAAATTTTCAAGGAGATTTAAAAGTTTATGTCAGAGATTTAAACACTTTATCAGAGATAAGTTTGAGTGAAGATAACCTTCAGCCACACCATAGTTCCTTTAAATTTTGATTCATCATTAATAGCCTGATTGAAAATCTGTTTACTCCTGAGTACTTCTGGCTTTGGTACTCATTAAGGAAATGTGTACATGCTTTGGAAAACAAACAAGTTATCACTGGAAATTTTGTTGTTTATAAAAACTAGTATTTTTTAACAAACATGGAAATAGTGAAAGAATAAACTTTATGTTTTAAATTGGTTTTATTCACAGCTCTTTTGTTTATACTTTGCAGAAGTATTAAATTTAAGAGACATGGGAATAGTAACCTAATTTTTTCTTTCCAGACTCAGATTATTCTTCAAATGTTAATCACATTTGCAGCTCTGCTTTCATATATTGACAGTTTTAAAATTTTGGTGGGACATCATGCTACTTTTAAATACCTAAAATATTTTCTTGATTGCCTGAAAACACCTACATCCTGATAGAGGAAAATGTAGAAACAACACAGAAAAAATCCTCATCTGTATTTCGGAACACCTTAGAAAATGTCACAGCTGGGAGTTATTGGCTACAATATTCTCACTGATTTCAGTGCATTTTGAGGGCCATCTTGAGACCTTCTGAAAGACCAGATTTGCAGTGTCAATAATTATGTAATGATTGTGGTGGCAGGCATAGCCAGAGCCTGGTGGGATGCCACATGCCTGCACACACCTGCTGGCTTCAGTGAGCAGTCAGAGGCAGTTTGAAGGTGAAGCAGGTGAAGCCCATGGCAGGTCTGAGGCTGGAAAGACAGTGACTCACCAGAGTGCTTAGCTCATGAGCTTTTTAGGCCAGCTAGACTTTGGGGCTGTCAAGGTAATATGTCTCCACAGGCCAACTACTCATAAAGTACCGATTGTTCAGTTTGAAGAAACATACCCAGTTCATGGCTAGTTAACCACATAGGTTTTCTGTAATTATATATATAAAAATAGTTATAGCAATTGAAAACAGCAGCACTGCATGTATAATTTCACAATATTATTAACTTTGTAGAGTTGCTAATTCATTAAAGGAAAATGTATTTCTTCAAGATGTAACTTCAATCTGAGATTACAGATACATTGGTTTATATTCAAAAATGATTCCCACAGAAAGCTCTAATATGTTTTAAATGAGAGTGCAATTTTATATATCTTCTGCCATTTAGATCACTAGACTAAGTGTGCACCATTTATAGCTTAGTGCTTTTACTAATAAGAAAGTTACAGGTTTTAAGGTTATTTTGGTGGTACTAGTAAACGAAACATTTGTTAACTTCAGTTTATCATTTATTTGATTCACACCGTATTGTTAGATTCCAGGGTGTGGGAGAACATGTAAACATTCAGCAGATGGTTTTGTTCTACAGTCCTCTGTATTCCTTTCACATTATAAAACATAACTCTGCATGTGTCTCAGAACAAAATTCTGATCCAGAAATATCAACAGAGTTTTGCTATAGAGTCTGATAGGACCATATTTTCCAGGAAATACACATGATTAATGATTGTAGCAGTAAGATAGAACAGGGAATAAATTTCATGACCTGTGGGAGAGGAAAAAAAAAAAAGAACTAATAGCAGATTAGTAATGAACAATATACATGGCTACTCATTTCTAACAGAACTATTTAACACCTTTATTTGCACACAGAGATGTATATTTATGAATACCTAGGACTGCTGCTGTTGTGTAGCTTTCACATCAGTGTTTTCAGAACAACACTTTAATTTAGAACCACAAGTATCTATACTCTGGACTTCAGACAGATTTCACTGCAAGTAATCTTCAGATCCATTTTGAGTCCATGTTTATATAATCAGAGGAATAGTTTTGCCTGTATTCTTCTGCTAAGGTTCTGCAAAACTCAGCATGACCTCAAGAAAAACTCTTTAACCAGAAATAATGAATGTTGGCAAATGCTCAAATCTACATTTATATCATGCATCTCAGTCGCTCCACCAATGATCCAGTTTACAATGAAACACAGTTGGCTTGACTGTTTTAGCCCCTGGTAAAGCAGTTAACCTTATGGTGCTGAACCTTCTGAATATTATTGGAATTAAATATTTTCCATTTAGAAGAGTCTGTCTTATTTTCTGTAAGTGACAATAACAATTTACTAGCCATTTATTTCAGCTTTACTTTATTTTCAGCTACAAATGAGCTGTTCACCTAAACTGACATATATTTTCTGCACAGACTAAGTGGAAGACATGAACCATTTACTTCAGAAAAATGTAATATTAAACTATGATTATGTCACCCCGTCAGTCTCTAAAAAGCCTTTTAATGTGCCAAAATTATTAATTTTACATGTTTATCCAAATAACACTCAGCTAACACCAGTCTTTGAGAGGAGAAAATAGGCATTGTCCAGGAAGAAGTACACTTGGTTTGAATTTCACTGTACCTGACAACAGAAGATATATGATAATGTCTCAAAAGATGGACATTCCTGTAATTCACTCTTTTTTTAGCTTTAGAAACACTCTATTCTGCTGTGCCAGGCTAGATATAAAGGATGAGAAAGTCCTCAAACCTGGGAGTCCAAGCCTTATTCCTTGGATGACCAAATTCAGAGCATTAGTCAAAAGCATACAGACTGTCTTCATTCTTTCTGTGCTCCAATGCTTTAAAAGGAAAGAGTGATTCAATTATCCACGCTCAAAATGGATCACAGACTTTTATACATCCATGTGATGGTTACCAGGATATGGATTTCAATCCCATGCAGATGCCTAGTTCAGGATGCAAGTTAACTTTTCTAGCATTTCTAAATGCCACTGCCAGTGTCACTGCCATTTTAGGTGTACTTGGATGAATGCTACACAAGAGCACAGCTAGGAACCATGATGGTAAGCAACCATGGTGTGTTTCTGCACCATGAAGGGGTATCTAGTTAGCTGGCCTTGAACTGCACATCAGATTAGTTATTTGCTTGTGTAGCACTGAAGTAGTTCTGCTGTTTTCAATCTAGAAATCTTCAGGCAACACTAACATATGGGTTCATGTGCTGTGTTTTACTGAGCATAAGAAATATGACTTATGAGCTAAACAAAATTTGTTCAAAATCAGGAAATCAAACTCCTTCAAGTGTGAAGCTACAAAAAGGATTATGACAGAGATTGTTTTTCCATCCTTAGAAGAACTTTCACATTGCAATACAAAACAAAGAAAGTCAATATCAGTAATAAGTCTGCATTTTTCAGGACTTGGAGAAAAATCTTAAAATGACCTGTACCATGCAAACTCTTCTTGATGGATTTAAACGATTTGAAATAGAAAGTCCTTCACTGAAATCTGTTTTCACATCAAACTTAAATGTAGCTGTTTCCATGTTAGAGTAAAATCATGATAGTATGTAGATTAAAAACCAAATGAACAAATAAAGAATTTCTGCCTCCACCGATCTCTGATTCCTGCATTCTTGATTTTTTTTTTCAGAGCACTGAAAAAAAATTTTAAAAGTCTAGATTTAAATTGACTGTCTGTCCATTTTGGTTTCTTCTACTGTCTTGACAGCTTTCATTACTTCATTGTATTTTCCTAAGTTCAACACTCAGTAATTCAAAAAGGCCAAAAAGTTCTGGTTGGTAAATAGAAAGGAAGATGATGTGAGACAGCTCCTATTGTCCTTCTTGGAATTTAATACAATGTAAGCCTACTGCTCCTTAATGCAAGAGGCTATCAGACCCTAAGGGCTGGATCCATTTCACAGCATTTTAATCATCCTAAAGTTAGTTACTTCATAAACTTCAGTTATCTTTCCTCCCGTTATAAACAGGAGAGAGAAAGAGATACTCCCAGAGGGTAATGAAAACAATATGCACCCTCATAAGATGCCTTTTCCCATCTTCAGTGATTGAAAACTTTCATGATTTACGTAAAATATCTACACCTTTATCTATAATCTTGAGATTAACCTCAAGCTAAAACCTGAAGCTAAATACTTGAGTATGCCATTAAATTGTATATTACTAGGCGTATTTAAATTTCTTTTTATAGATTTCTGATGTATAGACTGAAAAGTCAAACTTCAAATGAGTTACAGGCATAAATCATGTACCAATTCATGTATTGTGAATCATGTGCCAGTTCTACTGACAAACCTGTGCCTGCTTGTATGGATGTGGCTTTGACACAAACTTCTATCACAATTTCTTTTTTGAGACAAGTGAAGATTTCCTTCAAGACTGCTAGGAATATTAAAGTCTGAAACTTGATTTGATCTTGAGAATGACAGAGACACTGACTCAATCTGTTTAGGAGCCTCTTGTGTTCTTTGTTTTGTTATGAACAGGGAAGTTATGAAAAGAAAAAGAAATCTGATTTTATAGCTGCTAAAGAGGTTAAAAGAATAACCAGTGGTTAGTTTAATTGGCTTTAAGTTATGGTCTTTCTATGACATTGACTTTGGATTTTTTTTTGGCACTCTGTTTAGTTGCTAGGTCACTGGATTATTTCAGCACTGTTGTAGTGACTTTTTAAAGCGTATTGTGAGTTCTAAATGTTATTTTTATGTTTTTACTGAAACAAATTCTATTTTCTGTGTGACATAAATACCAAATATCTGATTTTGAAATCAATGTAAAACTGTTATGCAGAATCATAGCCCCTGATACAAACGCAGAATTACCATAAGTAGTTAGGCAAGCTGCGCTTTTTGTGATAAAATGTTCAAGTTTATAGAGACAATTATTGTAAGTAGATCATGCAGATTTAAAAGTTCAGTCGTTTTGTATGTTGGCCCTGGGATTCTGCATGTTTCAAAACTCAGCGCTGAATATTAATAAATACAGAATTAGGAGGGTTTTTCATCATCTAACGGCTAAAATTAGTTTTAAAAAACAGCTATAGTTTTATAAAGGTAAAATTTATGGAAACATGACGAAAATGTTGGAGACATTCTTTCTGTAAGCAAGTCCAGTCCCATGCTAGCCAATTTCATAGTCTGTCTACTTTGCATTATCTAGACCTATGAAGACCTCACAGTAACTTGGAAAACATATTGTATCACAGCAGAAATAGTTACTAGGGCATACAGATTTTATCTTTCTGTAGTTTCTACTTTTATGTAAGCTTTCTTGTTTCATTTCAGCTGTTATGCTAGAACCTATACATTTCTTCAACTCTTTCCATTTCTGTGATCTCATATGCATCAAGATTTCAGACGCAGAGTTAACTCTCACTTTTGTCAAGAGTAGCTGTGGGATTTCTTAGTGGACTTTCACCAGCCAGCTTATTACCTAAAACCTCAGTACCTCAGACTTACCCAGCCCTGGCTGGCCTAGCTAATATGAAAAATAGTCCAACCAATTCTGCCTCCAATTTTAATGTATCTCCCATTACAACAAAGTTAACAATCCACAACATGTACAGTACAGTATGGTTCTAGCCTTACCTTAGGCATTTTTAAAACAAAAATTAATTGCAGTGGATATATCTATACTATGTATAAGTAAACCATGGCATTACTCAACCATTTGTGGCTGTAGTAGATTGCTTTGTTTCACAGGCAAAATACATTTTTTAAAAAAGGTAAAGTAAGAAAAATTGTAGAAAATTTAGAAGAAAAAGGGTAAAGTTTGTCTGCATGAAGGCAAATGTCTTAGAGCTAATCTGAAGATGTGGACTCACATGAAGACCATGGTCAACCATACAGATCAACATCCTGTAAAAGGACAAGGAATAACAAAAAACAATTGCCTCTCTTGACAGAGGATTTGAAAATCAACGACCTACATTTCTGTTATAAAAGGTAGATAACTCAGTTAAAGTACTCTTGGATTGCTTAAATACTGTACAATGTACATAGTACAAAATAGAGAAAAAAATTCATAGACCTTTCTCCATCTTATTGAGCAATGATAAATCTGTGAAGAATGTAACAACTGCCTGCAAATCTTTTTCAAAACCCAGTAGTACATAACTGATACAAAAATATTTAATATGAAAGATTATTATGAGAATCTGTTCCTCCCACAAGTATAGCATAACTTGCCTCAGACTTTTAATCTGAAGTGACCTCATCTAAGTGAATAACCACCTCTTTTTACATATTAATCTCTCAACATGATGCATTGACTCTAATACGGCAAAATATTTCCCTAATATATAGAAATAATTCCATTATGCGTACAGCACAAAAAAAAAAGGCAATGATTTAATTAACTGTGAGCAATCTTCTGATGGGAAAAAACTTCTTAACTGCGTTTTCAAATGTTAGCCCATAGTTCATTAGGTTTAATTTAACTACCCATGTCATACACGGGGTAATCTTAGCCAACACAAAATATTGTTCAGCCATTTTTGGGTGGATAAAAACCCCACCTCCTTTCATCAATTCAGTTCCAATATTTTACAGAAATTTTTATGGACATTGTGTTTTAGTAATGCTTTAAACCAACATTACCAACTGAAAGACATGTTTAATCATTCCTTGATGCTTGAAGACTTACAGTAGGTCATACAGTTATGACAGCTAAACTTGATAATGGTGATTTCAAAGAAAAGACATGGGAACATAGAATTTAGGAAGTTTTAAGACAACTTCAAATAACAGCCAACACTTTGATGATCTAGCTAAAATTTAAAGTGATAGAAAAAAAATCTATATTTTCTGTGAGAAATTTTAACGGCCTATGCTGTTCTAGTCTTAGAATGTAAGAATCCAAAGCTTTAATAATTACTATAACTAAATGCAATTTACTTGTAATCATTGATTCTGGAAAAAAATTTATGATTTTTGTTTTGTTGCTCCTTCCTAAAAATAACATTTGAAACGGGACGTTTTTAATTAATAATCATTAAACACTGCTAAAAAAATAAAAGCAAACCAGCTTAACAAAGTTTGACAAAGCCATCCTGGCTCTAGCTCAAATAGTAGTTAAAGCCTAAATTCTCTAAGAAAACCAGTTACCTTATATTAAAGGACATCATGGGGAGCATCTTGTGCCTCTGTAGGTCAGCGTCATTAAAACCCAGTTAGTCCTGGTGTGTGTATTCCTGTTGCCCCCGATGCAGGCACTGGGTCTCCCCACTCACACAGCTGGGCAGCAGCATGTCTGAGGGCAGTGCAGGAGGGGCAGGTAGACAGGCTGCCTGCTCAGTGATGCCACTTGGCTTGGCTTCAACAGAGTCACCTTAAATCCCAGCAGAACTGCTTTGCTGCAGTCTTAAACTCCAATTTCCTGCCTTTTTGTGTATGTTCTCTCCCCTCTGATTTTCTGTTCTTTGAGGACGTGCTTAGATTTATCTTCCTGGAGCAGTTCTGTTTTGTCTAAGTAATTATCTAACAATTGACACAGAGGTTTGAACTTGGGCAGCCACTCCCTGGAGAAATTCTCTACAGATGAGCCATAAGCCTGCCCTTCACTCTTTAATAAAGGAACAGTTCCACTAAGCAATAAACCACAGTTTGTTGAGTCCAAGGCACCTGCATCCATCTTGGACTATCTTTGTTCAAGACCCTCTTTTAGGTCAGGTAATCGGGGAAGAGCTCATGTGTCCTACATTCCTTTAGATATTCCTCCCACTGTAGCTTTTTAAATAGAGGAAGGGCACATTTCCTCTAGGTGCTAGGATGATGGTTGTGACAAACACAACTCATGGCTGAAGTTGCTGAGAGGCTGGAAGCATTACTGAGCTGACTTGGCTACACATATTTCCTCTCCACCATTATAATTTGCATTTAATTACAGCCAGCTGAAGCTGTTTGGCATGCTATGGATATTCAGCAGGCCTAGGTCCTTGACTCTCAACTTGTGATATTTGCTGGGCTCAGAGCAGTAAAGCCACATGGTCCTGAGCAGAGCACACCAAATAGGATCCTGAAGGAACATGCTGAGGTGAGAAGATTACTAGAAAGGGGCTTGTGCAGTGGATGAAGCAACAGGTAAGCTATCAGCCATGGACAAAAATTTACAGACAGCCTAATTTCATGATCCCGGTGATTTACATAGCACAGAATGTAAGTTTTCTACTATGGGAGGGAAAGCTGCCTCCAACCCTCCCAACTTTTCTCACCTTTATTCCCAGCTAATTATAAAACAAACAATCCCCATGGATTCAACAAGGACTCCCAAAACGGTGAAGATTTCCTGTCTGGAATTCCTGCATAGTTTATCCCCAATCCCTAATTTACATATACTCAGTTTATCTTTAACAAGTTAACTTTGTATTGTAACCCGGTTCTGAGAATTAGCTTTCTGCGATCAAATATGAGACAGCTTGTTGAAAATAAACCTGTGAAAATCCAAACAGGTCCATAAAGCAGAACTGTACTTCCGAGTGCAAATTCAGTTTTTGAATTGAAGAGCAGTGTTAGTTTAAAGTACACTGTTCTTGTTTGTTCTACCTCTGATGGACATTTTGTTTTTCCATCTGGCCTCTTTCCAACATTTTTGTTCTGAGCATTTATATAGAAGTCTAAGGAGTCAAGAAGAGAACACTTTTATAAATAAAAGATGTGTTTGTATAATTATTAGGTAAAGAAAATAACTATTTCTGGGTTTAGTTTATTTCTTTTTGAATGCACATGTAAGGCCTACATTTTTCCTTTCCACTTTTGGCCAATGACCAAAGCCCACTTTAGATTCTTGATATATGAGCATTATTTCAAAATATTACATGGTGTGACAGTACTCACAGAAATGGTGTTACTGCTCTATGTTTCTCTTTAGGTGGCCAGCTGGAAAGCCTGGATTCCGTGGCATTCTGTAAATTGCTTGGTAAATTGAAAAAAATTTAAAAATTGAAGGGTTGGATGTCTTAGCTATAAAAATAAAACCTTAAGGCATTGGGTAAAACTGATTTACTCACTTTAGGGTTATGGTTTAAACAGCCTCTTTTCTTATTTCTCTCATAAAATTCAGTTGCAGATGAAAGAGTGAATAAGGATGACAGGACTTCTAGGCCTAGCTTTAAAGCAAAAATAAAAGAATGAACTTTGAATACATTTTATGATGATATAACTTTTTTTTTCCTTTATTGATGTTGAAATAATTTTCTTAAGTATTTTTCTTTAGTAAAAGCAAGTAAGATGTGGTGATATACTTCACTTGTATCTTAATGAAGAAATACTACAAGACCTATACATCACAGGAAGAGCACAGCCAGGTTCAAAGCTTATCTACATTTGATCTTTAGTAAAATATTCATGCTTTTTCTTTCCTGTGAAAATACATGTTTCAACTAGACATTCAAAACTGAGGTGCTATGGAAGGGAATGAGTTATGCATACTAAGTAACACAGTCTTCACTACTAAAAAATTAGCAAGATATTACCACAGAAGAATGTGTTTCAACATTGACAAATTAAGACTTTTATGGATTTACGCAGTTTTCTCACACTTGAAAATTTCTTCTAATGTGTAATGTACTTGCTCCTCGTATTTCCACCTGGCATCTGCTCACTGCTTTTACAGTAAGAACAGCTATGGTTTGATGGCTTAAGCATCACCTTTTGACTCCTGTATCTCTCATCTTACTCCCTCCTCTTGATGCTGTCCCCCTTCATAGAAAAGACTCAGCCATCACCCTGAGCAATAACAAGTTCAAGCTAATTTCTGAAGCTTAAGGTGGTTGCAAGGAAAGAGGGGAAAAGGGAGCAAAGAGAATGTAACAAAGTGTACCAGAAAGGTTGGGAAAAGGTACAAGATGGGGATTTTGCTTTAAGGAAGTTGAAGTATGCAGGAGGATAGAAGGGATACTGAGGCACAAGAATGGGTTCCTACTTTGGGAAGGTGGGGAATTCAGAAGGAAGGTAATTCTTTTGCTTTTACAGTGAAGTCTGGGCCCAGCTCTAAATCTTTACACTGACATAGAGGAGGCAATGAAGGAGTTAGTGAAAAGGGAAAGGAAAGGACTTGAAGTTACTGCAACAGGGGAGTAAAAAGATAAAAAATGAGTACAAAAAAGGACCTTCAGGTACCTTGGGCTTTCTTCTAGAGTCTTGCTTTCCAACCTATATCTAAATTAGAGGATCTGCCTTTAATCCACTTGTTGGATATCGAAGGTATGTGATTGGACATTTATTTTTAGAATTAGATAAGAAACAGGATACTCTGTGTGAGGCCAAAAGCCTACTTGATGTTACACTTGATTAATTGGTAGGCTGGGCTGAATTCATTTTAAGATTAACTTTGTTTTATTTCCTTCCTGTGGCATTATGTCAAGGTGAAAATGTATCGACTTATATTAATTTATTTGGTCCTGGCATGCTCTGTGTATTCAAGTTAATTTATAAATGGGTTGTTATAGTCTGGTTTGGCACATCACCTTGATAGTGACTTTTGAAAGGTACTGGTTAGTTCAAATGCCATTGAAACTCTTCATGCAGCTGATATTTCCTTTTTTTTTTTTTTTTTTTTAATAGTGAGATCTGATGTAGAAATTCATTATTATGCTGCCACCCACTCAGAAGAATGACCCTTACTTAAGCATAGCTTCGACTAAGGAGGATTTATAATGATTTACACCAGCTCACAAGCCAGTCCTAACTTCTTAGCCTTGTACCTGCAAGCTCAGTCATTCTAGGAAAGATGACATAATTGTTTCTATTCTACCATTCATTTCCTAAAATCCTTCTGAACAGTCTGTCATCTTCTGAGAACAAATAATCTGGATACAAAGCTTCATCTTTCATGTCTTGCTTTTTGTACAGAAAATAACTTCTGTGCAAAATGAATTGCCAACTGCATATAATACAAAACACTAACAATCAACATAGTTGTATGAGGCACAACAAGGAGTATAGGAAGGCAGGGGAGAAAAGAATATCCTATTTCATTACACTTTAGCAATACGTGACTCAAATATTTCAGTAGTTTAGTGAACCACAGAGAAGTTTTTCCCCATTAAAAGAAAAAAAAAAAAGAAAAAAAAGTGGTGTGCTTGTGTCACAAACAACTTCATCACTGAAAGGCCTGAAAAGACAGAACCCCTGCATTTGCCAGTGAAACTACTCTCAATCAGGACAAATTTCCAGCTGAAATTGCATTTGAATTGACACCACTACACTACACTGAAGAATTCTCTCTATATAAGCAGAGAAAATTCTAGGAAATTATAACATAAAAGTGCCCTCCAACAGCCTTCTTCCCTTGATTTCAATGGAAGTATAACAAAGTAAAATATCACTGGATCTTCTGGAAATTAGACTGCTGATGACTGTGCACATAGAACATTGGGTAATAAAGCTGCTTTAACTTTACGGAAATGGAAACATTTCTGTTGAAATCCTATGTTGTTCGTGTCTCTGGCTACTTTTCTATGGTGAAAGAAAGTATTTCCATTCGAGTTGAGCTGTTATCTCTGAAAATGAAAGGTTAACACAGAAAAAGAAAAGGAAAAAATGTGGAGATGAAAAAAAGAGAGAAAGACCATACTCTCTCTTATAGGAAATATGGGTAAAAGATGGGAATGGATAAATGGTGTACAGAGTGTTTGGGATGTGAAAAGTAGATTGGTGAGACTGGAACAGGTACTGACTGTGAAAGCTGTGTCTGAGATAAAATTCATAATGTTTCTAACAAGAACCTTACAGCTCTGAGTGGAGATACCAAAATGTGTGATTTGCTTGCTTAAATTATATCATCCAAGCAGACAACATTTATACTAGAGTCAGTAAAGCTCTTACTCTGTTTTAAGAAGCTATGTGAGACTCTGTGTCTGGGATCCTGGATGCTAGTAAGACAAATTATGTGCCTACAGTACAACAATACAATGCTTTTATTCACACTAATATAAAAAAGAATTGGGTTGTGTAGTATAGCAACTTAAAAATAATTTCAGGAATTCCAGAATTCTCTCTACATATATGTGAAGTCTTTGCATGCAGTGCTAAATTATAGCAGGGCAAAGAACTACATTTTAACAAGTATTGAGGATTATCCACAGTAAAGCCAGTGCAGTAATATTATATCATACATAAAAGAGCTAATACAAGGTTCACTACAGAATTTTGTATTTTATTTAATACATACCACCTATTTTTTCTTTTTTTTCCCCCTTTTTTTTTCCCCTTTCCTTTTTTTTCTCTTTCCTGTTTTGTGATTTTTTGGTAAAGAAAGACAGAAATGTAAAAGTGAAAATTAAGTAAGCCTCACATGGCATCTACAAGTGCACTAGAAGCAAAAAGAAAGACTAGAGAAAACAAAGAAGCTGCTGGATGGCTCTGACTGATAAAGGGCATGGAAAAGTCCAACAACTCAAGGCCTTTCCTTCAGTGCCTATTGAAGCAAAGGTAAGATTTCAGGAATTCCAAGTCCCTAAGAAGAGAGGGTAAGTCTGCAGCAAAGGCTCACCCTCAGAGGAGGAGAATCTGCTCAGGAAATACTTAAAATCCACAGAAGCTGATGGGATGCACCCAGGAAGGGTGAGAGGGATACTTGGTGTCATTGCAGGATCACTTGTAATAATTTTTAACAGGTATTGGCAAATGTTGGAGACTTCTGAGGACAGACAGCAAATGTCACTCCTGTCTTTAGGAAGAACAGAAATGCAATTGGCAGAACTACAGGTCAGTTAGCCTCACCTTGATCCCTGCAAAAGTGATGGAGTAAATAATCCAGGAAACCATCTATAGGAAGGACAAGAGGGTGGGTGGGAATTGCCAGTATGGAAATTGGGGAGTATTCTTGGTTGACCAAAAATCTGCAATGAGATGACTGGTTTGGTGCACACAGGTAGAGGGGTTTGATTGGACCTCAGTAGGGCTTACAGCGGTGTATCCCATAAAATCCTCCTACACAAACTCATGAGATATAGGCTAGATAAATGAATGGTGAGGTGCTTTGAAAACTGGCTAAACTGTTAGGCTCAAAGAGTTGTGGTCAGGAGCATGAAGTCCAGACGAAGTCCAGACAAAGCCCAGGCATAAATGGTGTACTTCAGTGGCTGATACTGGGGCCAACACAATTCATTATCTTCCCTGATGACCTGGACCACAGGACAGAGTGCACCTTCAGCAAGTTTGTAGATGATACAAAACTGAGGGGGAATTGTTGATGAACCACATGCTTATGCTGACATTCAGAGGGATGGCAGTAACCTGAAGAAACAGGGAAGAAATAATGGCCTGTACTCCTACAGGCATTACACCTGCACAACTGCTGACTGGTTGGGAAGCAGCTTTGCAACGAAGGCTCTGGTGGTCTGAATGGACAATGAGCCCGCAACATGCCCTTGTGGCAAGGAGGGCAAACAGCCTGGCCAGGGCTGCATCAGGAACAGCATCACATTGCCTGCAGGTTTGCCTGTCCTCAGCACTAGAGAGGTCACACAGGGAATGCTGAATGCAGTCCTGAGCTTCCTGGTATAAGCAGAACTTGAACACAGTGGAACAAATCCAGCAAAGAGCCACAAAGATGATTAAGGTATTGGAACATGGGAGCTATGCAGAGAGGCTGAGAGAGATGGTATTGTTCAACCTGGAGACATAACAGATCGCAGGCATCTTATGCATGTGTATAAATACCTGGTGGTGTAGAAGTTAAGAACATGGACGCAGACTCTTCTGAATGGTGTCCAATGACAGGGCAAGAAGCAACAAGCAGAAATTGGAACAGTGAGGGCATTCACCTATAATGAAGAACAGCTCTAACATGGAATAGTAAATCTTCCCTGTACATAAACACTAAAACAATGAATGCATGTAATGATTAAACATTGATTAGAAACCATTATTCAGCATCCTTCACACTTCAGCTATACATTTCTCTTAATTTTGACAGGACTACAGACACCATTTAAGCCTCCCTTGAAACATGCGCTTCTCTGCTAGTAAGCTTTCGTTTGACTTGGATATTTGAAAGGCTGAAAAGTCTTCCATTTGTTGAGGAGAAATTGTGCTTTGTCAGTTGACTTCAGCTAGAGTCAGACTGAGTGATCATAAAAAAATTCTAGCACTATGGAGAAAATAAAAGAAGTGTGGCATTGCTAAATGCCCTTGAAACCAATCCAGAAGGTGATGTCATTTGTGTTAAAATTCTTCTATATATATGCAGACAATAATGTTGGGTCTTTACAAAACAGGTCAGTTTTGAAACACAGAATTCCTGTTTATTCCTTTTTTGACAGCTTCTTTTTTCCTTACTTCCCATTTTTAGTAATAAACTTAGACAAGAATGTACTTCTTCCCCCCAACCTTGCTGCTTTCAGCACAGCTGTTGCTTTCTTCATGATCATTTCATGAACCAGGGAAATAAGGACAAATTAGAAAATGGATAACAGCATGGAAAAAATAAGAAATCTTTATACAGATAAATTTTTATCTGTGAGGAAAATAATTGATGAGGCAGGAATAGCTGTGAGCATTCCTGTAAATCCCTCAAGGAATACTGGAAAACGACACTACAATTCCTAGGGGACCTTCCTGTGTATCATTAAAAGATAACATATGCAATCCAAATCTAGAAAAGTCAAGGGATTTTTTTTAAAGATTAAAAGTGTTTTTTTTCAAGATTGAAAATAAACATTTTAGCCTGAAAGGAAACTTCATAATGAAAGATTTAATGCCCACTAGACTAATCAACTTTAAAAAGCAAACAGAAAAAACCCCCTATTTTCCCCTTGAATCTTTTCATGCTGTTAAGCAGAGTTAGTTAGAAGATCCTTGACAGCAGTTCCAGGTCCAGACTACAACACATAGCTCTGATCTTTCACTGTCTGACTGTGCTAAGTTTAGCACTTACATTGTTTGAGATTTTTTTTTTTTTTGGTCTATTTTCTAGAACACTGGAGGAAAAAAAAATAGGAGGCCTGTCAAAGGATTAGGAAACAAACTTTCTGGTGCAGTGCTTTCTCTGTTTCTCTGCCAACCTACTCTGCAGTATTAAGATGCAAGGAAGAGTGTCTTCTTGAGTGAAACCCAACAAAAATTTTTTAATCTTTTAAAGGTTATGCATTATGTGTCCACTTTCACATCTCAGAACAAATAAAGTTTAGGATGGATTTTCAGTGAAGCATGTTTTTAAATTCCGTGATACTTTTATAGGTAAATAATTAAAAGAGAAATTAAACATTTAAAGAGTAGGTTGTGAGCCCTGCAGTGTGCCTGGGTAGCACTTGCAGCGGGTGGAACACACCCTGCCTGTGTCCATGGGGCAGGGGCAGGTAGAGACCTGCTCTTTCTGTCACCACTGCTGATGTTTTCCTGAATAGAAAGGGGCAAAGAGTCAACAGAGACCATTTCCAACCTCCAGTAAAATTCAAAAATTAAAAAAAACTCTCAAATTCAGCAGTTCAAAAAGTTGTGGCTAGGAAATGCTTGCTTGCTTGACTTTTTTTTTCTTCCTTTTCTTTCTACTAAGCTTACATTTTAGGAAGAACTCAAACAAATTGAAACATCTCCCCCTTGCCTGGATCAGACAGGATCACGTGGGATAGATATCAGCCACATCAGGTACTGTTGCAAGATGTCTAGATTTGAGGTGGATGAGCACTGGGCAACCTTATATGGAGCAGAAATGGAGCCAGCAACTCCAGCAAAAGGAGCAGTGCCAACTGCTTCCCGGATTGAGGGAGAAACACAGATCAGACTCAAGCTTTGCCTGTCTCTTTTTAAAAGGCAGTAAACCTAAGCCCTTATAAAAATCCTCTATTTTCTTGGTGAAGTTTTTACTGCTTTGTCAACTTTCCTCATGGCAGAATTTAGCCCTCATTAGCTCTGTGTTAATGAGACGTTGCTAAAGATAGATGAGAATTACTGTTCTCATTGAATAGCAATTTCAGCAGGCTGCATTGATATCTTTATGTAGGGGTCATGGAAATAATATTAAAAAGACAGCCACATAAAACACTTAAATACTGAAATTACTTACTGGTGTGATACTGACTATGCAATGTAGAAGACTTTAAATAAATCTGCTCTAATTTCTTTTTGTGAGAAGGATCATCTCCCAAGTCCTGCAGTTTTATCTGCCTGATCATGTTCATGGGCAAGTAGTTTTGACTCAAGGAAATGGAACACTGACTTACTACTTCAGACCAGGATTTGGGTGGGCTTTTCATTTGTCTTTCTTTACCCACTTTAAATCTGGTGAAAGAAATGCATTACTTTTGTTTTGGCTAATGGGCTTTTGGGCTTTAATGAAAGTAGGATTGTGACTTGGCAAAGAAGTGCAAGCTGGAATGTATAGGCATGGAAAAAAGCCTAGAGAGAGTGATCGAGGACAAATGAAGACAGGTGTTGGTGGCATAAAGAAGAGGAATGCAACAGGGAATAAGGTTAGAGAGGTAGCTTGGGGCAAAACTTTGAGGGTTTTTCAAGGCAAGGACACAGAGTCTGAACTCGAGGTGAGGTATGTGAGTAAAATTAAATAGGATTAACTTCCTCCATGAGCTCTCCAAATACACATTAACAAATTTTGCACTTCTATTTTTCAGAAGTGAAATTTAAATAGACAGAAGCTCAGTATTTTAGTCAGACAGATTCTGATCTGCTCTCTGAGAACAATTAATATATTTTGAGTGTCTTAACATAAAAAAAAGTAGAAAAAAATAAACAGATGCCCTCCAGAAGCTAAAACAGCACTTGTCAGACCACACCTCAAATCCTGTGTTTAGTTTTGGTCCCCATTATAAAGAAAAAAAGAAAAGTGGATAGGCTGGAGAGGGTCCAGAGAAGGGCCACAAAGGAGAATAAAGGACCAGGAAGCCTGCCAGAACAAGAAATGGTGAGAGAGCTGTGTTTGTTCCGTCTTGAAAGAAGACTTCAGAGCAGCCTTAGCACCATGTTTCTGTATTTAAGGGGTAGCTACAAAGAAGATGGAGACTCCCTTTTCATAAGGAGTCACATAGAAAAGATGAGTGGCAACAGGTATAAGTTACTCCTGAAGAGATTCTTAATGGACATAGGATGTAAATTTTTCACAGCAAGAACAATCAGCCATTGGAATAATCTCCCCACAGAAGTGGTGGATTCTCCAACGTTGGACATTTTAAGATTCAGCTAGTCAGGGTGCTTGGCCATCTTTTCTAGACTGTGCTTTTGTCAGTATAGGTTCTATGATTCTCTGGTTCTATAATTTTTCTAGGGAGGCTATCCACATTTAACATTCAAGAATGTTAAAATGGTTGTATATATTCACCATTATTCCTCAGCAGAATATCATCTCATATGTACATGTCTGTTGTTAAAACTGGAATTTTCTGCATACATCTACTGGATTTGATTTGGGTTTCATTGGACTGGTTCCTTGTATCTAGACCTGAGTAAGTACCAGAGAGCAGAAATAAGTCTGGAACAGACAATTGTGCTAGTCATCAGTGCAGCCACCTTACATACAGAAAAATGGATTTTCAAGTCATTGACTTAAAGGAGGTCATTTGTTAGAACTCTTCTACATCAAATGACTACATCAGAGAAGGAGATTCCACAGCCCTACAACCCAATTTTTGATGTCACAGACACGTGTTGAAGCTCCCGCTCTCTCTGCAGAAGAGGTCACTGACTTAAAGTTAGGACAAAAACGTCCCATGTTTCCATTGAGGACTTCTGCTGTTAGGCTGTTGTATGGAAGGAGATGTGGCAGCAGATGATGTAAATAATTGTGATCAGTCCCTTCAGATGCCAGTTTCTATACTGTATAACTAATTACATAAGAATCTGTTTTCACTAAGATGGCTGGGACCTAGATAGCAAAAATGCATTTGAAATATCAGCTCTGATCTGAAGAAACACAGATCCTGAATTGGTTTTAGTTCCTACCTCTCTCCCTTCCTGTGGCTACCTTTCAAAGCACTATAGCAAGGAGTTTTGGCTGGTAGAAAGATGCCTTTCATATTTTTAAATTGGTCTGGAATATACTTGAGATTTCTGTGTAGAAAATCCACACCAATATTTAGAATGAAGCCTTTAAATTGACAAAAAAAATTGTATATGGATGAATATTAGACATTTTTGTAATTTTCTTGCAAGCTAGGATAGAAGGATTTTTTTCACATGAAGTATTTGTTTGCCATTGTATAAGATAGGAATAACTGACTTGTCTAAATTTATCTGTCTTGTGAAAGAGTAATAATTTAACCTGTAAGCTCTGATCACACAGAACATGATCTTTCCCACCAGAGCAGTCTTTCTTTCCTAATCACACTTTTCAAAGTCTGTTTTTCAGCAACATGTCTTCCACTGTGAAATGCTGCCAGGGATAGACAACAATGCAAATTCATGCTAGCATATTTTGATAGGAACAGAGCAGCTCTCTTTCTCAGACTAGTTCGACAAAGATAAACACATACATGTGTACTTGGAGAGCAATAGATATGTATACGTGTTTATGTGCACACGTTTATGTACTCAGATTTATACATACACACATACAAAACCACTACATTTAAGGTAAATATAATGGATGCTACTGCTTTAGATCCTACCAATTGCACTGGTTCTGTCTCCTTTCAACAGTAAATGCTTTTCAGATCTGCTGTTTCTGATCAGCAAACCAGCAGTATCTTTTCTGGATTAGATGTTACCAGCATGATACTTTGAGAAGGCATCTGCAATTGGGTATTGCTTCAGAAAAGCCATAATCTGTAATTAGTGACGTCAGTCAGCTTATTAAAATGTAATTACAGAAAGCACTTTAATAATAAAACACTAGAATGAATATTACAGGTCTTTTACAGTACCGTAAGCACAGTGAAAAAAGCCTGTTACCATCTTTCTTTTTTGGTTTTGTGCCTGATTGATACAGTTTGAAGATTTCATTCATTTACCTACGAAAATCATCTTAACCATAGCTTACAGTTCTATTTCTCAATAAATTCAACTGTCTTAGAAGGTAGTAAAGCCATTAGGAAAAAAAAAAAAGACTTTACCATATTATTTGGTGTCATATCAGAGGAAATCATCCTGAAAGCTGTGTGCTTACTAAAAATGTAGAAAGCTAAGGACTCAATCTGAAGCACACCCACAGAGACCTTCATGGCAACTGAGGATGGACACAGAAATAAATAAATAAATGCAAGGAGATAAAATACTGAGACAGGATGAGTCATTTTGTATCAGTCAGTGCCAGCTCTACTTGCATTGTGGAAGGTCAATTATCTCACACTGAAATATAGCTGAAACTATGAACTCAGTAGCTCTGGGCACTTAACACTGTTTAGATCTGTACTTTAACACTTAATTTAATATTTTTCCTGAAGGAAAATTATTAATAATTGCATTCAGTGAAGCACACACTTTAAAAGATTGACCCTTACAAGCTGTTGGTTTTTTTAGGATTAGAAAAAGGTAGCTGTTTCCCCAGACAGTATCCACTTATTTTGCATTTTTTACACTTCACAAAGCTGCCGAATGTAACATGCTGAAGGCAAAATTTTAAAGATAACTAATTAGAAGAGCACTTTGCAATTATGTTTTAGACCATTCAGCAACAAATAAGATGTTATTTGATGTTGAGTCTGATACTGATGAAAGTTCAGACTTTCCTCCTATTGAATTCACTGCCATGTGTCCTCTACAGCATAACTGGAGCCAAGGAGCAGGCAGGAAATTGTATCTGTTTATTCTTCAGTTTGCATACAGAGACATACACTCTGGATCCTTTCAAGATCCTTGAAATCTTTTTTGAAAGGGTTCACTCCTACATAGGAAAAGATTCTGGCTTCAGCAATATTTTGCCAGACCTGAGATGTATCCCAAGTGTATTTTGAGAAACAAGAAAATTTAAGCAATAAGAAATCCTTATTTGGGTCTTCAACCCAGCATTCATAGTTAATGAACTTGGCTAGAGATAATGCTGACTGGACAGAGAATGGTGCACAAAATGGACAGATATATTGGTTAGAAACCGTCTGAGAATCTAGCTGCTTCTGCACAGAACAACACAAGAGTTTCTCTGTCATCGTGATGTTCAGGAAAAATGTTGTCATGTTTTCATCATATCTCAAGTGTGTATCTCATGTGCTGCCAAGAGTGCTCACAGTCATGTCCGCTGTGTTTGTATATTCATATATGGATACAATGCATGACAATGCACACTGAAAGCTTAGCCACCAGCCTCAAAGATTTCCAAAGAGCCATTTCTGGACAGTAACTGTTAGTCCACATCTGCAATAGCTAATCTTGACACTGTGTTAAGTGCAGGAGGCTCTCTGCCCCGTGCCAGTGCTTTCAGAATACAATGGAAAGAATAGGCTGTTCAATCTACTATAAAAGCAAATATTGTTAAGCTAATGACCTTTACTCTCTGGAAAAATATTCCTACTCACAAATGTATAGAGAGGAATATAATGCAATTATTAGCATGTGATCTACTCTGTAATCTGAGTATGTGGCTTGAATATTATTTTTCAGTATAACTGAACATAATTTCCATCAGCACAGTGGTAAACTAAAAACTGAAACTTGCAGCTGGGCAATGCATAATGCCATGCTTTTCACTAGAAGGGGAAGGTTATGGTCAGCCAATATAATTTAAAAACCACTATTTATTTTACTGCTAGTGAATGAAATGTGATGTGTGCAGACAGATGTTGCACAGCATACTGCATGTCATTTCACACATTCTCTGCAGTAAATGAGGCTTCATTGTTCAAAGTATTTACAATGGAAATGAAATGAAAAAAAAAAAAAAAGCTTGAGAAACACAATTTACATTTCAAGTCCATAATTATCACCAGATTTAATGACACAGTCCTTTCACACAGTATTCCTTCAGTTCCTTAAAATAAAGCTCAATTCTCTGATGCTTTGCACATGTTTGAAATGAGAACAACGTTTTACAGTTTTGCAGTTAGGGGTCTGGCTTCTCATCTACTTCTCTCTGTCTGAACCTACCAGGTGGCATAGAGGAGTGAAAAATGTGTCACCAGCAGGTGATACTCATACTGTCATAGATTCCCTGGATTGCAGGTAAAACTATTTCCCATCCCTTCTCCTATATATTCCTACTTTCTATAGGGTTAAGAGGAAAACAGATGAGCCAGAAGAACAAGCACATGCTTTTCTACACATCCTGCTTAACTCATCAAATAAACAGGTCCATTTTCTAGCAAATAAGAGATTAATGTCCCTCACTTTCACTGCATACATATTTATTTTACACAATTCAGAGTCTGAAGAAATTTAAGTGGGACTTCAGAAATCATGTAAAGAGGTAGAATTTGGTCTCTGTTTAACTCACATGGAGATACACTCAATCAATGAGGTGGTCTTCATTAGTATTCTGATGCTTGAGGCTAACAGCAGGCACCAAGATGACTATTTCCAGCACCATTTATTTTCAGGAATATTTTTACAGGGACCCTGCAAGGATGCTCCATGGCTTTCTTCATCATGGCTATTTCGGATTCAGTGCTCCAGCTATACAGTGCCAAAACTATTCAAAATCTGTGCCAAGAGGATTTCTGCTACTCTGTAAGTATTACGACTTCTGAACTGAACTGTCAGTGCCCTACCTTGGTTATTTCCCAAGTTTTAAGCCTCTCCTCTTATCAATAGCATCCAGATTTTTTTGCCATTGTTGCTGTTTTGTATTGACACTGAACTGTTTCTATGACCAAATTTTGAATGCTTACAGACCATTCCGTTACAACAAAGTGGTGGACAACACTTGCTTCTCTGAAGACCTTAATTTGCTTCAGTTGAGAAAGAAAAGGAAATACCATCCAAAATACCTTACAGAAGTCCAAATCCTCATTCTCAGCAAATACTAACTCCCACCAACTCCTTTTAGCAAAACTGATCAACAGAATAGAACAATGAATTTCTTTTCCATGATGCCATCAGCCACAGATACATACCTACTAAACAAAGGATAAGTCCGGGGTGAATAAAATATAAGTCCATAGTAAGACAATTTTCTTTAAAATTATGATCTATCAAAGGTTTATTCCTGAAAAAATTCTAATGGAAGACTTCAAAATCAACACACAGAATAACCAAATAGTCTCGCCTGAAATATAGCTTTTACAGCCATTTTGTCCTCCTTCTAACAAACTTGTCAACATTTCATCCCAGCTATCTTATTTAAGAGGTATAATATTGATCATTCCCAGTATGCCAATTAATCTTTTCAAAAAGTTCAGATGAAATGTAGCTATATTTATCTCTAAATCAATATTCAGTTTTCTAGTTACAGTAATCATTTTTACTTTATGCAAGTTTAGATGGTTCAAACTTACACAAAAGAGAATCTGGGATTGCAAATGATGAATAAAATACTTATCTGGTGTGTCAAGAGGAAGATGGACATACTGTGTTTTGTATCAGGAGATATTAAGACACTAGGATAAAATGAAACATAAGAAATAGCTTGTTATCTGTAACCAAAATAAAGGTCTGTAGATTTCAAGTGGTACCAAATAAAAAAAATTTAGGATACGTATATAAGCATCCACTATAAACAAGGTATTTTCTAGAGAAATATAATTTCATTCCTTTATTTTTCAGATGTTCTCAGAAGTCATACATATTTACATTTGACAAACCTTAATATTCAAAATACAAAGATGTGATATATTTTGTAAAAATATTAAATGCAGTGAAGTTATTGAATATGAACTGAACGAGCTGACATTTTACACCAGAATTCTAAAATAATTTATCAAGCTTTTAAGTTTACTTGTTTAGTTTAAAGGTATGTTATCAACTTTCATAGCACTTAATGACTTAATAGGGACAAGAATTGAAACTGTGACTTACACCTGAAGCTGAGTCTTTCCTGCCGTGTTAAATGTTGCTTGCTGTGTAAGTAAGGCCTGTCAGAAATCATTCACTACATTTGGGCATTTTTCGTCTCAGAAGTCTTCTTTTTTCTCAGTAATGGTCAGAATAGTCTCATTTGAATGAGGCTTTGTGCTGCCCACTTCCATGATTCTTCCGTTGTCCCATGGCACAACTATCATGACAGATTTCTAGCTTTAGTCTCACCACAGTTCCCATGTATTTCTATCTTCTTTTTTGGATATAGTTAGATAAAAAAATTGTTGAACACCAGTCTTATTAACATTTCTTACATATTGATTCCAGGTAATATCAAGCATTTTTCAAAAGTGTTTGCTTTAGGAAGAAAGTCTACATCTTTAAAGGATTTACATCCTTCCCATCCATATGTTAAAATGAAAATAACATCTGAACTGCAAATTTCACAATTTGGTCTTTAAATAGTAGATTTTCAAAAGCCTAATTTTGTTTAAGATGATGATTGATCACCTTTCAAGTTGATATTCTCCTTTCAAAACACTCTATTGGTTTGAATGTGACTGGCAAAACACACAAACTGCTTCACTACTTGTATTCCTCTGACTTTGGAAGCCGCACAGGTTGCCAACTGACAGAGCTTTGACTAGATGCTCTGAGCTAATTGCTATGTCCATTTTCTTGGAATGTCAGAGTGGATTTTCTACTTTGGTTAAGGAAAGATGTCAGCAGACAACCCTCCTACCTGTAGCAGGGCTCTCCAGGCACAAGCAGCAGGGATCACTTTGAACAAGAGCAGTCACCACCGGCTTTCCAGACAGGCTTCCCTTGTGGTGGCTGTCTTTCAAACAGCAATACAACAGACAAAATATATTTAAACTTCCTACTGTAAAGCTTCAAAAGAGTTGCCAGGAATTGTCAGAAGCGTTATATGTCATTTCTGCAGATGGTTTTACTTTGTTTCTCCTCAGCAAGGCAAAGAAATATGAATTAGTTTTTCACTCGAGTGTCTGTTCAGCTGGTAGAGTGGGAACAAAACTGGTAAGTTTCATATATTTTCCCCAACTTAATTTTGCAAGGTTGTATCCCTCTGAATTACACAAAAATAACCCTGATTAATTGACTTAAAGCCTCAGTATGATCTCTGATGAACCTGAAAGGTATGCACACTGCTTTATTCTGCACAGAGTTTGTGATAGCACACATGCTCCTATTGTTTTTTATGCACCTGGAACAGAATATCAGACCAGGATGTCTCCAGTTCTTCCTGGCCTTTTGGTATTTGCACGTTACCACCGTGAAGTCAGAACATAATGCTCTTAAAGCATTTCTTTTTTTTCTTCTTCTTCTTTTTTTTTTCCCCTCCCAAAAAAGGCCCTCTGATAAGGAAATAATCTATTGAAAATTTGGGATGATATGGCGCAGACACAGTTTCTTCTCAGCTGCATACGCATTATCATCTCTTGTTTATTTCTATTAGACAATAATCTGTGGTTTTAATCAGATTTCAGTCCAATTTAAAAGTGCCTGTCAGAGGGATAATTTATGGGAAATACCAAACTGGCACTAAGAAACTTAAACCTCCTCCTATGTGTCTCTCCTAATTCCAGACTTATGAAAATCACATTTTGGATTAGGTGAATGGACATATACAGCTGTTGCAAGAAGTATGTACTCAGACTGTGTGGTGGTAGCAAAGAGCCTGGGCATGTTGCCTAACAGTCTCAAGAAGAAGGAAGAGGAGGAGTAGAGAGAAGGAGATTTCTAGCAGAATTCATAGAGAAAAAGGTCCTGTATCTTTTGCATTTATCTAGCATTTCTCATCCAAGAACATCAGAGCTTTCAGTCTTGGATGAAAAGAGTAAAAAATCTTCAAGATCTTACTGCTGCAAGCCTTTATCTAAAGGAGAATTAAACCCATGAGCGTTACCAATAACAGGGCCTAAATTTGCAGATGATCAAAGGCAAATGATCAAAGCAAATGAGCAATATCTCAAGCAGGTTGGGATAGTGCCTTCCCACGCATCTCTCTAAATTATTACTAAACAATGCCTTTGCAATCTGGAAGAGATGTTTCCCATGGAAAATACATACTCTAGGCAAAGCACATTTTGACAAAATATGGCAAAAACCTCTGTCGGGTTTATGGAACAGGATGGATATGCTAGTATACTTAAAAGGCAGCCCTAACAATATGATACATAAAATAAGTATAAATCAGTAATGTCTGTCAATACTTTAAATTCATTAGCTGAGCTTCGTTATAGTCCCAGTGAGATTGGTAATGAACAGATTTTCCTTCTTGTGATTTCTGAACATCACAGGCCATAGCCACTTATGCCCCAGTCTGATTAGTATCTTCCTGCAGTGCATGACATAAGCAGGACATGGCTAAATTTGGCTAGTATAAAGTTGATTTGACATGCTATTGACAGTGCAAATAAATGCTGACTTGACAACAAAATATCTCCTGACGACAAAACAAATGAAGACCTCTAACCATATAACATGACAAAAATGAGAGAAAAAAAAGCCCTCACAAATTGTGTTAATTGCATTAATATTTAAACAAACTATTCTCTCAAAATATTACACATTTACAAAAGGGTCTCCTGAGCCTACTTATAAGTTATTAGGGAGATTATTATTTAAGCATAAAAATGTTGACTTAAAAATGCAAAGCAGTAATCTAAATCAAATCTGTGAAGGGGCTAATTAATGAGCACCTTCAGTACATTAGGGGCTCTCTTCATAGACAGAACCTTGCATATTCATCTAAGGTATATTTTAATCAGAACTTTTGCACAGTTTGTCACCTATTTTCTTAATCAGTGTTCCCTCTTGAGGGTCATGGCTATTTGCTCATCATTATTGCCATTAAAACATGTCCTTTTTAATGCCCAGTAATTAGTAAAAATTACAGTAAAAGGTTTCGTGTGCAGTTCAATTGAGAGATGAGTAATTTTTGTAGCAATATAGTTAAATTTTAGTCTCTTCCAGTCTATACTATGAATACAAAGCTTCTCTAGAGTCTGTGGCCATAAAAAAATGCCTCTGCTTTAATAATGTGCCTTACAACTTCTGTCAGTCTTGCAAATCTGTTTTAACATCTGAGCTGGTGGGACACAGATCTAAGCATCCAAGTGATAAATAAAGCAATAGTGCTAAATCCCCATTTCCCTTGACTAGGAGAGTAGCCTGATTCTCAACAAGGACTTTGATTTATGGAAACTGAAAATATTTCTCATCAGATTTAGGGAAAGTAGTAAGGAAAAGGAAGATATTTTTACACTTGATAACAATTCAGATACACTAGAAAAAGAAGAAAGTAACTTCCAGGAATGGTAAATGCATTCATACATTTAAAAATGGAACTTGAAGATATATTCTCATTGTTAAATCAAGTATTCGAATTCTTTGATAAAGACATCCACATATATACTGAACATGATCTTTCTGAACTACAACATTTTCATCTCTATGATTCTAATCTTGTCATCATCCTTTTGCCATGTAAACTCAGTGGACTCTGTGATGAAAAGATTCATCAACATGATGAGTAGGGCAGGGTCAAAGTGCAAATCATGTTAACAAATGAATATTAATTTCAGATATAAATATAAACATATATACATTTATTTATTTATGTGTATACATTTAGACACACAAGCAAACAGAGAATAGATGTGCACAAGTAAATTCTTCGAAAAACAAATTACTTCAATATCGCAGAGTAGGCAAAGAAGGATGATGGCTTAAGAGCTTACAAAAATCTTGTGAATCTTGTATCCTACCAGGAGTGTCCTGAAGGATATAGCATAATAGTTCTTGATCATTCTAAATTCATACTTTTGTGTTTCAAAAACCTTGACTTTCTAGAACACCAACCTTTAAACTCATGTAAATTAAATACGTTTACGGATGACAAATAACCCACAGTAATTTGACTCTTGTACTGGAAAAAAAATCAAAGGATAAATTAATTGAGGTTTAAAAGGAATAATTGTGGCAGTGAAGCCACAGGTAGAATTTTGAAAAGTGAGGAATGAATCCAGTATATAACTTGACAGACAGTTACGGCAGTTAATAACTAACAAGTATTGGTTCAGAAAGCGAAGATAATAGAATGTAAATGGATCAAATGACGGACAGTCAAGTTTTTTTTAAAACGTTGTAAATATTAATGCTATCTTAGTAATAAGTGATGCGACATGATGCCTGCAGATGATCTGTTAACCACAGAATTGCAAATGAATGGTTTCTTAACAGAGGGAAATATAATTCCTCACATTCGATTTTTGCCCTAAAACAACCAAAAAAGTTTTGATGTTATGCTAACTCCATTTTAATTTGTATACTTAGTCCTAAAAAAGGTTCCTTCTGCCTTCAGTATACTTAGGACTTTTTGGCTAAATATAAAAAATAAGACTCATCTACATCAGAAGTGAAACACAATCAGTGGCACTCAGGAAAATGAGACACAATCTAAGTGGCTCTTTTGACATATGTAATAATGTTTGGAAACCAAAGAGGTGTAGGTCAACTAAAAGGCTGGATTTCTCATAGTGAAATTCCTCTAAAGTTTGTAGATTTATTTTGGATTAATTTTTCATTAATTTATAGAATCACTGACTGCCCTGTGATAGGAATTTCATTAATTTGTGTGGCTCAGCTATCTTTTCATATAATAAAAAAATGCTTTCATTTTTCATCATATTTACCTCTGAACATCATTGCCTTTATCTTTAACATTTTTTAGTCTATGTTATTTTTCTCAGGAAAAAAACCTGTTAGCTTCAGTGACAGCTGAAGCTGTTTACACCTTTAGGCAATTTGGGCAATTTGGGCAGGGCTAACAGCACTAGCTGATATTAAATTTCCCTGGCATTTCTGGTTACTAAAATTTTGTGCTCAATTTCTTATACTTTGCCAACTCAGAGATCACTATTTTTCTACACTCAGAATCTGCTCAGACTTTAGCTTTTAGCTCTGGGCTTAGTTGCACAACTCTGTAACTTCAATAGGCCTGGCTTTCCAGTGCCTTGATCTGGGGTTAGGCTTTTCATCACAGATTTCAGTATTGGATTCCCAATCCATGTAACTGTTGTTTTATAGCATATGTAGATCAAGATAGGTAGAGTGTAGTCTAAAACTGGTGATACTGCAATTTAACCCTGTTTTTAAAAAGGGTAAAAGGAAGCAGAGTAAATCACATTGGTGAAAAGTTTCTTAAGCTGCACTGCTGATTTGCATGACAGGATTTGCATGACAGGTGGAGTCAGCAGCTGCGGTCTCCAGGACAAGGAACATCACAGAATAAAAAAATAGTACAAAGGGGTGATTATTACATCTGGAGAATGGCAGTTAAGCAAATAAATGAAAAAAGGCAAAACAATTTCACTAATGAAAAGCAAGTTGAGTTTGAAGTGTTTTACTGGAGATACCTCAGATTAGACTTTTTTTTTTGTCTACTCCAAAGCAAGGTAGTCAGGTGATTTATATCTCAATTTCTGTTAGAAGCTCCTTGGGCCAAGGATTCCTTTGGGACATTTGGAGCCCATAGCAGAGACCTATGAAAAAAAGCTAGTGCCTCCAGAGAACACCTTCAGACTCTCAGGACCCTGTAAAACACTAGAGTTTGAGGTAAATGTTTTCTGATAAGTTGTCATTCCTAGCAGTGATGCCTTTGGGCAATGTAGTTCTTTTTAGACATGCCCCATTGGGTGTCTCAGAGAGAGGTATCTTACACTTTAAAAAATTTGGATATGCAGACATAAACAAAAGTGGGAACTCAACAGAAGAACTGAATATGATTTTTTTCCCATATCAGTTCAGTTTAAAAGAAAGAAAACATCTATTCAAGATTCAAGAGAATTGTTTTAATCACTTTTGAGAGGCCAGAATATTTTTATTGAAAACAATAACCTTCATTCTTATGCCCTTGTAGACTTTACAAAAAGTGCAATTATCTTCCCCAAATACATCTTATATCTTATTGCATAAATGAACAGCTTTCTCTCATCTAAAGATAAGTGGGCATGGGAATTTCAAAGACAACATGAAAACAAGATGTGCATTTCAAAACAAACCGTGAAAAATAGACTGTACCTCCTACTCAAAGCTGCAACAAACATGATAAAATGGGTAAAACCGGATATTCTTACGGAGAGAAGACAGACATTCAAGGCTCAGCAGAGAGAAGACACACATTGAAGCTAATCTAAAAACAACAGAAATGAAAATATACATGATTCTTTCTCTGAGAGATATCTCATTATTCTTTAGAAATATTTTTAAAGAAGCTCTGGACATATTTTGTTGATAAGATACTCAAAAATTTTGACAAAATAATTCATTTAATTGTTCTTTATGAACAGTCTTGTAGAAAGAAATTTATCCCAAATCTTTCATATTTTTCTTAGCCTCAGTAAGTGCTGTGATCGCTCAAACTTTGGTATCATCAGCAGTTAACACCTGAAAATATAAACCTCATTTGTGCATACAGAAAGAGGAAGGATTTCTTTATTCACTTGCATACAAATAGCATACAAAATGGAATTCAAAGCAATGTTCTTCATAAAAAACATGCCTTATTGGCAGTGTTTGATCGTGTGGAGTAGCGCTTAAGGGACTTGCTCCAGAAGCACCGATGTTGTCCATACAGCTGCATGGAAAAGTCATACTTAAGCTTTGTAGAAAATAAGAGTTGTGTTTATGTGTTGGAGAAAACAAGTTCAAGAGCCTATTTCATAAATAGAAGAAAAATCCCACTCCCATCTTCCACGTCATTAAAATTTACACACATAAAAAAATTTCACTGTTGTGAAAACCTGTTTCCTCAGGAATGTTTTCCTTCATTTTTCTTTTGGCTGAAATGGGTTCACTGAGATTATGTGTACTACACAAAGTATTCATGTAAGGTGGTATCTCTAGAATCAGTAATACAAAGCTCTGAGGAAGACTGATGTCTACTGGAGTCACCAAGAGTTAAAGCTTAAAAATTAACTGTAGATGTAATATAAAATTTAGCCCTTGTATGTCAGGTTTTTTCCAACAACACATTTCTGCATTTCGGGGAATGTAGGGGCAAAGGAGAACCTTCTTTAGACTCCATTAATAAGCAATGAGTGCAAAAGGTCAAACAGTGCCAAATAGGGCCATGGCAATGTCTGTTTTTCGTAACTGAAGGAAAATCTTGAGAAAAGTACTGATAGTCTCTTCTGTCACTGACAGTCATATTTATTGTTTACAGTTTTCTAATTTTTTTTACAGGTTTCTCAGCTTGTGGGTTTTTTTCTAACTAACAAAGGAATGTTTTAGTCTGATGTAAAAATGTAAAAGAGTACTAACTTTACATTCCCATTTTTATAGAATCATTTACATTGGGAAAGACCTCTAAGTCCAATCATCAAACTAATGCTGCCAGATCCACCTCTAAACCATATCCCTAAGGGCCACATCTACATGTCTTTAAATACCTCCAGGGATGGTGACCCAACCACCTCCCTGGGCAGTCTCTTCCAATGTTTACTAACTCTTTTGGTAAAGAAATGTTTCCTAATATCCAATTCAAACCTCCCCGCCACAAGTTAAGGCTTTCTCTTGTCCTGTCACTTGCTACCTGGGCGAAGAGACCAACACCCCACCTCGCTGCAATCTTCTTTCAGGCAGTTATAGAGACTGACAAGATCAGTTGAGAAGACAGGACCAAGTGGCACCCAGAGCTGCACCTGTGTGCAGCCAGACAAGAAGACAATAACCTTCAAAGAACATTACCAGAGCTCTACATTCAGTTTCCAGGCCTGCCACAAATTCTGCAAATGCCAGCAAGCAACACACTACCCAGGTCCCAGATTTTTCTCCACAAAACGGGAGGGAGATATTACATCTTTCCCCCTACTGTCTACCTCTCTTGCTTAATGTGGTCGCAAGTTTTTCAAAGAAGAGGCTGTGAAATGGAATGGTTCTTAACCAAATGATTAGTGAGTACATAATAAGAAAAGTTCATCCACAATAGGAAAAGCCTTGCACAGAAAACCCATGTCTGAACTACATTTTTACTAAATTAACAGTGCTAATTTACTATAAATGTAAGTTATTGATTGCAAGTATATTATTGGTTTGCAGGCCAAAGCCGGAGGGCTGTTGTTTGTTTTTCAGTCAGCTTTATGGAAAAGGCTTGGAGAAATAATATATTATATGCTAATAGGATTTAATCCTAGCCCCACTGAAGCAGAACTCCCACTGACTTCCGTGCTGCTAAGATTTTAACCAGTGTGAAAATTTCTTCTCTGAATATTTCTATTTTGATCCAAGTTTCCAAAACAGCTTTGAAAAACAAATGCAAATACCTTCATATGCAAGAATTAACATCTGCATAAAAATTGATTCATACCACTCTCCACATAACAAAATTGTAGCATGAGTATGTACTTATTTTCCAATGCTGATCAACTAGAATAAAATGCAAATTTCTAGTTAGCCAAAGGGAAGAAATGTGCTGTCATTACTGTCAGTACAGAAATCCCACTACAAACAAGCAATAAATAATGTCAGGAAATGTTGATTTCAGACGGGATGACACCATGGAAAATAAGCTTATGAAGTACTGAAATATAAGTGGTATTGCTTCTAATTTTGAACTCTGATAGTAAAAATCAAGCCAGTTTAAAGGTATATTCCACTGGAGTTAAGATAGGAAATTCAAATAGAATCATTACTTCAAAATAAAATATTGAATATGAAAATTTATGTCTGAGGACTTAAAGTTTTGAAAATTTTCAGCATTGAAGATATAAAAACAACTACAGCACACACAAGCTCACTGATAATTCACAAGCTCATTTCAATTCTCTTCATGTTGGAGTCATTGTACTATTTCTTCCTGAGTCTGGTGAACTGGTTCATCTGAAGTAAAAGCTAACATTTTACTTGTTTTCTAAGAAAAAAATACAAGCCCATATTAGAAAACCAGACTTAATTCTCAGTCTGTTACAAGGATGCTGCTGACGAAGTCCCTTTCAGGCCCCAAACAATGCCTGGTCATGTCAGTGAGAACACTTCTGGTGTGTTGCAGATCAGACCCTTACAGGACATTGCAAATGACACTGTTCCTTGTCAGAACTTTCATTTAGAAAGCCCTAAACATAATGCCTCCTACTGTGTCCTGCAGGGAAACTTCAGAATAAGTAGATTTAAGGGAGGTCAATGTGACAGCTAGATAAATTTAGCAATTTCAGCATGTGGCAAGATTATTTTTTCAAAGAAAGCTTGTATAAGAGAATAAATGATTTTTTGCAAAAAGATACTCATCATTTAAGAATCACATGATGAAAAATTATTCTATAGTTCTTCCTATAAAAATGTAATGTTGCTAAGCGAATTATACCAACAAGCTACATAAAAAGAGCCTGTCCATAATTTCAGCCATTGCTACCGTTAATGGAAATTTCATTTTCTAAAATTCTTTATTGCATCTTTTTTTTTTCCTGTGTTTTGCTTACTATCTTGGTTTCAGATGGTGGCATTTTTTTATTTGTAATAAATCATGAAGATTCATTTAATTTTCTGCAGGACACCTATTAATGTGACTAGCTTTTTTATTACTTTTGGAAAATTATGTATTCTCAGCTAAAACTTTTTAGGTTAACACTGTTTCTTTCCAAAGTTGACCGTTCATTAGTTTATTTTTTAATATACAGAATATATGGGGATGTGCTAGTTTGAAAACAAACCAGTGGGAGGCACCAAGTCAGAATA